>NC_137023.1:22129176-22589176 GCF_032717465.1 Coenobita brevimanus | reverse complement strand
TTTTTCAAGATTTATTTCAAGACCCTCAAGAGGGGGGGGGCGCCTCCTCCTCCCCCCCCTTCGCTACGCCCCTGATGTTTACTCCTTTTTTCTCCCAGTTTAGCATTCTGAAAATACTTTCTAGGTATGCTGTATATAATACTGGTGAAACTGTACCTCCCTGATGCACGACTGTCTCAATCTTTTTTTTTTTTTTTTTTTTTGAGTTTTTATGTATTTTAATAGTAGCAGTTCCGTCTTAACTGTTTTCGTGCAGTTTTACAATATTTTCATTTACTCCCTTTCTCGCAAAGAATCAATAAATACTATGTGCTCCACTGAGTCAAAAGCGTTTTCGAAACCGACAGAACCTAAACACAGTGATTTATTATACTCTATGTTTTTCTCAGTTAGCTGATTCATTGTGTGTAGATGAAGAGAAGTCTAATACTCGCTTCGGAATCCTGCCTCTTCACGAGGTTGGTCTTCCTTCAAATTTGTTGTTATTCTGTTTGAAATGGCAGTAGTTAAGAGTTTGTAATTGACTGAAAATAAGCATATCGATCGATAGTTTCTAAGATCTTTTGAGTCGCCTTTTTTGTAAAGTAAGATAGCTATTGCATTACAACATATTATGGGAATTTTGTTCTTTTTTTATACATTGAGTAAATAAGTGAGCAAGCCTATTTTGTACTTCTACTCCTGCATCCAACAGTAAATCTGCTACTATTCCATCTTCTTCCGGAGCCTACCCTCTTTACAAATTTTTAAGAGAAATGTTTACTTGGTCTGGTGTTACCTCAGGTATTTCACTTGTGTCAACTGAAAAGTTAGCTATTTGTGCTACTGTCTTTGATTGAAACGTTTTTTGTAAAATTCTTCAACTTTCTTCACCATTTTATCGCTACATTTAATGACTGCACCGTTTTTGCCTTTCGGTTATATATGTTACTCTCCTGCTGTAGTGCCGTTTTACGGCGGACCTGTTTCAGACTTTTTTCTTTTTTGATGGTGTCGGATCTGATCCATGTTTTTCTTTCTTTTCTTTTTTCTTTGTCTCCTGTCGATAAGTTTATTTAATTCCGTTGGTTCTATTTCATCTTTTGTTGTTTTTACTTTCATTTCCTTTCTTCTTTTCATGAACTCGAGTGTCTTTTCGGAATACGTCTTGGCTTTGGTTTTATTAGGTTTCCCTATTACCTCCACTGATTCTGTTAACACTTTAATTAGTCTATCATTCAACTCATCATTGCTACATTGAGCATTGCTTAGAGCCTGAAATCTGTTCGATAGTTCCAACTGAAAGGCTATTTTCGTTTACTTTTATTGGGCATATCTTCTATTTTTAATCATGTTCGTTTTTTCACGTAAGAACATAAAAAGACAGGATAACTGCAGTAGACCGGTTGGCAATGCTAGGCAGCTCCTAGAAAAGTAACTGAACTACTAGAATGAGACATGGACAGCAAAGAAAAAGGCACTCCCCCGCCCTCCAAACTCTCCAGCCGAAGCCGGCAGGAAAAAGTCAGGAAGAACACCACGCAGTATACAGTAGAAAAACTGGCGTAGATATTATATAGGAAAGTGTGAATGGAGAAAAGAAAGTATCGTACTGTAACCTGAAAAGGAAAACGTATGAATTAGTAAGGGTTATAATATTATTTTTTTGTGTACCCAACCCTCATTTGTCATATGCTTATCTAGCCTATCCTCGAAGCTCTCAATGGAAGAGGCAGCAACTACTTTACTATACTCGATTTTTTTCCAGCTGATGATCCACTTTCTTGAATGTGGCACCTGCGCACTCCTGCCGCGTGATTGGTTGGTTTCAATTTCATACCTGAAGTATCGTATTTACAAAAACAATTGTACCTTATATTCCAATTCTCATAAATGCTGTTTTGCATTGTCATATACTATACTAACATATATGAAACAAGTATATATCTGTGCTTCATCCAAACGGACAATGAATTTGAGAAAGTTGAATTTGAACTGAAATATTTATTGCTGTAAGAGGTTCAGAGTTGTTGCATCTCTGTCTGTCTGTCTGTCTGTCTGTCTGTCTGTCTGTCTGTCTGTCTCTCTCTCTCTCTCTCTCTCTCTCTCTCTCTCTCTCTCTCTCTCTCTCTCTCTATTAATAAATGCATTTGGCTGGGAAAGTCCAAATAAAAGATATCTTAATACGCACTTGTTACATTAGACAATTGTACCATTCTAGGTAAAGTAGCGGTTTTGTCAGTGGTATAGTGGTGGAAGTGGGGAGGCGAATGGAACAGTTTGTACAAAGGAAGGGGTGGACACGAGAGACAGCCAGGCGGGAAAAACAAGTTGTCTCGTCTTGCAAGATGTCAGACTTTATTAAGGATCACATCTACTCCATTGCTTCGATACCTTTGCCCATATTATCCGTAAGTATATATATATATATTTATTTATTAGCGATGCAGCAACTCTGTACCTTTTACAACAATAAATATTTCATTATTCATATTCAACTTCCTCAAATTCATTGTCCGTTTTGGTGAAGCACAGATATATACCCGTTTCATGTCTGTTCGTATGGTACAATAACAATGCAAAACAGCATTTATGAGAACTGGAATATAACTTACAACTATTTTTTGTAAATATGATACTCCATGTATGAAACTGAAGCCAATCAATCACGCGGCAGGAGTGTGCAGGTGCCACATTCACGAACGTGGATCATCACCTGGAAAAAAATCGAGAATAGGTAGCTTATTCCATTCGTCTACTACTCTATTACCATACCATTTTCTACCTATTTCCTTACTGAAACCGAATTTTTCTATTTTGAAACCGGTAGAGAGGTGGCGTGCGGTCCTAACGGGCCCAGGTTCAAATCCCGGCTGGGGCAGGGAACAGTTTAAGGATTTGAGTTTCTATAAATCAGGCTTTACTGATCTACCAGAAGACCCGCCGACATGTCGTAAAAATACCCCCGCCAATACCAATGCACCAGTCCTGTATGAGACAGCCCTAGCATGTATTCAATATGGACGGTGGGTGTTAGCGCCGAAGTGGTGACATGTAGAGGTGTATGGTATGTAGGAGGACTGCTGGGCCTTGATAGCAGGCTGTGAGGCCTATGCCCAGAGTCGGACACATAAAAAAAAAAAAAAAAAAAAGTTATATCATGCATGCTCACCGTAAGTACCTTGCTATTATCTCCCTTATTTATACCCTTCATCCACCTCAGTTAAGTCTCCCCTTACTCTATGCCTTTCTAGTGAGTGCAGATGTAGTCTTTTCAGTCTGTGTTCATATGACAGGTTCTGAACATCATGTATCATTTTTGTAATTCTTCTCTGTACATTTTCTAACGAGTTAATGTCCATTTCATAGTATGGACACCAAAATTGTACTGTGTAGTCTAAATGTGGCCTTACTAATGTTAGATAAAGTTTCAGTATTACTTTTGATGACCTATTGCTCATGCTTCTCGAAATAAATCTTAGGACCCTATTTGCTTTATTTCTTGCATTCATACACTTCTGCCTTGGTTTGAGGTCGTTACTAACCATAACTCCTAGATCTCTCTCGCATTCCAATCAGCTAATTTATTTGTTATCTAAGCTGTATTTAGTATCTCCCATGGTCTTGCCTACGTTAGGTACTTTACATTTTTCAACGTTGACCCACTGCGTCCCGTTGATGTATATATACATCCACACGTTTTGTCACTGTCAGTCCCGTTGACGTTTATAAAAGCGCATCAAGTGCAAGGTCCCTAATTTGCACAATTTTCAATTTTTGCGCATGATTTTTGGTACGTATACACGGGAGACCTTCCTCTACAAGATGCCAGGCAGGGACAATGCCTTACCCAGCATGACCTCCCCCCCCACGCCATTGTCTTGGCAATTCATCTGTTACCAGTGACCTGGCCAGCAAAGACATGTCGTGCCATGGTACGAAATTCAGGGGCAGAGTGATTCCCCTATCGATGACAGTGTATTTATGTAGCATTAGAGGAAGAAACAGTCAGAAATGATGATCAGGTAACGTCACCAATAAAGGTCAGGTATGTTGATGTGTTTGGTGAGTGAAACAATGCCCATATTGCCTATATTACTGTTTGAAAACCAATATACTCTCGTACTACATATAAATTCGTACCAAATAAATAAATATATACCGTTTATGAGTGGTGTGGAATAGTTACCCTCCCATAGAACTCGTTTTCTTTGGAACGAGCCTGATCAAGAACCCAGTAAGGTAAGGAGTACTGCTACCTCTATTGAGTATTTTAAACCTCAGGTGAGCGATTTCTCTATGAATTTTCGATGTTTCTCACCAAAAGCAGAGGTTTGAGCCAAAAGAATTTTTTCCCAAAATTGGTCGAGATTGGAGGGAGTCGGTGTTGGAAAATCGGTCGGGATAGGGCGGGTTAAATTCCATTTGCCAAGTTTTAGGCCATTCGGACAATATATCGAGGTCCTTTTGTAAGTTATGGCAATCGTCAGTCGAGTTAATGATACGCCCAATTTTTGTATCGTCGGCAAATTTGCTGATACTGCTAGTGATTTCTAAATCTAGATCATTTATATATATATATATATATATATATATATATATATATATATATATATACTAAATAATAAGGGACCAAGTACTGAACCCTGTGGTACACCACTAGTTACTAATCCCCAATCCGACTTAGTTCCATTTATTAATACTTGTCACGGGGTTTTTAAAAAAGATGCTAAATATTATTTAATTGATAATAATTGTTCAATAATATTGCAGAGCAGGGACAATGATTGTCTTACTAAATCAAGCAACGATTACTTTACGCTGACTTGCTTCGCACGATTCTCTAAGAACGAGAATTTATAAACTTCCTCAACAGTACACAGCAGAGACTAATTACTCAATTGCTGTTACTGTTAGCCTCTGGAGAAAGTTACTTCACCGCTGACAATAAATAACTAATATTAATAATAGTATCAGGTTCTTGCTGATGCTTAACTCCTAGGAGGCACAACGGATTTTAAGCTTAATACACAAGACTGGCCTAAGTACCAGTTATGAATGGCAAAACGTTTATGCAAGCTAGGAGCTATATGGAAAATAAGCTTAATTGTGGAGAAATGAAACAAGAGTTTACATTACATTAAGCTCAAGAAAAAGAACTGTTAAATTTATTGATTACAAAAATAAATTTAACATTACACTTCAAATGAATTCAAATAAAGAGATCGTACTCACTCACTCACTGGAGCTAAACTCTTACGCCTAGGGAAAACACCTTAACTAAGCTCTTAAACCTAGGAAAATACAAAAAGGAAATACTAGTCAATGAATGTGGTGTATCACCCAAAGAAGGGTGGGAGCACTGGAGAACTGTAGTCTAGTGGAGTCTGGGTGCTGCTGACCTCTCTCTCTCACTTCTGGAGCACAGTACCTCTCTCCATCACAACAGACACTTGACTGACTATTCAAATGATGCGTGTGGTAGAACGTATAGGCCACCGGAAGAAGGCGTGGCTAACGGTTGAGGCAAGCAGGGGCGAACAATAAAGAAACAATAGTATCGCTCAGTACAGCACTTAGTGACGTGCATTAGATCGGTCACTTTTGAAACAGTGACGAATGTTTTGAAAAGTATACCACCGAAATGGAGAGAGAAACGGTTAACTGAGCGATACACAGTGAGTTTTCCACTAATAGTTCGTGTTTTTCACAAAAGGGAAATGTCGCGAATTTGATTCGTGACAATACTCTCTGCTTTCGTCCTTTCAGCCAGGATTCTTTCTATTTTAAGATATCGCCGTCTATACCGTGTGCTCGAACCTTACTAACTAACTTTTCGTGTTGGACCCTATCATCTCTGAAATTGAATCTGTCTGGTCAACCCAGCATTCTGTGTTCACTTCCTACATTTACTTTCGAGAAAAAAAATACCGATGTGCGACTTAGCGTGTATTGACATTTCGCCTCATGGCTTCTTTAGAATACAATTGGTGAATATACACCATATTTCCTGTATATACAGCAGAAGGCAGTGGGAGGGTGAGGTATTGGCTGGGGGGTGCAGGTAGGGTAAGGAAGGTGATGTCTCAGGGGAAAGGGATTACAGATCACGGCACAAAGAAGAAGAGAAAGTAAAGAAACAAGGAGAGGGAAAGAATGTTGGGTTAGGAAATTGAGATTACTGGGGGAAAGGGATACCGATCCCAGCACAGGTATGTGTGTGTGTGTGTGTGTGTGTGTGTGTGTGTGTGTGTGTGTGTGTGCCCCCACAAGTGTTGTATAGGTGGATAACAAGCTGGGTGAAGAGAGGGGATGGGGATGGATGAGAAGGAAGGAGGGGTGATGTTTTGAGTTAGGTGGGGTGATGTGAGGAAAATTTCCTATTGACAATAAATTTGGCCACAAACTTTGATAGGTGATAAGATCCGATGTTCTGTTCAGTGGTAATGGAACATGCTATAACAGCTGTCTCAAGACTTTTCCATCTTTTCAAGTCTTCTTCCTTGTACAAAATTTTTGCATTTTCCCATTTCATTACACGACCTGTATTACATCTGTGAGCTACATATGCGTAGTTGGTGTTGTACAAGCTCGTTGCATGCTTGTGTTCTTTTATTCTCTCTTCCAAATCCCGCCCTGTTTCACCTATGTAGATCTTATCACACACTGCACATGGAACAGAATAAACACCTCTCTCGGCTGTGTTGTACCTACAGTAGTGTTTGACCAGATCACCCACTGTCTGAGATGTCTTAAAAGCTACCTCAGTTCCTGAATTTTTTAAGAGTCGTGCAATGTTGTTGCTCGTATTGTTTTTGGGCAGGATTATGCGTGTCACATCACTGGATTTCTCAGCCGTTGCCCGTTCCCTGATAGCCCTGACATGTTTTCTGGCAGTGGATAACATGCGTTTTGGATACTTCAGTTTAGAAAATGTGCTATCTACGTACTGGGATTCCTCTTTCAAATGATCTTCCCTGCAAATACCCAAGGCTCTGAGGCAGAACCCTGTAAATACACTTTTCTTTACCCTAATGTTATGGCTGGAATAATAATTTAAATAATAATAATTTAAAGTGTATGGGAGAGCCACAAATAATAGGTCATTCCTATTTGTGGCTCTCCTATACACTTTAAATGCCAACTTATTGTCGGTCCTAATGAGCAGGGTATCCAGAAATGGCAAGTAACTGTCAGCTTCTTCTTCAAAGGAATACTGAATTGACAGTTCTACTTCATTAAGTCTGTCCTGCAGATTGTCTATGTCGATACGTCTGGGTGCAATGACCAAGGTGTCATCGCCATACCGCAGCCAAGTGACGGTGTTGGGGATAAAATGTTTGTAGGGACCAGACTCGAGCGATTCCATGAAGAGATTAGTTAACACAGCACTCAGTGGTGACCCTATAGCCATTCCAAAACTTTACTTGTAGAAGGTGTCATGAAACTTAAAGTAATTAAGGTTAATACACATTTAAACCAATTTCAAGAAATCATTTTTCGATACGGGCAGGTCAGTTTCATTATCACTTATTTGTCATGCAGTGCGGTATTACTTTAATCAGGGACACTTTTTTGAAGAGGGATTTCACATCAAGACTGGCTGGTTCCTTGTTTTTGACGTTAATGTCTTTTATTTTCAACTTTAAGTCACCAGAGTGTTTGAGATGTGCCCTGCTTATTATTCGAAGTTTAGCAGAAGCATTTCGGCCAGTCTCCCAGCCAGTTGGTGTGGTGCACTACCGATTCCCGAAGTAACTGGTCGCATGGGAATGCCAGGCTTGTGTGTTTCAAGGAGACCATACGTCATGGCAGGCCGTGGGTTGTTGTGTATAAGGAGACGAAACTTCTTGCCTTTCTCTGTCTTCCCTAGTACTTTTCTGCACCGTTTGTTAAAATAGATCTCCAGTTTTTCAAGGAACAGTGAATCAAGATATATTTTCTTCGTTGATAACTGTGACATAATTTTGTGATCGTGTTACTCTTATCTGCTAAACTGAAGTCTATTTCATTTCTTGTTTCTCCATTTGGACTTCTCCAGGTCCATTTTCTCCCTCTTCTTTTGTGAAAGAATGTGTTCATTATTTTCACATTAAACATTTCAGCAAAATTTACCACTATTTCTCCTCTTTCATTCCTTTCTCCAACTCCAAGTTTTCCCATACATACTTCTCCATTTTTGATTTACCAAGTTTTGTATTAAGGTCTCCCGTGATTATAGTATATATGGCTTTTTCTTCTTCCATAGTCAGGGAGATGTCGTCATAGAATGTTTCTATTTCTTCATCTGAACTTTGAGAAGTCGGTGCATATACCTGCACTACTTTCAGGTGTATTTTTTGCACAGTCCAGTTATAATCCATGCTGTTCTGCCAGATACGCTACTGAATATGACTATGTTGTCTGCAAAGATTTCTTGTAATTAGTAATCCTACAACAGTAACTCTTTCATCTTATCTTCCTCTGTAGTAAAATGGGTGGGTGCTGTCTTCGAGCTGAATTGCTTTTTCTTCTTTTCTGTGGATCTCACTCAAACCTACAATATCCCAACTACTGTTTCATTAAGTTATCAAGTTTGTAATCTACCACGAGGCTTCTTCAATTGTATGTAAGATCTTCATGGATTTCAGTTTATTTAATACCCTTCCCTCTAATTTGCCGACACAGTGCCTACTCAATTTCGGTGGCACACTGCCCGCAAGCACAGGAGGCAGTGCGGTTGGACCTTAAGTAGACGATGATCCAACAGTAACGCCCATCAAATAATTTTCAGTGGAATTCATGTTTGTTTGGGAGGATTGTGTCAAATAAACTCACCTCCCTGCCACGTAGTTTGTGGTGAGATGTAATTGTTTTTGTTACCTTATTCAGGATATTCAATGGAGCCATATATATCTATAGGGGGTCCCACGGTCAGCGCCGCCGTCCAAAACGGTACCTTGTATATCTACAAGGTCTTCCTCACCCTGGAGAACAATTATTTAAGTATATAGTTATATATATATATATATATATATATATATATATATATATATATATATATATATATATATATATATATATATATATATAATTATTTATGTACTGTATATAGTTATATATACAGTTATAGTTTAATTGAATAAGCATTCATTGGTGACACATCCCGGTATCAGTCAGACATTCACATGATAGAACTCACTTCACACTAACACTGCCGTCCTTGCGCCTGTATGCGTATTCTTTACGGCATTAAACAATTTCCCACCGACTCCACATAATGTCAACACCTTACGCATTCCTTGTCTGTTCACTCCGTCATATTTTTCCCCAGAACCTTGAAGGTAATATACAATTTTTTCCCTCTTTTTACACTTTTATGATATACATCTGTTTCATGTAATACAGCAACTGACAGCAGCTAAAACAGAAATGCCAGCACTCAGTTTTATGATATAGAATTAAACAGCAGTTATCACAAAAAAGTTCGTGCAAACTCCGTACTACTATGATCTGGTTGTGCTATAGCCCTTATAAAGATGGCTGCTGATATGAATGTGAATCATTGTTTCATTTAAAATTTTATTGTTTACTCAAGAAATGTAAGATGAACATATTACCACCACAGAGAGAACAGGGATTACCTTCGGTAGCTAAACTGCGATATAAGGCGACACGTCGGTTGCTACACACATACTGGAAAACTCGGGGACGTGTTGAGGGTGTAGATATTCGGCTGACTGGGTGAAGACTGGGGCTGAATGGCAATGGTACGAGTAGCTATGAAGTGGTATCTGGGTGCTGTTGGCGGTGGCTGTGTTTAGGTGGTGGAGGTGACTAAGTCGTAGTATTTGATTGCGGTGATAGCTGGTACAAGCGTCAGTACGTTGAAAGAGTCACTAGAGGGTGGTATCACGGTGTTGCTGATGTTTTGTGGTAATGGTGCGGTGTCTGAGTGATGGCGATATTGGTGTTCATTTGCTAATAATGGCAGTGTCTCAGTAGTGGTGATCGTAGCTTGGTTGTAGTCTGTATAGTAATGATGTTAATCGGTGACAATTGCTGTGTCTATGAGATGACGTGTGGATGGTCGTTACAGGGCGGTTTTGACAACGGGGCTTAGAAGGTAAATGCTGTGATGTCTTTGTAGTGGAAATGATAGTGTATGAGAGATGGCGATTATAAGGGAGGCGGCGTATGACATATTTCACTGCTCACTCTGTGAACAGTTCTAGTACGTTTGTGTTTTTCTTCACATTTCTGAATCAATCCAGAATATGATTGTTTTGCAATATTAGAAGGAATCCGAAGAAGAATCGTCCATCACAGTAACAAATATATGTATGAAGATGGAATTTCTCTCGTACATCACTATATGGATATCGAGGAATATACCGCAACCAAACAGTGATAGACAATGCCATACAATTTCACAAAAATGTTCAGCATTCTGCAGTGAACAGCTTTTAGGAATCTTCGACTGTTAAGAAACGCAGAGAAGTGCTAGTCTGTGGATCCGCGATAATCAGTGAACCCTAACATGGGGCTTTGCTAAAGTCTAATAGAGTGAAACACCTCGTATCCGAAAAACTTTAACGATTGACTGACGGGCATGGCCGTTGCTGTAGATGCTAGCGGATCTAGGAAAGGATAAAGCCCAGCAAAATTTGCTGGCGTACTTTCCTCTCAGTGAATGAAGTGAAGAGCTACAACCGTAAAGGGTATTTGTTGAGTAATAGAAGGACGTCTGAATTAACGTAAATATATCAACAAAATAAATGTTATTTTTAATATATGTAACTTTTTTTCATGAAAGAAACACAGGAGTGATATGGAAAGGTGTAATGAGGAATATACTGTAAGCTGTGCTTGGGCTAGGTAATCTATCTGTATCCATAACAAACATTTTATATAAAGAATAAGTGGAATGGAGGACTCTTAATAAAAAGTAAAATCACTGAGTAAATTATTCTTACATCCAGCGAAGTATATAATCAACCAAGAAGCCTTCCCTCCTGTCTTAATTAATGGTCCATGCACCCTGAAGCCAAGCAAAGGCTTTAAAAAAAAAAATTACCGGCAGCGAGACGGAATGGAAGGGATGTTGTGTAGAGGGACGGCTTCATGCACTGGCACAGAAGTAGCTGGGCACCTGTGCTGCCCAAATATACAAACGTACCTAAAAAAGAGAGATGGTGGATTGCCGGAGAAGGGCAGCTTCAGCCTCCCTTCCACCGGGCTCACCATTTTAGATGAACCAGAGGCTACACCACCACGACGAACAACAACAACAACAACAACAACAACAGTAACAACAACAACAGTAACAACAACAACAGTAACAACAACAACAGTAACAACAACAACAGCAACAACTGCTACTACTACTTCTACTCCAACTACTACTATTACTGCTACTACTTGTACTACAACAACTACTACTACTGCTAATGCTACAACAACAACAATTACTACAACTACTACTACTACTACTACAACCACTACTACTACTACTACTACTACTACTACTCCTACTGGTAGCCAACTACTACAACTATTTGATGGGATGAGTACCAGTATGTCCAGGCATTTCGAAACTGAACGAATCTGGAATCTGGATTTCTGTCTTGTCCAGCTTTGTTATATAAGGATAATTTTCTAAGTTACATGCTTTGAGATCTTTCTTTTCTGAAAACAAATGAAGCCTTAATCACCGGTTAGAAAACAGAAACGAGAATCTGTGGACCGCATCTCTACTGTAACAAATAATGACCGAAAAACTAGCGTAAAAAAAGGAATAATCAAGTTTAGCGAGAGGGAGAGATGGCTGTCGTAATGATGAAATGTAACCCGTAAATATGTCGGACTGGGATGTAAGAGACTAAAAATCTGAAGATGTTATTGGTGCTGCTGATGCTTAACCTAACTGTGTCTGGCCAAGCAGACCCATAGATCACAAGTAAGAAACTGCTTCTGTGATCCGACACCCTCTTGTGGTTGAGACTACCACACCAGAGCTCTTCCCATGGCGAGGTGAGTGATATACTGTATATGTCAAGGTTTGACTCCTGGGTGCACAGTGCCACTACGTGCAGGCTTCCCATCGGCACCATCTGAAGAGGTAAACAAGGACGATGCTGGGGAAATCTTTTGATTTTATTGGCTAATGCAAGTGTGCACGGCATTTAACCGACAAACTGCCGGAACAAATTAGGTATTATTTCTAAATCAGTGCCCGATTAATTTATTTACCTGAAATAAGTCAGAGGAGCCTTAAAGTTATGATACTGGCATTGCTAAATCTATTACTGGAACAACTCTAGTATTCGCTTGTAGCTAATGCTAGACGATTTTTTTCTTTCATCTTGAGATTGTAAGTACAAAGTGAAGGCAAGACAAACTTTTGCGTTCTTTACCCAATCAGGCAATACCAGAAACTCAGTCATGCCAAAACGCAGTATGAGAAGACTAGCTCTTACTATGAGCAGTCTTCCACATTGAGCACTGTAAAAGATCGCAAGAGTAATAGCCTTATAATTTTAACTCTGCAACGACAAATTATATTTGCCATAAGAAAAAATGTTATTATGGAATTACGTAAAGATGCGTTTAGAAGTTCCCTGTACACAGGATTGAACTCTCAGCCACAGTAATATGGAGGGAGCGCATAAACATCATCATCTGACCGGTAAAATGTTTGCTGAACTATTACTTTTTCACAAAGTGTGATGCTAGCGGTTCAAGCAGATTGTTTTTTGACTTATATAAACCAATAACTTATCACCTCCTACAGTCGTGCCACCCACGGTAATACAGTTTTATCAGTTATACACATGTGTAACCTGAACGCTGCACTTGGCGATGATGAAGTACAAGCAAGCAAGACTGGCTGCAACAGACATGCCGGATACATCTCATGGTCTATACATGAAGACAGTCACGAGCTTGAATTAGCAGTAAGATAACCAGCCGACAGGAAAGGCAAAAGAACCTGTGCAGAAGAGCCTCATCCACTTGTCCTTAACGTCGCAACACAACTTTGAATGTTACCGCTAGTTTGGTCTGAAATCCACAAACTAAGCTAATTTTCCTCTTCAAAACTGTGATTTGCATCTACAGGATGCTTAAGACACAGTCGATGATTTTGCAGGCTCAGTTCTTATTACCCATCCCTGCCCAGGAGGGGCTCGGGAACGGGTATTGTTTTACAGCAAGGGAGTCTCCTCCTCCCCCGTTAGCGGTAGGGGGATCAACGTCAGGTGGGTCAGGCCTAAAATTTTCAAACGAGCATAAAATCGTATATTTTCACCCGATTTACTCCAAAGTTGATACGTGACATCTTTGACTAGATACCCTGTTGTGTTTATACGTAAGCACTAATATGATTACCAGGGACGGGTTCACTATGCCTTGGCACCACTTCTTGTTCTTGCAAAAGGAAGTAGTTCTTACAAGATGCTGATCTTAAGTTTGTTTATGAGTCCAGGTCCTCTCTAGATACCGACAGACAGTATCACTGGCAGCCATTCTCATATAACTCACTTCGAAATGCAGAGACCTGGGGTTAGGCTATAGTCGTGACTTTTTTTTTTTTTTCTTTTCATTCTCTGTACCGCAAGATAATATTATTCAACTTATGATCGATCTTTAGCAATAATGAAGATAACAAAGGCTGTATACATTCCTCCAATTAAATATCAGTCCTCTAATGGAATAAAATCATTTTGAGATAAGTACACGATAAAGAATTACGTCATTGAAGTGAAGTGGCCGACTTATATCCCTAGAGCCATTATATGATCAAAAACCCATCTGGAGCCTCTATGGCATCCATCTGGCGCGTGGGATATGGCTAGGCAGACTGCCACCCTCAAACAGCTCGACCGTCACGCACATGTAAACCACTTTCCTGTTTGCAGTATGAGGGTGCTATGACTCCAGCATTAGCTGGAACAAAATTCAGATGTCTTTCCGATCAGTAACTAGTTAATATACTCAGTATGATGACGTCTTGTGTAACTGACTTGTCACGTCCTTACGACGACATGCATTTTAGGGGAAATTAGTAGTGGAGGGGTTACATTTATTTAACACCTCACTGGCAGGGCGCCCTCCTTTGCATAATAAAATCGGAAGAATATAATGTAGGAAATGTGAAGTTTCTTCCTGTGCACTGAGAGAAAGCATGGAAACTGCATATTATCCTGCGATATATATGCCGATTTCGCTGAAATCCATGTGCTCACTCACCCGTATTTCTGATGGTTTTCATTTTTCGGAGGGGGACTGACTCCCCCCCCCACCCGAGAATCATAGGGGGATCTCACTCCCCAAACATCACAGTGCTGATGAGAGTCCATCGTGCAACAGGAACTAAATGTCAAAGCTTTTTCTGCCCTTCTTTCACTATCTAAGAATCTTTAATCCGGGGAGGGGGGCTTATCCCTTAAAAGCCATGATTAGAAAACTGTTTATAGTGGAAATCCCTCCCGAAAACCAGACGAACTCACCTGGAATATTTCATTCAAATCATATATATATATATATATATATATATATATATATATATATATATATATATATATATATATATATATATATATATATATATATATATATATCAGGGTTGTTATTGTTTATCTCAAATTATTTATATCATATGATTTAAATCGATTTAAATCAGTGAAAAAAAAAAAGATTTAAATAAGAACGATTTTTTGTTCATATAAATACAGTAAAAATGAAGAAGCCTGAGAATGTGATGGATGTGTATTGTACAGATGCATCTAGTCTGCTTGGCCTGTACTCTTCCTGTACTGATCTTGATCAAGTCAGGCACCAGTGATTGCCTTTTGTTACAAGGCAAATAAAAAAAAAACAGAGGAAAGAAGGCTCTTTAATAACAACAATATATGCTCCGGTTAGGGAAGCTTTTACTGCATCAGGTCTTTTCAAGTTGCATGGCAACTTTTGGGCAATAAATGTATGATACCAAAATATATTTCATTTAACACTGATAAAGGCTTAGTACAAATAAAAGGTCTTCATAAAAGTGAAAAGAAATAGAGTTAATTGTTAAAAATACAATTAAGTAAAACAATCAATATAATTTAAAAATCTGAATTATATAAAATAATACAGATTTTATATATATATATATATATATATATATATATATATATATATATATATATATGTGTGTGTGTGTGTGTGTGTGTGTGTGTGTGTGTGTGTGTGTGTGTGTGTGCGTAGTCAGTGACACAAGGCTATAAGCTTTTGGATTATGGTGTTTACGTCATATACCTATGGGCGCTACACGTAATACAGCCTATTGCGACCTTCATGTAGCTCTTCACTGACTGACCAATCTTTTTTTTTACCCGAGAGAACCGTTTACTACGCTGGTGGTAATCAGATATCCAAATGAGAGCCTGGTGATCTTATAGGTTAAACACCCCCACCGGATTTGGCAATTAAACCCGTGAGATGACTGGCCTTTTTTGTTCACATAATTCCATTCAGGGGCGACCAGTTGGTTGCCGCCACCTAACGCCAGGCCCCTACGTTTTTTAATTGGCAATTGAGGATTCGATGATAGACGACAGAATAGATACTCTGCGGAGACTAGCGGGGAATGGAATAAGTATATTTTTCAAAATGTATGTGAAAAATAAGTCTGTGGATTTTGCACTTGGAGTTACCGGTACAGAATCTCGAAACAAGACAAACATTCGAACTTGAGCCATCGTATTGAAAAAGAAAGAAGCTGAAGTGAAGACGAGTTTGTAGCGCTATTATTCTGATAGGAGGTGAAAGGAAATCTTCACGAGAGGTCATTATGCGAGGGAAGGCCAGGGAACGAGACAGGTGATGGGAGTTATGACGTGCATGGAGCGGGTGTGTGCCAGAGATGGGCCCACGTCCTCTATCATTTCTTCTTGTTATTGTTTATTTCCTCACTCACAATGAATTTCATTTTACCAGAACTATTTGTATACATGGAAGTTAATGCAGTATGAACAGGACAAAGTTCAAAAACCATCTCATGAATTCAGAAGTAAGCTGCAAGGAATTTCATCTTTCTCTTTGATATCAGCTGATATTGATTCCTCATAATTTTAAATGTGAAATAAATAAGGTCGACTGTGTCTTCTTCCATGATATTAATTTTAAGACTGATACTGGCAGTATTTATAGAACAATATTGTCAGGACATCTTGAAACACCATGGCATGAGTTACAATGTAATTCTGTCAAACATTTGATGGGACGAGGGGGAGGGGGAGGAGCGCCCACCCTCCACTCACTTGATTTAGTGCTACAAGCGACTCTACAATAAGAGACAAGGCAAAGGATTCCCCGTGGCCAAGCAGCTCATTTACTATGATACGAGTGATAATCATAAACTAAATGGACATCGAGTGGTGCTGTGGGCTCAGGTGCTCCGAACTGATGTAGCCTATAAAGAAGTACATCCGAGGCATTATTGAGGTTAATATCAGTGACGGGCAGCAACTGGTCATTCTCCTCTTAAATACTGCCACCGGGCCCCTATGCTCCAGTTGGGGCAGTAGCCTAAAGAAGATGCTGACAGATTCTCTGAATGGTGAATTATGAAAATCAAACATAACATTAAGCAAAAAGGAAGTATACGAGTATATCGGGTTATTGTAGCCTACTGGTGTGATAGAAAAAATATCAATTTGCTATTTACCTTAGAATATAACGTAAATATATGCCTTCGTTCACATTCAGTAGCGTATGCCTAAAGCCTATGAACTATAATCATTACTGTAGCTTCGCATAGTTGTTCAGCAACCTTTCTACTACTATCACTACCAGTGTCTTTCTGGAACTTACTCGCTAGACAACAGTTCAGTTATCTGCACTTGAAAACAGACAGGCATTTTATCCAAACCCCACCAACATATAATCGCCTCAGTTCCCTCCTCTAAAGTGCCACCTTGCCGGTCATTCGCACCGTTCCCAAGTCGCCGCTTTACTCGACAACCCCCTCCATTCCAACCTCCCACCTCAGAGCTGCTACCATCCCTCCCCAGCTGCTACACTCGTACACTCTTTCTCCTCCGTCTCTGATCATTTCTGGGACGTCATATGGACTCTTTTTCTTCCTGCAGGCAAGCTTCCCCAGCTCCGTCAGTCATCCTTTATCTGTTACCTTCATTATCGTGCTAAGGTCCCCCTCACACATGATAAAAAATGTTTCATCAGTTCCAATCAGTTCCGCGTTAATCTCGGGTTCAGACCTTGTCACTTCTCTTTCTACGTGCTTGTAATATTTCCAGCAGTTAGAGTACACTCTGCAGTACGAGTAGTTGTAATGAGGTTTTCCTCTAGTGTGTGTTACTACACTCTACTGTTCATCAAATCTTTCTATGCACTAACTTTCTTCGAAGGAACATTGCCTCGCCCTGTCCTGGAAAAGAATAATGTGTGTCCCAGTGATCAGTAAATTTAATCGAATGTAACTACCCAGTATAGACGATTCACTGATATGGACCGAACGAAAATTATTCCCATCACACAATTCCTGAGCCTACATTGGTTTAACCTCTCATTCTGTATCACATTCTGTATGGGGGTGACAATCATTCTATAACTCCTAGGCCCGTATTGTCTTCGGCCAAGGAGGTTCCCTACCACCTCTTACTTTAGAGTTTAACTTCCAAACTACCCATTAATATCCTCTTTTTTGCTTCTTATATCTTTAATGTCGACAAAGATTGCACGAACAGGAGACAAGAATATAGTAACGGAGCAGAAGCAGAAATAAATAGTAAGCTTCCTAGCCGCAAGAATATACCGCCCCTAGTCTCCAGTTGCGATTTTTACGGCTGGGACTGTCTTCAGTGATAAGAATCTCTGGGTACGATCTAGCAAGTAGACAACGAACCCTGTAACGGACACCAACTTGATTGGGTAGTGAAGCACACCTGAATTTTGTTGAACAGAGAAATGTAAATTATGTTAGCATTGGTCTTTGAGCCATAGCTTCAAAACTTTTGGCGTGAAATAGAGGGTAATGCCCCAGTTATTTAACGGACATTTGTCAAACGCCAGTGTGTGTGTGTGTGTGTGTGTGTGTGTGTGTGTGTGTGTGTGTGTGTGTGTGTGTGTGTGTGTGTGTGTGTGTGTGTGTGTGTGTGTGTGTGTGTGTGTGTGTGTGTGTGTGTGTGTGTGTGTGTGTGTGTGTGTGTGTGTGTGTGTGTGTGTGTGTGTGTGTGTGTGTGTGTGTGTGTGTGTGTGTGTGTGTGTGTGTGTGTGTGTGTGTGTGTGTGTGTGTGTGTGTGTGTGTGTGTGTGTGTGTGTGTGTGTGTGTGTGTGTGTGTGTGTGTGTGTGTGTGTGTGTGTGTGTGTGTGTGTGTGTGTGTGTGTGTGTGTGTGTGTGTGTGTGTGTGTGTGTGTGTGTGTGTGTGTGTGTGTGTGTGTGTGTGTGTGTGTGTGTGTGTGTGTGTGTGTGTGTGTGTGTGTGTGTGTGTGTGTGTGTGTGTGTGTGTGTGTGTGTGTGTGTGTGTGTGTGCGTGTGTGTGTGTGTGTGTGTGTGTGTGTGTGTGTGTGTGTGTGTGTGTGTGTGTGTGTGTGTGTGTGTGTGTGTGTGTGTGTGTGTGTGTGTGTGTGTGTGTGTGTGTGTGTGTGTGTGTGTGTGTGCCAATGCAAGATCGTGCAAGCAGAGTGATAGAAGAGTTCTGGACAAATGTGGAAGCGTGCATGGAAAAGTTTGAAAGGAATAAGAGAGTGTTTTTGATTGGAGATATGAATGGGAAAGTAGGGAATGGGAAGGTGGATGACGTACTGTAGTTAGTGAGTGGGGTGTTCCTGCAGAGATGGAAGAGAATGGCAGTGCTTTAGTGGACATTTGTGCTGGGAGGGGGTTGGTGATAGCCAGTTCCATCTTCAGGACCAATATGATCCACAAGTATACAACTATACATGGCGAGTGATGAGAAGGGCGGGTGGTGAACTGAATGAACGGAAGACAGTGACTGATTATGTGCGTGTGGATGATAGGATGAGGTGTGTAGTGGATGCAGGAGCATATAGAGGCTGGGGGAGTGGACTTTCTGACCACCACTTGGTGGTGGTGACAATCATGGTTCAGATGAAATGGAGTAGAAGAAGGGAAGGACAGCGGGAAGTAGTTCATACAAGGAGGGTGGAATGGTTACAAGAGGATGGGAAAAAGGCAGATGATAAGAGAGAAGTGGAGGAGCGATTGGGTAAAAATGGATTGGAGCAGATGGGTGACGTGGAAGGTGCGTGCAAGATATTCACAGAAAAAATCTGTGCATCATGTGAGGTGGTGTGTGGGGTGAAGAGAAAACGAAAGGGGATGCAAGGAACAGCATGATGGAATGAAGAGGTGAGACAGGCTGTGACACAAAGGAAGAAAGCATGTATTGAGTGGATGAGTAACAGGGGTGTGAAAGTTGAGTGACGGAAGAGAGAGTTATATATAGAGAGGAAAAGACAAGTGAAAAGGTTAGTAAGTGAAAGAAGAGAGTGGATGAGGAATTTGGAAGAAATTTCAGTGTAAAGTGGAGGGAATATAAGAAAATGTTCTGAAATGAGGTAAAGAGAGTTACACAGGGTGTCAAAGAAGTTAGTAGGGGAGTGAAAGATAAAAATGGTAGATTTCTAGTGGAGAAGAGAGAAAAAGTGAGCTGATGGAGAGAAGACTTTAAGGAACTGTTGAACATAAAGAAAGAAAGTAATGCGAGTACAAATGGTTGGGGAATGACTGGGAGAAGGAGGGATGTGAGAAGAAAGGAAGAAATCAGTAAGATGAAAGTTGTGGAAGCAAAGAAGAAAGTTAAAATGGGGAAAGCCCCTGGAATTGATGGAGTGTGTGGTGAAATGCTGAAGCATGGGAGAGAGATAGTAGTAGAATGGATGTGGAAGATGTGCAGATTGGCCTGGGAGGAAGGTAGAGTCCCCGAGGATTGGAAGTCAGGTATAATTATTCCCTTGTACAAATGAAAAGGGGAAAAAGAAGTGTGTGGTAACCATAGGGGCATTTGTCTTCTAAGCATAATAGGAAAAGTATATGGTAGGATACTTTCTGACAGAGTTAGGGTAATAACAGAGGAAAGAGTTGGGGAAAAACAGAGAGGTTTTAGGAAGGGAAGAGGTTGTGTAGATAAGCTATTCATTGTTAGGTCTTTAGTGGAAAAGTTTCTAGAGAAGGGAAAGAAGCTTTATGCGGGCTTCATGGGTTTGGAGAATGCATATGACATGGTGGATAGAAAAGGATTGTGGAAAGTATTAAGAATATATGAAGAAGATGGGAAGTTGTTGAAAGCCGTGAAAAGTATGTACGAGGGTGCTAAGGCTACAGTGCTTGTGGATAGTGAACTGAATGAATTTTTCTATTTGAATGTCGGATTGAAACAGGAATGTATCATGTCTCCATGGCTGTTCAATCTGTATATGGATGGGATTATAAAAGAGATTCAAGATAGGGTAGTGAATGTTGGAGTGGCCCTAATGAGAGAGGGCAGTGTTTGGAAACTCCCTGTACTGTTGTTTCCAGATCATAGTGTATTGTTTTATGTGAAGAAAAGGGGAGCTGCAAGGCTTGATGGATGAGTTTGGGAGAGTGTGTAAGAAACGGAATCTAAAGATAAATGTAGGGAAGAGTGGAGTTACGGTCTTAGAGAGAAATGAAGACAGTGAATGTACAGTGAGGTTGGATGAGGAGGAAATGGAAAACGTGAGTCTTTTTAAGTTCTTCGGTAGTGTGATGAGTAAGGATGGCAGTTTAGAGGGTGAAGTTGTTGGAAGGGGTACATCAAGAAATAAAGGTTGCTGGTTCCTTGAAAGCAATGATAAGAAACATGTAAGTGAGCATGGAGGTGAAGAAGTTACTGCATGACAGTACTGTGATACCAACTCTAACATATGGAAGTGAAAATTGGACGTTGTTGGAAGGACAGAAGTCTTGAGTGAGAGAAGTGGAAATGAGTTTTTTGAAAGGAGCCTGTGGAGTCACATGGAGAGACAGACTGACAAATGAGGACGTGAACGAACGCTGTCATGTGGATGTGAATGTGATAGGATGCGTTAGGAGAAACAAAATGAGGTAGTTTGGCCATGTGGAGAGGATGAAGAGTGAGAGTCTGACGAGAAGAGTGTGTGTGAGTGAGGTGGAGGAGGAGAGAGTGAGCGGGAGGCCAAGGATGAGATGAAGGGATGGAGTGAAGAGGCATATGAGAGAGGGTGTGTGATATGGGAGCAGGGCAGTGAAATGGTGGAGGACAGGGCGACATGAAGGCGATTTATTTCTGGCCATTCCTTACGGGGTTAAGGCGCCTGGCAACAGTTTGATAGATAGATAGGCTGCTAAACGCTACTAGCCCCCCTGGGTAAATAGTTGTTACTGTAAGAAGTCCAGTTAAAGCAAACACAGACTTGGCATATGATCCAGTTCTAAGCTACAGAAGTACACGAGAAAAAAGATTAGTTCATGAAGTTACCTGTTGTATCGAAGTACACCGGTTTGATCGCACAATGAGACACTAAAAAAAAATATCTGAAATCACTAAAAAAGAATTTATTCGTCTTCCACAAGAGAATGGGTGAAACCAGAGAGAAGACGGAGGAAATGAATTAAATTTTACAAAAAATAGGATAAATCAAGCAGCTATACAATAAACAAGTATATGGAAACTTGGTGTACGAAAAATTCAATGTTTCCTCTGAGATTCCTTAACAAAGAGGTGAGAAACAAAAGAAATGAGCCAATGTAAACAACAGACAAAAATGGCTGCATCAGAGAGTACATACCTCCGAGAACACTTATACCAGACAACTTAGATCACCAACAAATTTTATCAACCCATACATGGCTCATGACGAATAAATCCACAAAATTTCATTGAAATCAATCAGTAACTTTCTGAGATATTGTGTGGACAAAAAACAAAGAAGAGGGGACTCGAAAGCAGATTAGCACCAAAATTTATAAACACTTGTTAGGCCTATGACCCAAATATTCACAAAGTTTCACAGAAATCCACCAATAACTAGTTGAGATATTTTGTAGAAAATCAGACGAACAGGGTGATTGAATAACCTCATCCAACTCTCGTTGGCAGAGGAAATTAATGTTTTGCAATATTTCCAGGTATGCGATAGTAACGTCATGACCGTAGACGTGGTTTAGGATGAAGGCATGCTGAACAGAGTGATTGCCTGCAGTTTCTTAGATATAACGCAAGCTTTGACACTAATAATGACTAAGGCAGCAGGTGAAGATCCCATTACCAGTTTCATGTTATAACCAAGTGACATGCTAAACATCTGCTTTAAAAAATCCGTAACATTTAATATTTTGAAAATTACCCTATCATAATGTTCTTTCTGTTCTGGGCAAAATATTATGGAAGGTTTTACCATTAGATTATAATGGTCTATCTATCGATCTATATACTTATGCTGCTTTCCCCAAAACATGAAAAATAAAAAGTTGCATTACGTTGTGTCCAGTCAGTGAGCTAAAGGTTTTCAGTGTTACTTCACTGAACGCGCGTGATTCCCCCTGCATCCCCTCCATGCCATTAGGGGGAACAGTACACAGAGCTACTTGGAAACACAGAACGCTAAAAGACATATGCGAACTTGAGTTTATCCAGCTTCTCATCATGTCGCGTGACTCACTCTTGGATTTTGGCCCTTCCCATCGCTAGTAGTTTCATCAACCCTCTGTAGTCTCTGAGGAGTCTGGGAACTCGACTGAGGTGTGGAAGAAAAAACAGTACTTCCCTTCTATCCACACCCAGCCCCTACACACTCGATCTTGCCCTACACTAGGCTCTGAACTGATAAATTAAGTAAAACCTCCCACCGTCAACTAGTTCTCTTTTTTCTCCACACACACACACACACACACACACACACACACACACACACATATATATATATATATATATATATATATATATATATATATATATATATATATATATATATATATATATATATATATATATATGTAATGTATATATATGTAATGTATATATATATATATATATATATATATATATATATATATATATATATATATATATATATATATATATATATATTATATAATCATCATCACCATAAGCCATTACAAGTCCACTGCTGAATAAAGGCCTCCCTCAACCATCTCCACGAATTCCTTGATTGAGGAAATCATTGCCACGTTTTCTCTGCAAATATCTCCATCTCATCTCTTCACCTCCTGTCTGGCCATTTTCTGCTTCGCTTACAATCTCTTGGTGTCCAGTCAGTCAGCCTCTTGCTCCATAGGTTATCCCTTATTCTTGCTATATGGCCTGCCCACCTCCATTTCTGTTCTTTTATAACTTCTATAATATCTTTGACTTTAGTCTGCTCTATCACCCAGGTTGAACTTTTCCTGCCTCTTAAAGATATTCCCAACATTGACCTTTCCATTGCTCTCTGGGAACGGATTAATTTATTTTCTATTGCTTTTGTCAGTTTCCAGGTCTCACAACCATACGTCATAGCTGGAATTATACATTCGTTATATATTTTTCGCTTCATACAAACTGGCAAGCTATTTTTCATGATGTCTCTATTTTTACTGAAAACTTTCCATCCAATTGTAATGCGTCTTTTTATATCGCTTTCATGATCTTTCGTTAATTTTATTATTTGCCCCAGGTGGTTGTGCTCCTCAACTTCATCAAGAATTTCTTCGCTTATTGTGATGACGCTCTTTGGTGTTTGTGGATTAAACATTACTTTAGTTTTATTCCGGTTCATCTTTAGCCCTACTTTCAGACTTTCTCTGTTCAGGTCATTTAACATTACTTGCAATGTTTCTGCTGTTTCTGAGATTCGGACAATGTCATCTGCAAATCTTATATGGTTTAGCTTTTCTCCATCTATGTTCACTCCTTTATTTTCCCAGTCTAGCTTTCTGAAAATACTTTCTAGGCATGCTGTAAATAACTTTGGTGAAACTGTATCTCCCTGACGAACGCCCTTCTCAATATTAATTTTTTCCGAGTCCTTATGAAATTTAACTGTAGAAGTTCCCTCTTTATATATGTTTTCGAGCAGTTTTACAATGCTCTCATTCACTCCTTATTCCCACAATGAATTTATAATTGCTATGTGCTCCACTTAATCGAAAGCCTTTTCGTTATCAACAAAACCTGTAGTTTTCTCAATTAACTGATTCATTGTGTGTAGATGATCATAAGTTGAATATCCCCTTCGGAATCCTGCCTCTTCACGAGGTTGTTTTTCTGTTCGTAAGGACTTTAGTGAAGAGTTTGTCAATGACTGATAATAAGCTAATGGGTCGATAGTTACTAAGATCTTTTGAGTCACCTTTTTTGTAGAGTAAAATAACTATTGCATTACACAATGTTTTGGGAGTTTTCTTTTGTTTTACACATTGGGTAAATTTCCTGCATCCAACAGTAAATCAGTTACTATTCCATCTTCTCCTGGAGCCTTCCCTCTTTTCATATTTTTAAGAGAAATGTTTACTTCGTCTGATGGTACCTCAGCTATTTCACTTGTGTCAGCTGAAAAATTAGCTATTGGTACTACTCTCTTTGATGCAAACATTTCTTTCAAAAATTCATCTCTCTTCACCATCTTATCAGTGCATTTTATGACTTCACCTTTTTTTTTCCTTTCAACAACGTAATTTGTTGCTTTCCTAGTGCCATTTTACTTCGGACCTGTTTCAGACTTTTTCCATTTTTGATGAATTCTTTGATCTGATCCATGTTTCTCTTTCTATTTTCTTCTCTTTGTCTCTTGTTGATAAGCCTATTTAATTCTGCTGGTTCTATTTCATCACTGTTTTTACTTTCATTTCCTTTCGTTTTTTTCATAAGCTCGAGTGTCTTTTCTGAATATTTCTTGTCATTGGATGTATTAGGTTTTCCTACTATTTCCGCTGATTCTCTTAGCACTTTTGTTAGCCTCTCATTCAGCTCATCAGTATCTGTTCCTTATTTCCAACTGAGAGGCAGCTTTGTTTTCGTTTACTTTTATTGAGCATGTATTTTTTTTCTTTAATCATCTTTCTTTCACTTCTGAAACTGAATATGGCTGTGCAACCCACCATTCTATGATCTCTTTCTATATTTACTTTGTTGATAACTGTGGCATTTGTGACCGTGTTATTCTTATCTTAATGAAGTCAGTTTCATTCTTTGTTTCTCCATTTGGGCCTCTCCAGGTCCACTTTCTCCCTGTTCTTTTGTGAAAGAAAGTGTTCATTATTCTCATGTTACACATTTCAGCAAAATTTACCAGCATTTCTCCTCTTTCATTTCTTTCTTGCACTCCAAATTTTCCCATACATGCTTCTCCATTTTTCGACTTCCCAACTTTTGCATTGAAGTCTCCCATGAGTATAGTATATGTGGTCTTTTCTTCTTCCATAATCTGGGAGACGTCATCATAGAATGTTCCTGTTTCTTCATCTGGCCTTTAAGAAGTTTGTGCACATACTTGTATTACTTTCAGAGTATATTTTTTGCACAACCTTATTACAACCAGTGCTACTCTGTCAGATACACTGCTGAATTTAACAATGTTGTCTGCAAGATTTCTGTTAATTAGAAATCTTACACCACTAACTCTTTCATTTTGCCTTCCTTTGTAGTAAAATATGTGGTTGCTGTCTTCGAGCTGAATTACTTTTTCTTCTTTTCTGTGGATCTCACTCAAACCTAAAATATCCCAACTAATGTTTTCCAGTTCAGTTATTAAGCTATCAAGTTTGTAATCTTCTGCAAGGCTTCTCAAATTGCATGCATACATCTTCATGGATTTCAGTTTGTTTAATATCCCAGCCTAACCTGCCAACTCAATGCCTACTCTCTTTCAGTGGCACACTGCCCATAAGCACAGGAGGCAGTGTGGTTAGACCTTTAGTACACGATGATCCAACAGGAACGCCCGTTATAGCGTTTGCAATTGATCTTATGTTTGATTGGGAGGATTGTGGCAAATGATCTCACCTCCCTGCCACATAGTTTCTGATGAGATGTAATCATTGTGCCACCTTATTCGTTATATTCGGTGGAGCCCTATGGTATATATATATATATATATATATATATATATATATATATATATATATATATATATATATATATATATATATATATATGAAGCCTCTGTGGTAAGTGGTAGACAGTGTGCATTTTCGTAAGTGGAAGAACGTGGGTTCGCGCCCCTCCAGGATAATAAACTTTGGGAGCATTCTTCTGGCCATGTACTTCTTTGGCGGACATAAGGGGTGCTGTGGATGAACCAGTGTTGTGTACTACAAACTATGCTTGCACCCAGTCATCTTGCGCGGGCCGATTACACTTGGTTCACAGACTACACACACATTCAAAGGCACTCCAACAGTACAATTATACTTACAATTATACTTCTCACCCTACATACAATCTCTACCAGACAGCCTAAGCCACTAGATAGAGATACATTGGCTGTATCGTCCCGACTTCGGTTGGGATAGGCCGAAACTGCAATGGACACTCAAATGGCTGATGATGGTGATTATATATATGTATATATATATATATATATATATATATATATATATATATATATATATACTGTATATATATATATATATATATATATATATATATATATATATATATATATACAGTATATATATATATATATATATATATATATATATATATATATATATATATATATATATATATTAACCCGCGGCGTCCCATCAACGTTCTTTATCGTCCACACATTTTGTCACTGCCAATCCCGTCGATGTATATAAACGCGAATCAATTGCAAGGTCCTTAATTTGCACAATTTTCAATTTTTGTGAGTGATTTTTGGTACGTTTACACGTGACACCTTCCTCTACAAGATGCCAGACAGGGACAATACCTTATCCAGCATGACCTCCTCCCCCCCCTACATCCCATTGTCTCAGCAATTCACCTGTTATCATTGACCTGGCTAGTAAAGCCATGCCATACCACGGTACGAAATTCAGGGCCAGAGTGATTCCCCAATCAATGATAATGTGGAGGACAAACTTTACATAGCATTAGAGGAAGTAACAGTCAGAAATGATGATCAGGTAATGTGGCAAAAAAAGGTCAGGTATGGTGATGAGTTAGTGAGTGAAAAATGCTTATAATGCCTATATTACTGCTTGAAAACCAATATACTCTCGTACTACATATAAATTCGCACCAAGTAAATAAATAAATACCGTTAATGAGTGGTGTGAAATAGTTATCCTCCCATAGAACTCGTTTTCTTTGGTGAGAGCCTCTTAGAAAACCCAGTAAGGTAAGGAGGTACTCGTACCTGTATCGAGTATTTTAAACCTCAGGTGAGCGATTTCCCTATGAAATTTCGATGTTTCTCACCAAAAGCGGAGGTTTGAGCCAAAAAAAATAAAAAATCCAAAAATGGTCGGGATTGGGTGGAGTCAGTGGTGGAAAATTGGTCCGGATGGGGCGGGCTAAAACGAAATTTATGTAAGCCAGTTATATTTACTGAACAAAACCCGGTTGATTTACCCTAATATTGACCAAATGCATTATTATCCAGGTTAATCATTTACTAATAGCTCTACAGCAATTAGCAGTAGTATTTACTGCCCCAGGTTGACATGAAATATGGAGGTGGTGGACTGTAAGCTGTAATTTTTTTGTCCTAGTTCAGCGTCCTACAGAATACTCGTTGGATAAAGAAGGAGTGTATGGGTGCATATGTAAGCAGGCAGTGAAGTTGCCCTGCAATAACTATGTCACCTTGTGAAGGCGTTGCTCACCAGTACCTCTTGACATTTTTTTGTCAGCAAATTCGTTTCCGTCGTCTGTCAACTGCATAAGCTGAGCATCATAGAAACATAATAATGATTTTAAGGACCTTGATGATGATAGTACAACATGATCGTTTTAATATTTTTTTTTTCATCATTAAGCTATTAATTGTTCAAACCATCACTGCCCTCAATATCGTCATTATTATCTTAACCCTTCTTAACTGACATGTAATTTGAGGGGTCTATAACAGAAATAAGATTGCATAACACTAGAAGTACCAACTGAGTGCCCGAGGAAATAGGAAACTCATCCATTCACTTACCGTCCACTCCTTCCAGAATTTCTGCTTTTCCTAACAAGGTCAACGTTCCACACACACACACACACACACACACACACACACACACACACACACATGCTCTTTATAATATCTGTAGAATAGGGGATGTTATGTTGACTCCCATTTCTGATGGGATGTGTATCCCCGTCATTTGCTTTTCCATCCAAACGTCATTCAGCAAATATAGATTATTCTTCAATGTTTTTGCTTCATCATTATCCATTACTCAGTTATTTACACATTTGCTCCATGTATCCAGCTACACTCTCTCTCTCTCTCTCTCTCTCTCTCTCTTTATATATATATATATATATATATATATATATATATATATATATATATATATATATATATATATATATATATATGTATATCATCTTTAACCACTTTAACCCGTATCTTATAAATCCCACTCTGTGTCTCTAGATCATAACAGCACTCTCAGTTATTCTTAGCTGAAAAAATATCCTCATTCAATATCTTATATAGATATAATAATATTATTTCCTTCCGTGTCCACTGTTACCACAGTACATCATGCCACAGTATATGACACTTCTTTTCGTAACTATATATATATATATATATATATATATATATATATATATATATATATATATATATATATATATATATATATATATATATATATATATATATATATATATATATATATTCAACTTACTCTCAGGCTATTCCTTCTCCTTATTCCTCTTCTGTTTGTTAGCATTCTCCTATTTTGATCCCTTATATTTTTCAAATTTTTGACTCTTTACATTTATTTTATGCAATATATATATATATATATATATATATATATATATATATATATATATATATATATATATATATATATATATATATGTGTGTGTGTGTGTGTGTGTGTGTCTATAAATTAGGAGGCTTTTACGGTATTGGGAGAAATATTCAAAAAGAAAACGCAAGAAAGCAAGACCAATTATTTAGTATTATTTAGACAAATGAACAGAAATAGCTTTCAAATCCAGCAACATTTAGTGGCTGCAAAATACTTGTATCCTTTTCTACTTTATAGGGCAATGGGAACCGTAATTATTTATAAGTTTTAACCAAACTGCACTAATTCAACAAGCGAAATCAAATAGTTTTCAACAAAGAGCTTTATAATGTTACAGTACAAAGAAAGTTCCACCGTTTCCTTTCTTATGTGTTGCACACTACTGTTACACATTTTTAAATGAAATGAAAATAATACTTCTCCATCAATTCCCTTCAAAATAAAACTGTTTCAAAAATATCACTAAATTCACACATTACAAGCGTCTTTGATTCAAGGACACCACGAGTGCTACAGTTCATGTTGTCATCAGAGTGACATTAGAAGCTGTCAGGAAGGGTTCACCATGTTCCTCGACGTTTTAAATGATTATTATCTGCATCTGCTCTTCATTCCTAGAACTATGAGCCTTCGTGAATTCTTGAATCAGTGCTACGCCTGCTCTGCTACGTCATGCACCACGTTCAGGGAATCCACCCTGGCCGTCGCTTAACCAAAACTTGTTTTTTTTAACAATTTGATGGATCCTGTTGAAATCGACTGAATACCAGGTTCATTCCTTGTGGATAATGAATCAACACCGGTCGGGAAGGATCTTCTGACCCTTCAACGGATTTTATATTCTACACCATTTTTCGCTTCTCATCGTCATCAAACGCACTGTGGCATCAGAGGTGCTGAGTAAAGCTCTTGTACCCTGATGCAATGGTTTCTTGCAGCTTTTGAAGGAGGGATAAGTCGCTTTGTGGAGCAATTTCTGCTTCTCTTGCTGAAAACTACGGAATGACGTGATATTCGGTGACGAATAGGTAGCAGTTCCGCACTTAAAGAATCAGGCAGCCAGCGCTGCTTGCCCCGTGAGAAGATGAAGAACGTCTCTTGATGTACAAGGTGGACCTGGATCTAAATGTCCCAAACTTAAAAGAGTAAATTGCACGCACCATCCCGCATGGAATGCTATAAACACACACAAAAAACTGTATTATGGACAGTAAGTGAATGAGCATAAGGGGAAAACGTATGGGTCTTTACGCAGCCTCTAAATTTTTTCCGATAAAAATAATTTGCATGCTTCATTTTCTCCACAAACCTCATAATTTGCTGGATATATATATATATATATATATATATATATATATATATATATATATATATATATATATATATATGGTGATTCTACACTATGTGGTCTCAAAGTAATGCCAATACATCTGTTATTAACGAACGGATTCAGTCTGTATCAGTCGTATACTGTATCTGATAAATTTCTCGTCATATGAGATATAAGAGACAGCTACTGAAAACGAAATGGTGTTCTTTCACAGGCGCGATGCTAAGTTGGCTTCACTTGGTAAAATGCACTGATCCAGTGACCATACCTTACTCATTAACCAAAACCGAAATTTTCATTTTCTGGTTTAATATTTTTCCTTGGTAACGCGGTCACCTTAATGAAAAACGGACTTTAAATGAAGTGTCGCAAGCTTTATTGCCTAAAAGAAAACATTGTTAGGGAGAAAGCAGCCATCCCAATGGTTAAGTCGCAACTGAAGGTAGTTAATTTCAAACACCGGGTTTAATAATACTTTGACGCTGAAGAAGACTGATTTAAAATTCTGTTACAATCGTGGATAAATTGCAAGGGGGTGAAGAAAGTATCAGGTTTCACTTACATTGGTTCGTTAATTATTATGATACTGAAATCATTCAGGGGCCTCTGCGTAGCAAATTTCCCAGTGTGTGTGTGTGTGTGTGTGTGTGTGTGTGTGTGTGTGTGTGTGTGAATCGGTGCATGGAGTTTGATTCAGTCTATTTTTGGCTGAGTTCCCTGCATAAGAGTGTATATCTGCGTGATTAGTGAGCAAACCTACGTGCGAATTTAAATGATCGAGTTGTTATTCTCGCGGAGGCCAAAGGAGATATCGTTATCGCTATTACAGTAATGAGCGTAATTCTTTCGTAATTGTAACCAAATCGCAGGTAAAGGAAACGGACAACCCGACATATGCCTCAATATTTAGGATTTTATTGAATACCTGAGGGAGTTTAATATAATTCCATAATAGTAGCCTGGAAGCAGATCTTAAATGAAAAAAGTGATCATAAACACTGGAAAATTTACCAGTGACATCCTGCTGCCTTACTGCCTTATTGGACGTTTTCAGATTTATTGTACTGGGATGACAAAGAAATCGATAGAATCTACGATCGATTCAACAGTTTTAGACTATGCATGCTATAAAAAATAAAGTCCAAGGTATATAATTTATTGAGTAAGAGTTTAGTAATGGACCTTTCAGCCTTATGATGACCTACACAGCCATGGCCGCAGTAGTACCTAACGCAATAACATGTAACTTACTTTGTAATCTCGTCTCCATAATATTCCAGCACAACAGGATAAATATCGTATAAAGGAGCCGTATATTTGTTGCAGTTATTACTTACACGCACAGCAGACCTTATGAGAGACAGATAATATTTAACAGCATAAGGACTGAATAACCGTTATCAAGAACTGCAACGGAATTCCTCGTTATTAGAGTTATTGTATTCAGAAACAGACGAACGTTTGGCATAACGATGTGATCACAGTAAGAACGCCATGAAAAAAAAAAAAAGTCACGTGACAATTTTTGCACAGGGTATTACAATACAAAAAATACCAACAGTATCAAGCTTGAATTTGGAATTGTATAATCAAATCACAAGCAGTTGTGAGCATATATTTGTATGATTCCCATAAAGATAGTTTACCCAATCTTTATTTGTTTTTATTTATTTATTTGTGTACAGACGTTAGGTACCTTCATAAAATTTACCGAATTTTGATTATAATTCGTTCACTCCTACACATGATTATCAGGGCCAAGCTTCGCGGACCTCAAACTTCATTTTCAAACGCATAACCTACTTGACTTTGACTCCATGGGCTTCTGAATGTCGTTGCACCCTAAGACTCAAGATCTCCTCTGATTTAGAGTTCTACTTTACTACAGGATCAGGGGTAAGGTGGTGGGGACTTTTCAGATTCCTGATCATCCTTTTTTCGGGACTTTGGCGAAAGCTTTGTCATTGCACTTGACATCTCAAAGGCTTTCGATCGAGTCTGACATAAATCTCTAATTTCCAAACTGCCCTCCTACGGTTTCTATCCTTCTATCTGTGCCTTCATTTATAACCTCCTTTCTGGTAGTTCTATAGCAGCTGTTGTAAACGGCCATCATTCTTCTCCTAGATCTATCAACAGTGGTGTTCCTCAGGGCTCTGTCCTATCACCAAAACTCTTCCTTTTATTCATCAATGACCTAAGCTGTACATCTAACCCTATCCACTTATACGCTGATGATTCCACCCTTCACCTATCCATTCGGTTCCTGTAACGTCCATCTCAGCAGTTACTTCACCAAACAAGAGATGAGGCTATGGTACACCTGGTGTCTGACTTGGCTCGCATTTCTGATTGGGGTAATAATAATCTTGTTTTTAATGCGTCAAAGACTCAGTTCTTACACCTATCAACCTGACAAAATCTTCCACAGGAGTACCCACTAGTGTTTAATAATATCCAGCTTAATCCTGCATCATCCTTGAACATGCTTGAGCTTTCATTCACTCGGGACTTGTCATGGAGAGATCATGTTCCATCTCTTGTGAGATCTGCTTCCAAGAGATTAGGTGTGCTGGGCCGACTCCGTTTCTTCTTTACCCCTGCACAGTTGTTGGCTTTGTCCACGGGTTTTATTCGCCCCTGTGTAGAGTACAACTCTCATTTGTGGGGAGGCTTCCCACATACAGCTCTTCTCAACAGGGTGGAGTCAAAGGCTTTTCATCTCATTAACTCTCCTCCTCTACTGACTCCCTTCCACCTCTGTCTCCTCGCCGCACTGTTGCATCTTTATCTCTTTTCTATCGCTAATTCAATGGTCACCGCTCCCATGAACTTTCCGCTTGCATCCCTCCACCTCTACGACGGGAGCGTAGCATCCGTCTAGCAACAAACTCTAATCCCTTTTCTGTCCAACTCTCTAATGCAAGAGTTAACCTTTACTCCCAGTCCTTCATTTATGCAACAGGCCAACTCTGGAACTGTCTCCCTCTGTCTGTATTTCCTCCATTGAAAAAAAAAATCATCCACTCACTTTTAGTAATGCTGCCTACTTCTTTGTTCAAATTTATCATTCTTTATCAGTGTCTGCCCTCCTTTGTTCTTAATTTTTCCATTCGTCTTGTCACTGTCTAGTACTCTTCTTTCCACTTCAAGTGGTTCTACGCTGAATGACAGGTCTAGTAGTTATCTGGAAGCCAGAAAACCATTTACAATGCTGAGTGGTAACCATAGAACCAAATAACGGGTGGAGAGACGTAAGTATAGCGTCCATCCGGGAACCAAGCCTCCATACTCTTCTCCGCGTCTCACCGTGGCAAGGCACTGTCCATCTGAAGGGAACATCAGTTCACTGCATGGGACGGCCCTACAGTGGCGGTTACATGCCTGTGGCCGATGGATGTACTGTACTCGGCCAGACAGACAGGGATAGCCAAACAACAAAAACAGCAACAACAGCAACAAAACAACGGGTTCTTTTTTATTATATGATGTTAATGCACTAAAATTTCTGGTCATCATGCGATCGACTCCTAAACCTGCTCCTTGAATGAAGTCTATTAATTAATTTTTCATATTAAATGAATATCACTATCCACGACTCTGAACATGTATCCACATTTTTATATACGTTTTAGATTTAACACTTCTACAACCAAACTACCTTCAGCCAGGAAAGTACGGTAGCTTTTTTTTTTTTTTTTTTCATATTTTACATTCTTATCTACCATTACCATCTCCCTCAACACTATACCTCAAAAATTTCCCTGCGCATTTTAAGCAACATGAATGAACCAACCAACGGAGGTGTGCAAAATGTATTTGTTCCAAAGACACATAAGCAGTAAAAAGCCAAAGCCGCGATGCGTTCACTTCCATAATATACTAGTTGTGTACATGAAGAACTATGAAATCCAGACAGAAAAGAGGTGATAGTGATTAGCTTGACGGATGTTGCGTACCTGTCATTATGGAAAAGGAAGTGAGCAGATAGCTGAGAGCACCACACAATTGAAAGAGCGAGAGCTAGTCACACACACACACACACACACACACACACACACACACACACACCAAGAGAGAGAGAGAGAGAGAGAGAGAGAGAGAGAACAGTGAAAGGAGGGGAGTTAATGAGATTTCGACTTTCATTCTACAACTGTTTCCCCATGCCATGCAACCTCTCTCTCTCTCTCTCTCTCATACGCATACACATGCCATCCTCCCCTGGTACTATTCCGGAGTGCACTCCCATTCTGCTGATTTCTCTATCAGTTCCCACTATTCCTCCCTTGATCCAGGTATATCCAATATTGAGATCACAGCAGTTTTCCATTTACCACTCTCCGCATTCTTTGAAAAGAATTTCAAGGAACTTGCCTTTTTCCATTCAGACTCAACGCGCTAATAATGCTATTGCTATAGTTATATTTCTGCCATTACCTTCAACTCCTTCTACATCCTTTTACAACCTCCAAACAATAATCATTTCTGCTTTCGATATTTGTCATTCATTCTTTGTCGAGTCTCGTTTGTGATATCTTTTACATAATTTTGTTATTCATATACTATTTCTTCCTTGTGCCGCTTCACCTCTCCATTGCCTCTGTTCCCCATCCATTCCCTGTACCTTCCTACTTTTATACATCCAACACATCTCTCAGTCCATTTAGCTGTCCCAGTGACCCCATTCTCTTCCTGACACGTCACACATATTTCTGCACAAGTCCTTACAAAATCGCTATTCTTCCTTACTTCACTGACTATTCAGTCTATATACATAACATCTTTACAGCCGTAACTTTCAATCGCTCCCTATCACCTTCCTTTAGTTTCCTCAAACTGAGTACTTCCTTTCCACCAGGCAAGCACATACGCCCGTTTCCGGCTACACCCACTCAGATATTTATACCAAGGGATTTGTTCCTGGATTCATTAATTTTACGTTATAGCCCTATTTTCACCCAACTGACCTATATATATATATATATATATATATATATATATATATATATGGAGAGTGAAGTGCTTGAAAGGGTACAGCAGGGAAGAAAGGTTGCTGGTTCTTTGAAAGCAGTGATAAGAAACAGGGAAGTGAGCATGGAAGTGAAAAAGTTACTACGTGACAGTATTGTGATACCAACTCTAACGTATGGAAGTGAACATTGGACGTTGTTGGAAGGACACAACTGAAGAGTGAGAGCAGTGGAAATGAGTTATTTAAGAGGAGCCTGTGGAGTCACATGAAGAGACAGGCTGACGAATGAGGATATAAAGGAGCGTTGTGGTGTGGATGTGGATGTGATAGGAAGCGTTATGAGGAACACACTGAGGTGGTTTGTCCATGTGGAGAGGATAGAGGGTGAGAGACTGACGAAGAGAGTGTATGTGAGTGAGGTGGAGGGGAGAAGAGGGAGGGGAAGGCCGAGGATGAGATGGAGGGATGGGGTGCAGAGGTATATGAGAGAGGGGGGTGTGAGTTGGGAGCAGGGTAGTGAAATGGAGGGGGACAGGGCGACGTGGAAGCGATTTGTTTGTGGCCACTCCAAACGGCATTGAGGCGTCTGGCAGTATATATATATATATATATATATATATATATATATATATATATATATATATATATATATATATATATATATATATATATATATATATATATATATATATATATATATATATATATATATATATATATATATATATATATATATATATATATATATATATATACATATATATAGTGTAAGACATCTGCAGGCGATCTTGGACATCGCAACTTCCAAAGCAGTAATAAAATGAATGTGGCCTCAGGTGGGCTGAAAATTCGATTTATTTTTTACAATAGTATTATGTATTATATATACACATACCTGTAGGCACACATACACACACACACCTGTAGGCACACATACACACACACACACACACACACACACACACACACACACACGCACAAAAGATTATATATATATATATATATATATATATATATATATATATATATATATATATATATATATATAATCATCATCATCATCCATTACAAGTCCAATGCTGAACAAAGACCTCCCCCAAACCTTTTCCACGAATTCCCTGACTGAGCTAATGTTTGCCACGCTTTCCCTGCAAATTTCTCTATCTCATCTCTCCACCTCCTGCCTGGCCTTTTTCTGCTACGCTTACAATCTCTTGGTGTCCAGTCAGTCAGCCTCTTACTCCATCGGTTATCCCTTATTCTTGCTATATGGCCTGCCCATCTCCAATTCTGTTCTTCTATAACTTCTATAATATCTTTGACTTTAGTCTGCTCTCTCATTCAAGTTGATCTTTTCCTGTCCCTTAAAGATATTCCCAACTTTAACCTTTCCATTGATCTCTGAGAACGGATTAGTTTATTTTCCACTGATTTTGTCAGCTTCCAGGTCTCACAACCATACGTCATAGCTGGAATTATACATTCGTTACATAAATTTCGCCTCATACAAACTGGCAAGGTACTTTTGGAAATGTCTCTATGTTTACCAAAAGCTTTCCATCTATTTGTAATGCGTCTTTTCATTTCGCTATAATCTTTTAATTTTAGTGTTTGCCCCAAGTAGTTGTACTCCTCAACTTCTTCAAGAATTTCTTCGCTAATTCTGATGACACTCTTTGGTGTTTGTGGATTAAACATTAGTTTTACTCTGGTTCATCTTTAGCCCTACTTTCATACTTTCTCTGTTCAGGTCATTCAAGCAAACGAATTAAGCTTAGATTAGCGTGCCTTGTGAAATACTGACCTGGCTCCCCCTTGACTGTCCAGTGAAAGGTGAGACTAGCATGCCCTCTGGAATACTGACCTGTCTCTCCCTTGATTGTCCAGTGGAAGGTGAAGGCTGCGGGGTGGGCTAGAACTCTGCAGGCTAGAGTAACATCACCACCCTGTTCCACCAAATATTCGGTTCGCTCCTCAGCCTTGCACACCGGGGCGTCTGTATCGGATAGAAAGAGAAGTTTCCTGTTAATACAGAGAGTCTGCCAAAGGTATTTCAACTTGTGTTGTAGGTGCAGTGTCGCTTGTGGTACATTTGAGTTTTGCCAGTGCTACTCAGTACACAATAGTACACAGTAAATAACTTTCTTTTTACTCATTTTTAAGGTATTATACTTAAATAACTATGGAACTGCAACTGTACTTGTGTACTTGTCTTTGTTGCATGGGTATTACAACCACCGGGCACCTTTTTTGGTGTGATTACGCCTTCTTAGTTTGGTCGTGGCCTCTCAGGTCGAATTCTATTCATCTTAGGCTTGTGACGTTTTGAAATAGAGGGGTTAATATAATTTTACATCTTTAAGGCTCCTATGACTCACTCTCAACTGAAATGAAATGATTACTATCAGATGGAACAGAATACAGGAATCGTCCTGATCATGACAGTGAGAATGGTGACTATAAAATCTCAGTCTGATATGACTCAGTTTCAGCTGAATAAAATCATATTAAGTTATGGTAAGTGGAAAGAATGCTATATCTTCACGATTGTAGGAGGGTTATTTGATCCACAATCTGCTCTAACTCATGCCAAAATTAAGCAAAACCACCCTTGGGCAGTTTTGTAAAACAATAAACACATAGTATTAGTGAAGGAATTACTTAGATATCCCTCGTATCCTTGCCATCTGAATGTGGTTACTTGTACCCTAGACTGGTACAATAAATCAGCACAGAGCTTCAGAAAATAATTTTTTTGTGTTAGTGTTATGTTAACCCACCGTGTCCCGACGACGTACGGATATGTCACCATGTTTTGTCACGCTGACTCCTGATGAAAAACCCATACGTTTTGCAATTGCAAGGTCCGTCATTTCCACATTTTTCAAATCTTGCGCGTTATTTTTGGTACGCAGGCGCAGGACACCTTCCACAACCCGCCACCAGGCAGGGACACTCCCCGACCCCGCGTGACCTGCTTGCTCCCTTGTCTCAGTCACTCACCTGTTAGCAGTGACCCTGAATAGACATGGCACACCGAGGTCTCTCTGACACTGAAATTCAAGCCTCCCTGGATGCCATCACAGGCAACAGTGATTCCCCACTTGATGAGGACGTGGCGGACAAGAATTATGTGCTTCCCGAGGACGAAACAAGCAGCAGTGATGAGGAAGTACCAATTCCAAGGAAGCGGTGTTACGTGACGTATCGTGAGGCTAGAGAAGGCCTGCCTGGACTCCAACCACATGCATGCACCTTTCTCCAGCCCCAAGAGGAAAAGGAGGGCGAAGACGAGGACGAGGACGAGGACAAGGACGGAGCCAAGGGACATGGTGTTACCTTGTGGCTCGGGAGAGAAAGGATTTCGCCGCGGGGAGCTGAAGGGACGACGAGGAGGAGAATCAGGTATAGGCCTAGTGTTTTGTATGGGGAAGCAGGGAGTGGTGAGGCAATAGTGAGTTGTGAAAGCGAAAGTGGTGTGGCGGGAGTGAGTAGTAAAAGTGAATGTCGTGGTGTGTGGGAGGCAGTGCGAGCATGTGGTGTGAGGCAGTGGGGAGGCGAGGAGGAGCCGCTCCCTATCACATCTTTGACCCCACAATATTCTCGCTCCTCCTCCCCACAGCCCCATGATGTGGGGAAAGGATGCAAAGGGAAGGGAAAGGGGAAAGAAAAAGGGAGAGAGAAAAGGAGCATGAGTGGGGAAAGGCTCCACTGTCCACCTCCCCAACCTCCCCCACCACCCTCTCCTCCCCACCCCGATGAAGGCGACGATGGGGACGAGGCGGAGATGGTAGTGTGTCATGGGACTGGGAAGATGGGAGTAATTTCACTCCCATCATTCACCCCTTCACTGAGGAGTGGCAGTCTGGCTGCAGGGCTCCAGGAATCCACATCGGCTCCACCAGGGTGGATTTCTTCCACCTGTTCTTTGGGGAGAAGTTTGTGGAGCAGATTGTGGAACAGAATAACACCTTTGCAAGCAGCCAGCACCGTGAAAGAGAGCGTGGAGGTAGGAGAAGCAGGCACTCCCTCCAGTATGGTTACCCAGTTACCATAAATGAGTTGTTTATCTTTCTAGCCCTAGTTCTTTTAATGGGTATTGTGCGGAAAAGACAAATTCCGGCATACTGGTCTATGGACCCTATAACCAGCACACCTTTCTATGGGAAAGTAATTGGCCAGAATCGATTTCAGCAAATTCTCAGCCGCCTCTACTTTTATGATGCCGACGATCCTGCTAATGCTAATAACATGGATAGAATGAGGAGAATTAGGTTGGTATTTGATCACCTGCAGGAAAAGTTCAACTCATCCATCTATCCTTACCGAGACCTTGTCATAGACGTGAGTCTCGTGTTGTGGAGAGGCAATATTTCTTTTTGCCAGTACATACCCAGCAAGAGACACCGTTATGGGTTCAAGATCTTTGTTATGTGTGACTGTAAGACTGGCTATGTGCAAGACGTAGTCTTGTACACGGGTGCACAGAGAGACATAACAGAAGATCGAAGTATTTGACTCTCAGGGGCCATGGTAAAGACAATGATAGAAGAGTACCTTCATCGTGGTCACGTGCTGTACCTGGACAACTGGTACACTAGCCCCCTTCTCGCATGGTACCTACACCTGCACGACACCAGAGTCTGTGGTACAGTAAAGACAAACCATTGGCATATGGTCAAGGTTGGGAGGAAACTTGACAAGAATGAGGTGGTTTTTCTGAAGGAAAACAACATCCTCGCCACCCTGTGGAACCACAACAGGGAAGTTTGCCTCCTATCGACGGTACACCGCCCCCTTAGGCACCGCACAGACTCTGTAGATTACTGCAGTGAGAGGAGGTGCCACGTCTGGAAACCTGAATTGGTATTGGACTACAACATCAACATGAAGCAAGTGGATCAGTCCGACTCCATGATTTCCAGTGTGGAGTGTGCCAGGACCACAATGAAGTGGTACAAAAAGCTCTGCTTTCACTTGCTTGATATCACCGTCCTGAACTGCCACTACCTCCATGCCTTGACAATGGGGACCTCAGAGACCTTCGAGGGGTTTGTGAGGGAGCTGTCCCGCGAAGTCATCGCGAAATATGCAGAGGACAGGCCCCACCACCACCACCGCCCTGCCACTGCCGCACAGACTCCCCTGCCCCTCACCGCACGCCACTTTCCCAGCACCATACCTCCTCAACAGAACCGCCCTAGACCCCAGCGGCAGTGTCATGTCTGTAGTAGTTCCCGAGTGAGAGAAACCACTCAAAGAAAAGACACGAGGTACGAGTGTGTGGTCTGCAATATTGGCTTGTGTGTTGAGCCTTGCTTCAAAGAATACCACATGTTAGTGCATTACTGATACTGTGTGTGCTTGTGATATGATGCTCTAAGTGCTGTAAATATACGATAATCTGACGCTTACTATAATGGTAAGGTCTGTAAGTGATAACAGTAATATTAGGTGAAACCTGGTATAATGTAAGTGGAAAAGTATAATTTTAGTGGAAAAATAAAATGTAAGTTGAAACAGTAGTCATCGCTAGTTTGCTCACTATGTAAATACTCGATAATCTGACGCTCACTATAATAGTAAGGCCTGTAAATATGTGATAACAGTTATATAAAGTGGAAATGGGTGTAATGTTAGTGGAAAAGTATAATGTAGCCTAAGTGGAAAAATAGAATGTAAGTTGAAACAACAGGCATAGCTGGAGCGCTCACTATGTAAATATGCGCTAACATTACGCTAAATATAATCATAGGCCATGAAAAAGGCTTAGGAGTTGTAATAACAAATGATTTGAAACCAAGCAACCAATGTACAGAAGCTGTGAAAAAAGCCAATAAATTGATTGGATTCATAGGCAGAGCATTTGAATAAAAATCAGATAATATCATCCTCACTTTGTATAATTCCTTAGTACGCCCGCACTTGGAGTATTGCATTCAGTTTTGGTCACCGTATTATAAAAAGGATATGGAAAATCTTGAAAGAGTGCAGCAAAGGATGACAAAGATGATACCTATATCGAGAAATAAACCGTACGAGGAAAGTTTAGAAGCCATGAATCTCTTTATCCTAACAAAACGGAGGATACGAGGAGATTTAATTCAAGTTCTGTATTCAAAATATTCAAAGGACATGATAACATGGCTGTTGATAAATACTTCACAGTTTATCACTCGAATTACACTAAAGGCAATGGGCATAAAATAATTGGCAGACGATTCCAGTCACATGAAGCTAAGCATTTCTTCTTCAGTAGAGTTGTAAATATATGGAATAAACTGCCTTCCAACGTAATAAATTGCAATACAGTACAAACCTTTAAAGGTCGCCTGGATAAGTATTTGGCATCCAACCCCCAGGTTAATATGTTTACTCCTGAAAAAAACACTTGTGTATGTATAATTCTGTATTTTATTTTATTTTAGTTTTTTTAGAGCCTGGATCAGTTTATTAAATACAAATATAGTATATGCACAGACTAGGATATGCACAGATAGCCCTGAGTTAACGGCAGCTATTCATACTTTCGACCTGTGGTGGGCTGTGGATCACTGAGGTCCCTGTTAGTTACGTGGCCGCCATCGGGATTTTTTTAATGTACCAGGGGTCACTGCTTCAGGAGGTGACTTGTTTGCTTGTCCTGCATGGGAAAGTTCCTTCTCTCAGTGGAATGAATGGAGCTGGGGTCTGATTGACTTTAATAGCGCCAGGCAAGGCTGCGGCACCACCCCTGAATATCCACACTGTGCACTGTGCAAATTCCACACTGTGTCTGCAGACGCCCCGTCACCTTAATGTACCCGTACATAGCGACATGCATTAGTTACTCATTTATTCGATTATTCATTGTACTCTATTACTTTCTCTTTCAGGGTATTCATACTGGTAGCTTATAGATAATGTATTATAGAATGTAGCTTTTCCTTTTCAGTCTTTCCTGAAATTTCCATGTCAGTTTTTCCATGCTTCATGGTGGTTTCTCTCACTTTTTCTTGCCAGTTTTAACTGGAGGGTTTTGAGGAGGGGGGTCCCTTCTTGCTTTACTATCCTTATCCTTCAGCATGTAGAGTTAGATCTTGTAGTCATAGTCTACTCTGTAACAAACAGCCTCGAAAGGACCATAAGGTCTGTTGCTGTTTGGGTTCCTTTGTTTGTACTCCCTTTGTACATTTCTTAGTAGGAGAAGCACTTTCAAAGCCATCAGATTGATGACTATTATGACACATTGCAAACAGCAGAATGACAGGTTCTGCTTGTTCCCATAAAATATGGAAAAATGCCATTTTCTAAATTACTGTCTGAAGAAGAATAACCCTTACACATACCTCAGTACCAGGCCAACGAGGAATTCCTTGAGATGGTACACGTGGCACTGAAACTCAGACCTGACATCCTCTCACATCCTATCAGTAAATGATATGTTGTTAACGAGGAGAGGATGATCTCTTCCGTTCCTGGAAGCCTGATAAGGTTTCTGAGACTGATGTTTGGTGGCCAGAATATACTGGAGGAGGAGCCAGAAGAATATCATGACAGTGAGGGCCCAAGCCAGAAAGAAACCAGAACCCAGTCAAGGGTTCTCAGCATAGCATAAGACATTGTGTACAACCTTAGTGGCGGCAAATGTTGGACACTAAAACACGCTCGTGCCTGTAAGAAGGAAATACAAGGCAGAAATGTTCCTCTTCCACAAACATGGGTCAGTTTCATCATGTGTGAAGAACACAAAGCAGATCTGACAAGGGTTTCATCGCATCAGCTAATCGTCCAGGCATTAAGGAACAAGAACTATGGTTGCTTCTGGAGGTTTTAGCAATGGAGAGCAGGTCGAGTCCTCTGCCCCTGACGTCAGCAGTGAAGAGCTGGAAGCACGCCAGAGGAAACTGACACCCGAATAATTTTACACTGTGTGAAAGGCCAGGCTTCCACAATTGTATTTACTGCTCGGGACACTGGTGTGCTGGTGCTTCTGCTGGCTCACTTTGCAAAGATGTTACGTTCGAGGGTCTGGATGAAACCGGGCACATCCAAGACACCGAAATACATTCCGATTCTCTCCCTGCAACTCAGTTTAACAACCAAGTTCTTAGCACATTGCCACCCTTTCATTCATTAACAGGCTCTGACACAACATCGTTCCTGGCTGGCTACACGAAGAAATCCTGCTGAAACATGGAACAAAACAACCTCCTGTCATCCCAGGGCAAAGTTGAGCTCACTGACCAAACACCCGCTGATGCAGAAGCCATCATCTGCAAAGCCTACAAAGCCAACACGAGTACATGTGTGGACAGCACTGGGTCAGCCCTCTTTGATAAAGCTCACCTCTTGAAGACGCTGCCACCAACACATGATGCGTTGTTCTTCCACATCAAGCTGGCACACCATAAAGCAGCAGTATGGGAACAGGCTGACAAGCAGCTTACTGTACTGCCCCCACCAGAGAATTACGAGTGGCACTCTAGTCCCTACCTTGATGTCCCTGTGTTCAGTGCCCGAGTCCTGTTTAGAAATGATCAGCTGCAACTGTACCACGAACTGCAGAAGTGGTAATTGCAAATGCAAGAAGAGTAAGCTGCCATGTACTGCTGCGTGTAATTGTAGCATAAGGGAAAGATGTGAAAGATGAAAGTCTTTGCTGGCAAAGTTAAATCCACTTTGTGATGATTAATGCACTATATGAACACATTGTGTTCAATTTAATAGGCTTTCATCATTTTTATCTTTTATTTTTTGATTACCTAGTATCATGCAAGCACAATTATGTTCTGTCTTAAAAAGTGCTACAAATGATAAAAAGTGATGAAATAAAGACAAATTTCATTTATACAATAAATAGCATAGTCTGTTTGTTAGCCCGGTAACCATGTTGAATAAAATTAGTAATATCTCGTGAACAACGCAAAACTGTTTTTGCAAAAGACAAAAATGACATCAGCATACCTAAATCCTTCAGAAAAAATACTATTGGCAAAGTTTGTCTGGCATTCACCTACCACACTTAATCTAAGTCGAATTCGCAGAAACGGTACCAGTCTACTCACTGTGTGCTGAATTTCTCTGATTTCGTCATGTCGTGCTTGTAACTTCCGTAGTAATGGTTCGGAAGCAAACGTATCCTTTAATGATCGGGACAGATCTAATGATCTGCTCTTGCTAACGCCAGACGATTTTGTTCAGCTAAAAGCTAACATCGTAGCCCAAGAGTGATTTTACTAATACTGTTGATCCAATTGTGGATAGTACAACTCTACTGCTCTGTTCCAGCTCATAGCAGAAGTTCTTATACTTCTCTGAACGGGCACGCTGACCTACGAATGTTAATAGGCCTACTGGTACCGTCAATGCTCTCATGGTCGGCACAATTTTAGTACTCTACTGCAACTAACACTAAACTATTTTACTCAGTTGATAGTCAGTTTGGGGTGCTTGAGTGTTACTGAATACAATTATAAATTATCTCTGTCTACTCATATGCCCCAGTGGTCAGCTGAATAAGGAAGGGAAAGAAAAAAGTTTAGAACCTATCGATTAGGCGACGGTTGTTATGGCAAACAGTTTTTGCTAAACTTCAAACACCCTTCAGAATACGATATGCAACAGTTGATTTGCTGTCCGGCCGTGGGATTCTCAGACTCACTGAAGATCGATTACCTGGTGCAACTTACATTTGTTTTTTCAGGAAGATTTAGAGACGCAAGAAGATTCAGTAGTCTGTTTTCCTACGTCTTTATGTAGAAACCAGTTTAAACGGAAGAATATTTCCTCTCGTACCAAACTTTATTTTTCTTAAGAGGAACAGGAGACATGGGGAGATCGGGTACTCTTCGTTCTTCCTACAAAAACAAATAATGGTTACGGTAGGGAGTCGATCGTAAATATGTTGGAGAATCCCATATCAGGTCACGTATTTATCCTCAGCTGTGAGCGTGCTAGGGATGAAGGAAAATTTACTCTTTAATAAGTTTATTCCTTCTGCTACCTGATGAGTTTACTTAGCTTCGACGAGTTCTCGAGTATCGATGGGTTCAGTAAAGCTACATCTGCTCCCTGTTGTCGAAATGGAAGGGGTTAACTTGACTTAAATAACACCCCGCTGCAGTGGATGACTTCATAGGTTAAAAAGTGCAAGAGGGGAGTTGACTGGGAAGCTTACAATTGGCAGTGGAATGAGGACATTACCATTAGTCTTCAGTACTGCGGAAAATGTACCAAACACTATCAGGCTGCTGTATGCACTTTTAGCTGAATACAGTCGCCTGGAATTTGCTGTAACAGAGTACTGGAGTTGTCCCGGCCATGACACCGTTAATGGTACCAATATTAAACACTCAAGCTCCCGTAACTCACATTTAGCTGAATAAAATCACCTGGAATTAGCTTCAATAAAATACTAGAGTTGCGCTGACCAGGAGAGGATTAATACTGTAAAGTGAAACGAGCAAAGGGCAGTACGAAGCGGGTCATAAGGAAAACAAGTTTAGCAATATTTAATACTGTAAAGTCTATTGAGCAAATGGCACCAAGGAGCAGGCCATAAGGAAAACGCGTTTAGGAGGGTGATTTGATACAGCTGCGTGAGGGGATGTGTGTTGAAGGGAAACCTACAGGGAAGTGTTGTGAGGGTAAGTGTATAGGGAAAAGTAATTAATGGAAGTGTTCTGAGGGGCAGTGTACAGGGTCTCGACTCTCAATTAATTTGGGGTGGCGAGACAGATGCGTGAAGGGGAGGTGAAACAGGGGACCCGGGCTGGTAATTTTACAGGACGGGAGTTTGAGTGCTGGCGAAGATGTAAGGTAATGAGTTCAAATGAGGTAATTACCACTGAACGAGCATGAAAGAGGTAATTTGGATGTGTTATGATTGTGCTCGAAGCTAAAGATAACATTCGTAAGGCAAAATGTTGTCATATGTAAAACCAAATAACCACTTTTCCTCACCAATTTCCATAATATAATGAAATAGAGCGCATACTAATGACGTCTGCTGTACCAGAGAAAAAAAAATAGGGAAGTGGAACAGAGAAATACTGCATTATGTATTCAATGAATTATGTGTTCAAGGAAATGTTGGAAATGATCCTGGTTTACATCAATATATTATTTTCTTCTGGGCAGCAATCACTGTTGAATCTTGGAGTTTTGGAAAGAACAAGACAAAGAACACCTCTGATGACCGCAACCATTCCAACTGGATGCACCATCCCAGCGAATCCCGAAAGGTGTGCTTTGTCTTGGGACACACACCTCAGACACACTATAGACACATCCCAGATACACCACAGATGTATACACCCCAGACGCACACCAGACACACCAGCAAAACCCTCACCCCTGAACACACACACACACACACACACACACACACACACACACACACACACACACACACACACACCATATGTGAGGCACATAAAACTCTGCGGTTGCAACTTGGCAGATTTCAACCCTCTAAAAATTAATGAAATAGTGAGTGAATAACACAGGAACACACACTGCATTTGGCCGTCCTTGAGGTGGCGACAAACAAGAGATATAAAGTAAGCGATTCTGTTGTTTGTATTCTTCAGATTTGATGCAAAGATATTTTCTTTGTACGAATATTAACACAAACTATTAAACGGGAAGTCATCTGTCTTCTTTATTTATCCTTTAAACACACTGAAAAGAATTTTATGTAACATACTTTTCTTAACGTGTAAAGATGATTGCACACAGTGTTCTGGCTGAGTTCTGTTCACTAATGCAATGTGCGCTAACAAAGGATTGATAGAAGAGGTAAATAATAAAGTTGACCTGCCGGATGTAGGGCGGACGCTTCATAATCGAGCAGTGAGAGGAAAATAATGGCGTGATATGGAGAGGTTCCGGGTAATGAATTATAGATGAGGCGATAGAAAGAAACGAATAAGAAGGGAGGAGGGGAGAGGGCGATGATGGACGGATATATTATCTGACAAGTAGTTCGGTATTATTATTTGCATGTGTATTCGCCAAGTGTCTGTCTGTTACGTAGAGCTAAATAACTGATTGTCATAGTGAAGAGCGAGTATCACACAATGGTATGGCTCTTACTGAAGTGCACAAAGAGACAGAATGAGTCTGAAGAGGAAAGTTGACCCGTGCACAACTACATGAGACCGAATATAAAAAAGCGATTGAAAGATATAACACTAAATAATCAACAGGAACTAAATAGCCACTGCTTGCATTACGCCACCATAGCCACCACCATCACCATCACTAGAACCATCACCACCACCACCATCACAACTACCACTACTATCACCACTACGTGAACAACTACAATTACCACCGACACTACTACTACTACTACTATTACTACTACTACTGCGGCTGCTGCTGCTGCTGCTGCTGCTGCTGCTGCTAACAATAATAATAATAATAATAATAATAATAATAATAAGCAGGTAGGAGACGATGGCCAGCTCTTAGCAGGCGGTTGCGGTTCAGCCTGTACACACAAAGGAGTACCTGTATCTGGTTCGAGTCTAACAATACCATCTCTCGCCTCTCTTAGGACACAAATAAATCAACCAGAAAACAGAAATAAGTCGATACTTGCATAAACAGAATAAACACCAAAAACTATGAAAAAAAAAAAAAAATCTGAAATCTCCCATAATGTATTGATTTTGTTCGTAATACGCACATCTAATCATTTCAAACCATTTCAGCACCAATGAAAGTTTCTGGGGGGTGAAATATGGATTTTTCTTAAAGCGATGTTTTTTTCTATCCTGTGCATACTTATCACAGTCGTGTATACAGTAATTTTGCTAAAGATTTCGCGCTTTATTGCAAAAAAACAGAATGGGTTTAGGAAGCTACAAATCGCATTGCCAGGTTCACCAGACGTTTCTCTTCAATTTGGCAAGAACAGAAAATAAAATTTCAAAATATGAAAAAATGGACCCACGGCCAAGAAGGGGCTAAGCCGGCCGTTGCTAGACAATGAGTAGTTGCTTAGCAACCAAAACCTTACGGACACAGCCAGGTCACAGGGGGGTCATTGCATCCAGGTTTGGTTGAAAACGGTTAATTCTGAAGAACAGAAGTGCCTGCAACAATGAAACAAGAGAGAAAGAAAGAAAGAATACAAGGAAGAAAAAACGCAACTATCAATAAGGACAATATGGAGCTGTTCAGTAATAATAATAATAATAATAATAATAATAATAACAGTAACCAACAACAACAACAACAATAACAACTAGGAGCACACAGAGTGCAACACCCGCGTCCATTAACTGATCGATGGGCCAAATATTTGACTTTGCCTGGTCACCTTGATCTTCGACAGATTTTTTTTTTTTTTTCAGGGGAGAGTGAACCAAAAGCTACAAGTCCGCAAGATTGCCCCCCTCCCCCCCAAAAAAAGGAACAAAATTCAAGATCGTTCATTTCGAGTTGCCAGAACACATTGTTTATAGAAGACTGTATGTCATAGGTAGCAGGATATACAGACATAGGAAGACAGTTCCAAAGCTGACCAGTTGCATATATGGAGGACTGGGAGTAATGGCTAATTCTTGCATCAGAGAGCTGGACAGAAAAAGGATAAGAGTTTGCTACAAGACATGTGCTACGCCCCTGCCGTAGTGGTGGTGGGTGATTACTCTCAAGACCGAATTTTTCATGCTTGCTGAACTGTTAACCTTCCCACAAACTTTCAGTCAATTAGACAACAAATATTTAAGAAGTTTTGTCTGGTGACCTTGAACTCGGACACTTCCCTGTGACCTCGCCTTTTAACTGGCTCTTTTCAAAAAGCAGTTCCGTTTTGCTTGTTAATGCAAAAAAACTAGTTAAAGTTGATCATCCCGCGGGTCTTTGGCTTCTGACCCATCTCTCAAGACCAAAATGTAACACTATTGGCCTGTCCTCAACGCATTCACCAAGTTTAATTCAGTGATCAAAACTTTGTTAGTTATTCTGTTCAACCAATAACACATACTATGACCTTGCCCTGTGACTTTGACCCTTGATTTACTGTTTTCCAGAGTGAATCACTTTGTTCCTCCCGATCCATTAACACTTTCACAAAGTTTAATGTAAATTATTTAAAAACTGTGATTTGACCCTGGCTTTTGACCTTTTCCTTGATTCATTGTTAAAAAATAAGTCGTCTGCTTGGCTGACCTTCAACACTTCCACTGAGAATGAAAACTAAGTTATTCTATGTTAACAATCACACAGAGGTTAAATTTTGACCTTGCCTAGTGAATTTGACCTTTGACTGAGTTTCAGTACTGAAACTCTTTGTTCTCCCCTAAACAGTATCCCTTTCCCACAGTTTGTTGTACATCAGCTTAAAACTGTTTACGTTTACTTTGACCTTTGAATTATTGTAAATACTAGGGCTGGGCAAGAACCGGTTCCAGAACCGGTTCTAGCGATTCTGATGATGTAAACTCAGAATCGATTCCCAACTTCAGAACCGATTTCCAAGATGCGATTCCGTCAACACTAATCTTTGATAAAGCGAACCATGTTTATTCAATATTTCCCAATGGTTAGTACTATTATTTTCGACAAAGACTAAGAGAAGCATAAAATTTATGTTTATTTAATAATTCCTAATGGGAATTTGGCATTATTATTTTTGATAAAGAGAAGCATAGGTTTATTTAATATTTCCCAATGGTTGGCATTATTATCTTTGATAAAACTGTTTTGGTAAATTAGATTTTCTTTTCCCACAAAATAAAGAGGTAAAATTGTAAATATTTATTATTTAATGCATCTACATCACATGCTGTCCTTCCCAGCTGGCAAATTAAGGCTTTACAATAGAAAGAATTTATATTACCCAGCTACTCTTAGGAACCGGTTCTAGAACCGGTTCCAGCGATTCCTTTGGCACTGAGAATCTGAACCTTCGGTTCCGATTTTAACGGTTCTTGCCCAGCCCTAGTAAATACAATTATATCTACTCCTTAACAAACCCTCGACTCATTTACCAGTTTTTGTACAATCGGATGGAAATGTTTTGTTAAAAAAAAAAATATATATATCACCTGGAGGGAACTTTGACCCTGCCCTGTGCCCTTGACCTTTAATGTACTGTTTTCAAAATTGAAACACTTCATTATTACCTTACCTTTAACCCGTCACGTCCCGAGGTTTTCCGCACCTCCGACATCCCCCAGTCCCGAGGTATTTTCGATTTTTTTTTTTTTGGCTAAAACCTTCGCTTTTGGTGAGAAACATCGAAAATTCATAGAGAAATCGCTCTCCTGAGGTTTAAAGTGCCCAATCCAGGTAGGAGTTCCTCCTTACCTGAGTGGGTTTTCTAACATGCTGGCACCAAAGAAAACGAGTTCTGTGGGAGGGTAACTATTTTATCCACTCATAAACGGTATTTATTTATTTACTTGGTACGAATGTATATGTAGTATGACAGTATATTGGTTTTCAAGCAGTAATAAAGGCATTATAAGCATTGTTTCACTCACTAACTAATCACCATACCTGACCTATTTTTGCCACACTACCAGATCATTATTTCTGGCTGTTTCTTCTTCTAATGCTATGTAAACATTGTCCTCCACATTGTCATCGATTGGGTAATCACTCTGGCACTGAATAACTTTACTAGCCAGGTCACTGGTAACAGGTCCTTTGCCAAGACAATGGCGTGAGGGGGGGAGGGGGGAGGTTATGCAGTGTAAGGCATTGTCCCTGCTTGGTATCTTGTACAGGAATAGAGGAAGGTGTCCCGTGTATACATACGAAAAATCACGTGCGAAAATTGAAAATTGTGCAAATTAGGTACCTTGCAATTGCACGACGTACTGGTACGTCGCCGGGACTGGCAAATGCAAATCGTGGTGACGTACCCATACGTCGTCGGGACGGGGCGGGTTAATCATTTACCAAAGCTTGGTCGAAATCTAAATACATACTGTTTAATTTCATTTTTCTAAGTCAATATTTGACCTAACGCTGCGACCTCGGCCAATAAAACTATTGTCCTGAAAAACACTATATGTTTACATGGGTTGTCCCTCCACATTTCCCCCAAGTTTGGATGAAATCGGTTGTAATATATTTTTTAATTAATTTGTACACACACACACACACACACACACACACACACACACATACACCCTTAAAACATAACACCCACTCTTGCTCTGCGAGAGGCGAGTGTATGGGGGAGGCGGTGGCTCAATCGGTAGAGAGGTGGCCTGCAGTCCTAACGGACCCAGGTTCAAATCCCGGCTAGGGCTGGGAAAAGTTTAAGGATTTGAATTTCATTAAATCTGGCTTTACTAGTCTACCAGAAGACCCGCCGACATGTCGTAAAAATACCCTCTCTAATACCAGTACACCAGTCCTGTATGAGACAGCTCTAGCATGTATTCAGTATGGACGGTGGGTGTTAGCGCCGAAGTAGTGACATGTAGAGGTGTATGGTATGTAGGAGGACTGCTGGGCCTAGATAGCAGGCTGTGAAGCCTATGCCCAGAGTCTGACACATTAAAAACAAAAAAAAATTGCAATGATCCAGTTGGGGCGTCCACCATTCACTCATGACAAGTAAAGCCAACTGTAAGCAATTACACACTGAGTGACAAGCCAAATGGTATCTTGTAACCCAGAAACCATTTACCACGGTGGGCAGCGACCACATAATCCAGTGGATGTCTGGTGGTCTATTGGGTTTAGGTTATCCCACCAGATGTGGCCCATGGGAGTTTTCATCCGAGGTGCGGTTGGTGTTTATTCCTCATACAATTCCACACATTGATGAGCAACTGGTCACTCACCAGATGGTGCAGTAAAGGAATGCAAGATAGATGCATCCTATTACTACTAGAACTACTGCTACTACTACTTCTACTGCTGCTGCTGCTACTACTACTACTACTACTACAGTAGTAGTAGTAGCAGTAGTAGTAGCAGTGGTAGCATTAGTAGTAGTAGTAGTAGTAGTAGTAGTAGTAGCAGTAATAATAGTGATGATGATGATGATGATGATGATAATAGTAATAATAGTAATAATAATAATAATAATAATAATAATAATAATAATAATAACTATATTTATAATAATAACAGTAACTAGAGGGCCCCCCAATGGGGAATCACACCAGCTGTGAGCCGATAAATATCCAGCATGTCTCGGAATATGAACTTGACCTTGACTTATTTACACCAATTTCTAACTCGTAGGAGATTTTCATCCCTGCTACATACCTGTAAAATTATGTGATGATATCTTGAGCGGTTGCGAAGTTATCGTGGTAACAGACACACAGACAGGGAGACAAACTGAGAACAATACTCGTAAAAGATTTTCATCCCTGCTACACATGTGTAAAATTTGGTGATGATATCTTGAGCGGTTACAAAGTTATCGTGGTAACAGACAGACAGACTTTGACCTACTTTCACCAATGTCGAACACGTGATCGCTTTTCTTTCCCTACTACAAACCTGTAAAATTTTGTGATGATATCTTAAGCGGTTGCGAAGTTATCGTGCTAACACACACACACACACACACACACACACACACACACACACACACACACTGACAAAGAAGCTGAAAACAGTACCAGCTTTGCGTCACAGCTGGTAATAATAATAAAGTAAAATATGCAGTTTCTTCCTGTGCAGTCAGATAATACATGGAAACTGCACATCCAATCCTGTGATATCCTTGCCGATATCGTTGAAATTCATGTGCTCACTTTCCCCTAACTATCGCATAATGGGTGAAAGGTCATTGTCCATGTACAGAGACATCAAAGCGATATCTGCCCTCCTGTCACTGCTTCTGAGAATTATTAGTATGGTGAGGGGGAGGACCCTCCCCCCCCCTAAAAATTATGACTGGAAATTGGTATCCAGTGAAAGACGTTCCCGGTAACCTGACGAACTCACCAGGAAAGATTCATTCAAGTTCATGAAATAACCTCGGAGGAGTTAAATCACACACACACACACACACACACACACACACACACACACACACACACACACACACACAGGTTGAACGACATACGGCGAGTTGCCGAAAATACCATCCAGCTTCACAGGATTTACAATAATAATAATAATAATAATAATAATAATAATAATAATAACAATAACAATAACAATAATAATAACAGTATTAGTAGTAGTAGTAGTAGTAGTAGTAGTAGTAGTAATAATAATAATAATAATAATTATTATTATTATTATTATTATTATTATTACTATTATTATTAATAATAATTATTATTAATATTATTACTACAATTGTTATTATTATCTACATTTTAGTGATCCGATTTCTGTAAGTTTTTTAGTTTGTTACCGTAACACAGCAAAAATGGCGTATGTAGCGTAATTTTTTTTTTTTTTTTTTTTTTTAATGTGTCGGACTCTGGGCATAGGCTTCACAGCCTGCTATCAAGGCCCAGCAGTCCTCCTACATACCATACACCTCTACATGTCACCACTTCGGCGCTAACACCCACCGTCCATATTGAATACATGCTAGGGCTGTCTCATACAGGACTGGTGTATCGGTATTAGCGGGGGTATTTTTACGACATGTCGGCGGGTCTTCTGGTAGATCAGTAAAGCCTGATTTTAATGAAATTCAAATCCTTAAACTGTTCCCTGCCCCAGCCGGGATTCGAACCTGGGTCCGTAAGGACTGCAGGCCATCTCTCTACCGTCAAGGCACCGTTTAAATGCTCTAACTTGAAGAATAAAACAATTTCCAGGCCAACTGGGCCACCAGTTCCCGAGTTATGACTCATTTTTAGCCTTTTGTTTCGAATCTAGTATTTGCTTTTAGTGCAGTGGATGGATCCGTCCTTGGTCCGATGTTGGCGTGTTTCTTGTATTTTCAATATCTCGGCTGTCCTTCCTCCCTCCTTATTCTCCTAAAATTGTATTGCATAATGATATAGTATAATCTATATTATAGTGATCTGATTTCTGTTTGTTGAATGGGCTTGTTTATTACCGTAACACAACAAAAACGACGCATGTAGCGCAGATTTTTGTTCGAGCAAGGAACCATTAAAATGCTGTAACTTGAAGAATAGAACAATTTCCAGTCCAATTGGGCCACTAGTTTCCGAGTTATGACTCAGTTCTGAAGATAGAAAGTGACGACATCCAGCGGAGGCCGTCCAAGGCTGCCTCTCAGCAGTAATAATAACAATAATAATAATAATCATAATAATAATAATCATAATAATAATAATAATGATAATAATAATAATAATCATTATTATTATAAACATATGATCGTTTCCTACCTTGTTCTCCTAAACTTCACAAATTAACCCACTCACCCACAACGTCTACCCACTCACCCCCCCTTAACTTCCCAGCCTCCCACACATTTACCTACCCAGATTTAGTGCATAAGTACATAGCACTCCCAACCACACACCTACCAACCCATGCCATCCACACTACCATACCATCACCAGCCGCACTTGGATCAACCTTCCCACCCTCTCACCCACCTGTCTACCACCTCACTCACCCATTTTCCCCACCCAACCCTCCACCCACCCACCCACACACTCCACCCATCCACCCATCCTGCCGCCCACACTTCCGATCTACTTATCCACTCATCCTGCCCACCTTGCCATCCAACCCAGCCATCTCACACATCCCGCCAAACCCATCCACCCACCCATCCCAACCCACTCACCCTCTCTACCCATTTCGTCCACCCATACACTAACCCCTCTACACAAAACCCAGCCACCCTGCGTACCCACAGGCTGCACCCACCCTGCCCTCCCCAACCCAATCCACTCAGCCAATCCCATCTATCCACCCATCCACCATACTCATCCACCTATCAATTTGATCAACAGGATGATTTACAGGTTTACACACACACACACACACACACACACACACACACACACACACACACACACACACCTTCACACACACACACACACACACACACACACACACACACACACACACACACACACACACACACACACACACACACACACACACACACACACACACACACACACACACACACACACACACACACACACACACACACACACACACACACACACACACACACACACACACACACACACACCTTCACACACACACACACACACACACACACACACACACACACACACACACACACACACACCTACACACACACACACACACACACACACACACACACACACACACACACACACACACCTTCACACACACACACACACACACACACACACACACACACACACACACACACACACACACACACACACACCTTCACACACACACACACACACACACACACACACACACACACACACACACACACACACACACACACACACACACACCTTCACACACACACACACACACACACACACACACACACACACACAACGTAAGCATGCAAGTGCACACACACAGAAGCTTAGTAATCTTATAATGATGACAATAGTAGTACGGTAATTATTATAATAACTAGAACTCTAACTTTCCTGTGGACAGTCACCAGTCTCCATCTACTGTTTCATACAATGAACTTAGCCCCGTTGGGGAGATATAGAATTATTTAATAAAACGAAATAAACTCTTGGGATCCGTCCACCAAGTTTCATTTTCAGATTACTTGCTCGGGTCCTGTTGAAATATCCAGCAGACACAACCACCTTATCTCGTTCACTCATAATACTGATATGACTCTCCCACTGCATGTAAAGGATGTGGAATTTTATTTCAATCAGCAAATGGCCCATGCCAGGATATATAACCTGGGCCTATCAAAATCCTTTTGCAGCCTCCAGTTCTCCTGGAATCGTCTCAAGACTCTGAGGCTGGAATGATAATAATATCAACAAAAACTATAGTCTCCACGTGTATAATAGGTGGATAATAATAATAATAATAATAATAATAATAATTGGAGCACTGCATAGTTGTCCAAGGACAATTTTGATACAGAAAAACTTCTCACAGCCATTTCCTACTAGAAGACGAATTATAAAGGAACTCACTGATCTTGTGCAGGTCATCTTAGGTCATCACAGTCTATAAGTCCAAAAAGTTTGGTGATTCTAGCTTCAGTCATTCATAGAAACTTAGGTGACATCCGAATACCCGGAAAAGTCCCATTTTTTGACCCCCAGGCAATCTCAGAGAACAATTAACGAATTGGGACCATACTCCCTTCCAGCCTGCTGCTGCCTTAAGGCTATGCTGTGGTATAATGTCAACTTTCTAGCTTAAGTAGTTCTTGAAATAAAGTGGCTGATTCACTTTTCTATTTTCCGGGTTATATCCACAGCTCTGGTTGACGAATTGTCACCATATTGGAGCAAAAGAAGTGAACAGCTGTCCAAATGAGCTGGCCAAGTTTGAAGGCTTTAGGCCCAATAGCAATTGAAATATCACAGCTTTGAAATACGTATTCATCATCATCATCATCATCATCATCATCATCATCATCATCATCATCATCATCATAATATTAATAATAATAATAATAATGATAATAATAATAATAATAATAATAATAATAATAATAATAATAATAATAGGTGTTTGGGGGCATATGCTACGTTATACTGCTATAGAGTAAGTAAGATGGACATCTGACAACAAAAAAATATTATTAGACAGAATGAGTGACAAAGTAAAATGAAAATGACGTTAAGAAACCTGAAAACAGCCAAGAGAACTGGCAATAAAAATAACGACGAGGGAGAAGCTGGGAGTATGGAATTAAGTGGGAAAACAGACTCATTACGAAGATGTTTTTAATTTATATTTTATTCTCTGTCTGTTCACTAGTAATTTTATTCAGCATAGGAGGAAATTAACTACTTTAATATAAGAGGTATTCTCTGAAATGAGAAAAGACGTCTGCAGGCAGCAAGGGTCAAGCGAGACATCGCATTATACTCAGGTGAAAAGAAATTATACACTTCAGCCCGAGGATTCCATTTTCTGTTTTCGTGCAGCTGCCAGATGATATTCGTTCATTTACCATTGAAGGAGTTAATGGTCCCCTTACTTTAATTTTCCTCTAAAAAGACTGTCGTAAGTGAATAGTATCTTCTAATGAAAGCAAGAATATATATCTATATCTATATCTATCTATCTATCTATCTATCTATATATCTATATCTATATATATCTGTGTGTGTGTGTGTGTGTGTGTGTGTGTGTGTGTATATATATATATATATATATATATATATATATATATATATATATATATATATAAAACTGAACTGAAGTGGTTAAAAACGACAGTAAGTGGTGACCGAGTACTGTGTCGTAGCGAGATAAGATACACAGACACTAGTAGTGATCGTTGACTTTATTCTGTACGATTAACATTTGTTATACTTTGTTCTTGGTACCACTAGGTAACTTATTCATCTTATGGTAAGACCTCTACACTAGACAGGGTTATCGAACGTCTCTGTTGAGCAAGCCTCTCCCTAATTTAATGACATCGTCTGACCTTAGCAACAGAAAAATATAAAATACGTCTTGGAAGTGCTATTAATAACTCATCTCGTATTTTGACTTCTTGTTATCTTGTAGTTTTGTGTATCTTCAGACGATTTTCTCTTTTTAATTACAATTGTGCTCTTTTTTTTTTTTATGTGTCCGACTCTGGGCATAGGCTTCACAGCCTGCTTTCAAGGCCCAGTAGTCCTCCTACATACCGCACACCTCTACATGTCACCACTTCGGCGCTAACACCCACCGTCCATATTGAATACATGCTAGGGCTGTCTCATACAGGACTGGTGTATTGGTATTAGCGGGGGTATTCTTGCGACATGTCGGCGGGTCATCTGATAGATCAGTAAAGTCTGATTTTTGCACTTTAGGGGTTAGAAACACTTTGTATTAACTTTCTTTGCTACTGCCAGGCGATCTTACCCAGCTTAGGAGAGTCCATCGGAACTAAAATTGTTAATGTTTTCAGGACATAGAATGATGCTGCATTTTTAACTGTGCCGTAAAAAGGTTAAAAAAAAAAAAAAAAAAAAAAAGGCAGAAAGGAGGCTGAGAAGATGTCATATATCTCCTTCCTTCGGGGAAGACATGACAAGAAGAATGAGTTTACAAGATGAATTAGGACAGGGGTAGACGGGAAGGGGCTGAGTGAGGGAAGGGATTGGACTGCGAAAGGAGAGTGAAGAAACGGAAACCAATTACCAGCCAGAAAACTGATGGCTTGGAAGGGACCCAGGCAGAATATCTGTGTTGAGGTGGAGTGAAGTTACCAACAGCAAATGCAAAGCAGCGGTGAAGGGGCGAGTATACAAAGTCTGTAACTCTGTTGATCGCTTGTGTGAACAAAGAAAGAGTATAAAGCCTTCAGCCAGGGGACCCTTTTTTCGTATTCCTTTAGCTTACACTATATTAAAAGTTTTTAGCTTTAGAGAAATCTTTCATAGTGAAGCAGTTCAGTGGAGCTCGGTTTTAGCCCCTTAAATGCGAGAGGTTTCAGAAACTTAAAAGAATCATTTGGAACTGCCAAGAATATTATGAGCAATAAGCCATTAGAGTAAGGGGGTAATTCTGATAACGTAAAAGAATTGTGTCTGACGTGTCTGCTACTTTTATAACGAAGTTCTTTAGATGATATAATGGTGAGACACATGAGAACACCATAATGAATCTACACGGCTACAGCAGTACACCTCTGATTACAAAAAGCTGTGCGTTCAGCTTCCAAGTTCAAATACAATGAGGCGAGGGACTAAGGGTGGTTTACGGCTTACATTATCTGCACTGTGGTAGCCTAGCCTTGGGCCCTCAAACTCACCAGACCTTGCGTGACTCAATGTAGAATAATAGAAGATAATTATACTGTTAACAGTTTTATAACCAAATATTTGTACAATCAGTAGAAAAAGTACGGGAAAAGTTGTGTATTATGTAGTACTTCAGAATAAGGTTCTAGGCATCGGCCGTCTCCGAATGGTTGGTGTGTCTGGTTGCGAGGTGCATCAGGTAGTAAATTCAGAATAGCAAGTATAATTCGGCCCTGAAATTTAAAGCTGAAAGTATCATACCGGTCATTTCTGACGTTATTGTAGCCTAAAAAATTGATGTTCTAATCTTTTGTTCGCTCAGTCCTAACGTAATTCCGTTTTTCGTGCTCGGAGGCTGCAGTAGAGGCCGTATTTTTGTGGGGGAAGGAAGTTTTTTAACACTTCGTTAGCCCCGTATTCGCTATTTTATCTAGACTTTCTTCTGTATCACTCTTACTTGCTTTCATGATCAACTGTGGTCGACATGTGTAAGTGAATATTGACTCGCTAGTGCCCATGCTCCTTTAAAAAATCAAGGAACTGGTAATTTTTAAGAGTTCATGGAGAGAGAACCACAGTGTCTGAATCAATGTGGTCTTTGTCACAATCAGCCGGTAGGCAGAGGGCCGGACGCTAAGTAAACATCCAGCCAAAGCCCACATGCTGCTAAATTGTGTTAATGATGGGTTAATATGTCATATTCAGAAATAATCTATCAGTTAACATGACATGATTTGCTATTTTCCTTTCAAAAAAAAAATCATTGGCAAGAGATCAGCACTACTATGGAATATAACGCTAGTTTTATGGAAGGAATGAAGAGTCGTAGAGCTGTTTTATTCTGCCACAGAGCAACATGAAATTAGCTGCAAAAGGAGATTTAGGATAGACGGAATATAGAAAAGTGGAGGACTTTGAGAGCTCCTCGTACCCCCAATTTCCGTACATAATGAACTCGAAAATAAAACAAAATGCCGTAAGCCCGTCTGTCTTATTTCTGCTCTTGAAATCTCGTATTGCTAGATAGTTCTATAACAAATTTAGTACGTATTTTTTAAATGTCATCAGTGCAGGCTGCAACATCACATTCGTTGTTCTTATTCCACGAAACTTCTTTTAACTTTATAGCCCGAGTAGGTCTTGTATATTTTATCTTTGTTGTCAACAGACGATTTCATTTTACACGGAAACGATTTCCTGCAGTGAGTAGTATTTCTTACGTCTACGGTTATTAAAGTATCCCCTAAGTTAAGTATAATCGTCTGGAGACAGCACTAATAAAATGAACAGGACATCCTTTTAGTAAAGGTTTAAATTTTGAGGTCGATGAAATTTAATATAAAGGCATAACTGGTGCTGAATTCGACATGATTGAATGTTTTATTTATTTATTTTTATTTTTTTCACTTATCAAGGTAAAACTTTTTCTGGTGTGAGAGAGAGACCTCATCTTGTTTCACATTTACTGTGCGAATCACTTGTCGTTATCCTCCTCCTCCTCCTCCTCATCATCATCATCATCATCATCATCATTCCACTCCTATCAATGCAGTGATAGGATATTGGAACAGGACAGCAAAAAATAACAAAAATCCACACATAGCAGAACTACTGTCACAGTGCCTTGCAAAAATGGCTCGCATATCCTTTTATTCATCAGTCATGATTGTGAATTAGTTTTAAATTACACAATTATGTATACTGAGTTTTTCTTATTACAGAGAAGAACTAAAGGGTATCATGCGTTGAGAAGCAAAACTACACAAAAAGAAAATTCATGTATATTGAAGAACTATTATGATTAAGGATTATACTTTATACTGAAAATTCACAACTTGACCATGTTTAGTGAGTCAAATTTAGTGCTTCAGTTCACTGACAATTTTTTTCATACTGTTCGTGCTATCATCAGACGAGGTTCTGCTGAAGGGGAGAAGTGTTGTTATTATGGCGTTAAGGAAGACCTTCTCACATTTTCTCTTAAGATTTTCTCTGAACAGCTGAATAAGAAATCAGAAGACTGCAAAAGCCAAACAAATGGTGCCAAGCACAACAAACTTCGTCCGACAGCAGACTAGCGCTCTGAAAATCCGTGATCTTGCGCTAGACCTTTCAAGGTCACTCAAGGTCGCGGTGCCAAATGAAAGCCCATATGAGGCTTCCTATATCTTGAAAATAGTAAATATATCTATCTTCAACCAGTTTCCAGTTATAGCCCCTGAATATCCCTGACACTGGGTTTGGTCTATCAAGGTCACTTAAGGTCAAACGTCATGGCTCCAATTAAAAAATGATATGGTACTTCCTATACTGTATGTTGATAATAGTAAATAGCTCTCTTTCTTTAACCAGTTTCGAGTTATAGCCCTTTGAATATCAGTGACCTTGAGTTTGACCTTTCAAGGCCACTTAAAGTCAAAGGTCTTGGTGCCAATTAAAAGCCCATATGAGACTTGCTACTTGTTGAAAGTAGTAAATATCTGTCTTCAACCAGAGTCTAGTTACAGCCCCCTGAATATCTGTGACGTTTAGTCTGACCTTTCAGGTTCACTGAAGGTCAAAGGAACTGGTGTCAAATGAAAACCCATATGGGTGTTCCTGTATGCTGATAATAGTAATATATCTATCTTCAACCAGTGTCAAGTTATAGCCCTCTGAAAATCCATGACCTTGATATTGACCTTTCATGGTCACTCACTTACCTTCAGAATTTAATCACTTCCTCTTGGGACCAGTGCCCACATAACCCGGAATTTTCATGTAGGCCTAATTTCATTCAGCCGCTTTTCCGTATTGTTGCTAACAAACAAACACAGAAACTCGACCAAAAACAATACGTTACCGGACTCCGTTCCGGGAGGGGTAATAAAAAACGACATACTTGGACCACAGGGGTTACATTCTAATTAACCATTATATTGCCGGTAGGACGAAAGACCCCTCCCCCCCAAAAAAAAAAAAAAATGAATATGTTTGATGGTTCTTCTTTGTTCTGGTTAAAAATGGCGCGAGAAATTAGTTTAGAAGACAAATTAGGGGAAGGGTAATATGACAGGGGTTGAAGGGAGGAGCTCAGGTAAGCAGAGGGAGAGTGGAAGAGCCAATTACCGAACACAAACTGATGGCTGCAAGGGACCACCACACAAAGTTGTGGCAGGGGGACTAAAGTTACACAAAACAAATGCAAAGAGGAAACGAAGACAAGGAGGTAATATACATGGGCTAATTCAGCATCCAGGCTGGTGGAGACTGTGAAGCATTGGATGTACGTACAGTTACAGCTACATGTGATGTTCTGCAGCAGATGATGGGTCTTACTTATCTAGGCTAATTTGTGACAAAAAAGAGTCATATAACTAACTTATACAATGGGTCTACACTTCCATACCCCTTATCTACGTGGGAATAAAAGCCAAGATATTGTTGTTGTTGTTGTTGTTGTTGTTGTTGTTGTTGTTACTGTGCTACTCCAGTTTGATCGACCAGCCCAATCAACCACAGGCAACCACCATGATGATGATGATAATGATGACATTATACAAAAACAGGAAGTTAAATTTTGCAATGTGAAATATCTGATATAACTGTTTTACATCATTCATATTCGGGTTTCATGTAAGGAATCAGTAAGGAATGACAGTCCGTACTCTGTCTGCTCAGTCCGACGGTTATGGGTAAATGATATAATATCAGCTATAACTTAATTGGTCCATTTTAACTTGGCGGATAACTGTGCTCTTTTGCAGCTTATTTTCCACAGCGTAGTAATAATCAAGGCAATAGTACGGCTCGACATCCATTCTATAGCACTTTTTAGTGACTAACGTTATGTGTTCTTGTTACAGATCAGGAATGAAGATGGAGAAAGAGCAATACTGAGCAAAATCAGGGTGGACAGTGTATAATTTTTATCATTAATGTGTCCAATAGTGCGTGTCCAGTTTACAAGTCGAGGCCAATTAGTAGCGGGTGAACAAAGACCAACAGACCGTACAGTATTTAAAAGTTTATCTGGCACCAGATTTCACGATAAATAGCCTGCAAAGGAGGTGGTGCTGGAAGTCTTTAATGAGCGGCGCGTATTGGAGTTGGCAGACACAGCTCGCTAATTAACGTCGGAGTGGAGACGCGGCCTTGGGCCTGTATTCATAACATTTCTTTAATTTAACCTCCCCCATTCGACGACACATTGTTTCATTCTGTTCTTGTTGTTTCTAGAGAATTATATTCGGATTTGGAGAGGCTTTTCGAAATTAAGAAAATAAATATAGCATTCACTTCTCCCTACAGCACAGGATGTTTCCCAAAAGCCTAATAAAGCCATCTAGAGGCAGGAAGCCTGTATTAACAGACATGTCATCACTTAAAAGAAGGAAGCCTTTTCAATGATGATGAACAGTTCTGTGTTTGCTATCTTTACACGATTTAATTCGTCTATGGATAAAATTATAATTCAAGCTCAAGGGGTTAGCTAAAGCCTTCGGTAACATCTCAGCAGAGGCTCTCTTAATCTGAATATAATCGTCTGTTGGCAACAAAAGTAAGATACAAGGATTTGGAGAGGCTTTTCGAAATTAAGAAAATAAATATAGCATTCACTTCTCCCTACATCACAGGATGTTTCCCAAAAGCCTAATAAAGCCATCTAGAGGCAGGAAGCCTGTATTAACAGACATGTCATCACTTAAAAGAAGGAAGCCTTTTCAATGTGATGATGAACAGTTCTGTGTTTGCTATCTTTACACAATTTAATTCGTCTATGGATAAAATTATAATTCATGCTCAAGGGGTTAGCTAAAGCCTTCGGTAACATCTCAGCAGAGGCTCTCTTAATCTGAATATGATCGTCTGTTGGCAACAAAAGTAAGATGCAAACTACGTCATCGGACCGAAGAGCTTGTGTAACATTGCTTATTTTCACCCATAAATTTACTAAACATTTCACAACCCAATCTGAGTGAATAATGAAGTGTAGAATTCAATAAAATAAATTCTACAAATAATTACTTAGTCTAGCTAGACACTGGCTATGATCCTTGATGTACGAGTATACTACCAGCTGACAGGATAAACAGGTCTCCATAACAGAACTATAATCAGGAAACGTTTTATTTTTCGTACTGTCTCAGTTTAATATTCACTTCAGTTCAATTGTTCGTAAGCTAAGTAAAGGAAGACAAGCGTATTTACAAACATTATTATACACAGCATAAGCTTAGAATGGTATATAAACTCGAGGCGAGATAACAGTCAATTGTTACCAGAAAACATAATGCTGCAACATACTTTTTACACTAACATCCATTTCGCTTCGGTTATTAAGTGTTTGGTAACTACCAGAGTGAAGACAAAAGCAGATGCAAGTACTCTGATATACGACTTATGCTTAGGAGAGTTAATTAATACGGTGAGGAACTTATACCGCACCCAATTTTATAACAGTAAAAGCGAAGAGTTCCGGCGGGGGCAGATGCCAGAAGTTAGCGGGGTGAGCAGTTTTACCTGTCAGGTAAGATTGGCGAGCTCTTAAAGTAATTGGACTAGGATTATTCTTAATGCACCAGAACTTTCCACAAAAAGACGTTCTGGGCCATCTAACATTGTCCATATTTGCGTCACCATTTTTTCGCTGCTGTTATTGTATTTACACTCAAGTCCTCATGACTCAACCTCATTATAAGAGAATCTCTCTGACGTTAGCTGAAAGAGAATACTACCGTTGTCCTGGCCATGAGAGGATTAACAATTCTGAGGTCCAGTCAGTCACTTTCAATTGAATACAATTGTCTGACGTCAGCGGAAATAAAATACGAGTGAAGACACGACAATCAGAGAAAAGAACATGTGGCTATACATACTCGTATGCTGCAGCAGAAGAAAGGCAAAAGATAAACCTGCCAGGTATGATCATTAGTCTTCCCATATGAAAACAAATTATCATTGCATGATGCCGTTAATTATTCACAAATTGTGCAGATAAATTCACAACTGTTGTTTTGCACCAAATCTCAGTATACTATCGCAGTGACATAGAAACCGGCTACAGAAGCAGCAACCAGTTCTAGTTTCCCACACACGTTCAAGAAAACGTATCGCAGACTTATTATTGTAAAAGAGGGTTCAACTTCGGCAACACGGCAACAAGGTTCAAAAGCGCCGCTCCTTTGGAGATGTTGAAAGAGAAACTCCAATTAGTATCTGAGTTGCCGAAGTGCGGGAAGTTTCAGTAGCGCCTCCGTAATATTGTTGCACTTAAAGCTGCGGTCTTTACTGGCGCTGCAACTAATCATTAAACATGGGGACATATTCTTACAGGCACTACATGCTTCGTAGAAGAGTTTTCTTAACAGTATATTGTAGCATGCGAAACGTTGATATTCGTTTTTATGGCAATTATACAGTAATATATTTGACAAATAGTTTACCTAAAAAACGTGCAAGTGGATGAAAAGGTGCAAGATGCAAAATAATCACTAAATACAAATGGGTACAGCTCACTGAGACGAACGCAGCGGCCACCCACGTGTGGACTTGCTATCTGGATTTTAAATTCCACTACAAAGATGTTCATCAAAATATATCACTGAGTCAGTCCCCCCTCTTCTGTGTGTGTGTGTGTGTGTGTGTGTGTGTGTGTGTGTGTGTGTGTGTGTGTGTTTAGGAAATGCTGCCGGAATGTTGATGTCACAAAAGAACAAGCTAAAAGAAATAAGAAACTTTTACATTTGAGGTGTTCTTTGTTTAAAGCCAAGCCCTTAATATGCTCCGTTGGGAAAGGCAAAGTTTAATTATTGATACTTAACTGGGAGGAATGAAAAAAGTGCTTAGATGTCGTTCGCTTAGAATGGATGTAAAGAGAAAGCTGAATGAGGGTGTTGTGGTACCGATTGCGTTATATTGGGCTGAAACATGGAATATGGTTGTAGCAGAGAGGAAAAGTTTGAATGTAATGGAGATGAAGTGTCTAAGGAATATGTGTGGAGTGACGCGTATGGATCGAGGGCGAAATGATGAAGTGCGAAGGAGAACTGGAGTTGTTCGGGAGATGGCTGGTAGAGTTGAGCAGAGGGTGTTGTGATGGTTTGGGCATATGGAGAGAATGGATAATGAGCAATTGGTAAAAAACATAACTAGATCTGATGTGAGAGGTGTAAGGCTGAGAGGAAGACCAAGAATAGGATGGATGGACAGTGTGAAGAGAGCGCTGGATGCGAGAGGGATGTCTGTTGAGCAACGAAGAGTGGCTGTGCGTGACAGAAATAAATGGAGAGAAATTGTGAATGAATAAGTGATGACGCAGCCCTGAGGGGATATTCTCCCGCATTTGGTCTGATCAGCTAGTCAGGTCAGGTGCGAGTAAGGGGATGGGTCTGTTATGATGTGGCAGGGGTAAACCAGCTCTGCTGTTGGGCCCTGCTGCGGATGTCACTGATTGCATTGCGCAGTTGACCCTTGTGCAGTGTGGTGCGGTGAGGATCTGTCCGTTCTTCCCTTTGGGGGTAAGATGTGAATGAATGTGTTTGAATGGATGTGAAAATGGGGAGTGTGTCGCCTTGTCTCGGCTACCTCCCTTTCCTTGGGGGAAGCAGCCTAGGTATATAGATAGACAGATAGACTTAACTGAATTCTGACTGTTACGGTAAGTGCTTATTTTCTTATGAACAGCTGGAAGTCATATATGATCATTATCCTGAGCAGTATTCTGTCTGTTACTGTATACATGAATCCCATCTCAACTTGCAATATTTTGATTTCTCAAGCATTTGTTTTCCTTCAAACGATCCCGGTGTCAGATATCCACAACACAAAGATCACATTCAGTCCTCCAACCATCCACCCATCATCCAATAGAATAGTGTAGGAACCCGGGATTTGGCAAGTTGGTCATGACATTTAAGATGAGAGTAGCCAGCCTCATTCATCCCTGAGTGGCATTACGTGAGCGATAAACCCCAACCACCTCTTAGATATAAAGCTACACAAATTCAATCCGTTTGGAGGACCTTAATTACCCACTAACCCACCAGGAGCCATAATTTGGTTATATGGTTACCACCCGGCATAGTAAATGATTTCCTAGTTTACAGGAAACCACTGGGCTTGTCACTCAGTGTAGCCACCCCTTGTCAGAAGGAAGAGGAAAGAATGAAGGAAAGTAAGACAGAAGAGGAAGGATGAGAGGAAAAGGCAGAAACCCAGAGCAGCACTACATCAAGTGAGAGGATGGTTACCCCCCCCTCACCTACCACAAACATACAGTCTTAATTCTACATTTTTTATTGTGTGAGAAAACTACAGTAGCTTCCTTCCCCTGACCTTTTTTATCATCCTTGGCTGCTGTACGAAATAAAGGACCGCACTGTTTACTACCTCGCCCACCCTCGTTGTCGCCACCACCACACCACCCATGCTAGCCTCCCTGTTTATTACCTTGCCACCTCCCACTCCACCATCACACCCATGCTGCTCTCCCTGTGTATTGTCTCCACTGTCTTATCCATCTTGCTTGCTATCCCACAATCCTTCTGTATTGCCTTCCTTTCCCTGTTTAACGTCTCACCCTTCCTGTTTAACCCCTTAACCGCGGGGCGTCACTTTCGTGACGCTCGGCCACAATGGATCATACTGCGGGGCGTCACTTTTGTGATTCTGTGCACTTTTGTGATTCTGTGTTATTTTGAATTATCCCGGGCTCTCAAGTGGTGGCTTGTATCATCTATCAGTACTGCCAATGTCCAACACTAGTCAGCACTCCAAATCTCTTCTGTACTCCCATCCATTGTTGACATTTTAGCGATTTTACCCCCTTCATGACTCCCCTCCCTACCTGCCCTCCATTACCCTCTCCTCTCACCTCCCACGCCGCGCTGCGCTACGGAAATTTCCCCCAGATTTTTCCACAGATTTCATCCATTAAAATAAGCCCTATGCCCTATATTTATACCAAATAATATATACCAAAAAAAAAACAGGTAAGTGATAGTGTTATACTCCAGAAATTGGCTAATTATCACCTGACAAAACCTCACGTGCATTCATTCGCTACATTACCACGGTAATTTCCCCTTTGATTTATGCCTTGGAATCGATGTCTGTAATAAAAATATATATCAGAAAGGAAGGGAGAATCCTAACTGACATTGACATTCACCTGGAACTACCTATTTCTTTATTTATTGCCGAGATTTTCTACCTATAAAAAATTAGCCTGTAAGTTAGCAGCAGTCAGCCTAAAGTGTCATTGTCAACCCTTCCCTTCTCAGATAAGCCGCGGCATTTAGTTCCTTGTCCTCCACTGTAGAGAAAACATGTCGCACTCGCGCCCCGCCATTCCTGCCGCTTCTGCGCCTATAGCAAAGGGCCCCGTGACCTCTACTCCAAAGAAAAGTGTTGAGGCAAGCAGGAAAGGCCTCAGTGACTCTGCAGTGGCACGAGAACTTGAAAAATTGTCCATGATAATGATGGACAGTGACTATGACGATTCGGGTGAATCGTGTGATGAGCCGGGTGAGGTTATCACGCCAGAAACAGCGACAACAAGTGCTTCAACAAGTGAATCAGTGTCTAGCTCCAAGGGAAAGAAGCCTTTAGTGCAGGAAGGACAAGAATTTGGGAAGGGAGTGAAAAGGCGGCGTGTTAGCCCCAGAACAATGCCCCCATGTGACCCAGCCTGCCATGAGTCACGAGTGCATTCACCTCCCCGTTCCCCAAGCCCCGCTTTATTCATCTTGTCATCATCGTTGACTGAGTTATCTCCTGAGTCTTCGTTGTCGGAGTCACCACCAGCATCAACAGTGAAGGCAGGCCGTAGAGGTAGAGGTAGATCTAAGAGAGTGAAAAGTAGTGTAGCTAGTAGGGTAAGGGCTGCTAGTGCTGTACGGCAACCTAGGGTCAGTGAGAGTGACCTTGACAGAGATAAGCCTCCCTCACAGCCAACCTCCACAACCACCATCACCACCTGCCCTCCACCGCCACGACAGGGAATCCTGGACGCCTTCGCGTGGACAGAAGGGTCAGATTTTGTCCCCGAAAATCTTGTTTTTGATGAGAGCTCCTCAGGAGTTCAGCCTGCCTTCACTGTGGACGAAAATGCTGAGTGTGTCGACTACCTTTTGGCCTTTCTAGAAGACGAAGTCATGCAGCACATATGTGATGAGACCAACAGGTACGAATCACAACGTGCTGCTAGTGGTACAGGTGCAGCCAAGATGCAACAGTGGTCCATGCTGGGAGTGCAGGAGCTGTATGTGTTCTTTGCCCTCATGCTTCTTATGCCACACTCCAAGAAGCATGAGTTGGAAGAATACTGGTCCATGGACCCCTTACTACCCTCACCCACCTTCAATAAGTACATGGCCAGAGATCGCTTCCGGAACATCATGGGAAACCTGCACTTTACCAACAATGATGTACCTTCCCAAACCGACCCACTCTGGAAGATCCGGGAAATTCTGAGCAGAATGAAGGATAAGTTCATGTCATTCTTCCACCCATTTCAGAAGGTTGTCATTGATGAATCCTTGGTTTTGTTCAGAGGACGTCTTCGGTTTGTTCAGTACATTCCAAGCAAACGCCATCGCTTTGGAATTAAGTTCTTTGTACTGTGGGACTGTAAGACGGGGTACATCCTTGACTTCGTCATATATTCAGCCAGCACTGTCGATCTCGATAAAACTCACCCTCTTGGATTCTCAGGCTGTGTAGTGAAAGTGCTCCTAGAAAAGTATTTTGGTGGGAATCATGTGCTGTATACAGACAACTACTATACAGCACCGAAACTTGCCAAATACCTTCCTGAGCACGGCATTGGCTCCTGCGGCACTGTGAAAAGTAATCGTGCCAACTTCCCCAAATTCCCAGAGGCGGGAACCTCGCAGCGAGGAGACATGCACCTACGCAAGTGTGAGAAGATGCTGGCAATACGGTGGCATGACAAGAGAGTCGTGCACATGCTCACCACCGTACATAAGGGGGAGATGAGAGACAGTGGGAAGGTCGACCGTACGACAGGCGAACCTGTGATGAAACCTGATGCTGTGTTGGACTATAATATCAACATGCGGCTGGTGGACAAGTCCGACATGATGATTGGTGAGATCGACTGCCTCAGGAAGAATACTAGGTGGTACAGGAAAGTTTTTCTGCATCTCATAGATATGACGATGCTGAACGCCTTCATCCTGTACAAGATGAAGGTAAAGCCACCCAAGTCCTTCTCCCTGAGGTTGTTCGCGAGGACTTGTGTCCAGCAGCTGCTGGCAAGATATGGTAGGGTGCAAGCAGCAACTCCAAGGCGCCATCCAGTAACACTTCCCGACCGACTTGAGCAGAGGGCGTATATGGATCGGCACAGACTTGAGCTAATGCCTGCCACAGGGAAAAGGAAGGCTGCGATTCGCAGGTGTCAGGTATGTGCGCATACCACACGCCGCACACCTGAGCATAAACACACCTCTTGGCAGTGCGCTGAGTGCCAGTTCCCCTCTGTGTTACCTGCTTCTTCGATTATCACAGCCAGAAGCAGTTCTAACAATGCAAGTGTGGAAGCAGAATTATTTGGAAATAATGTGTAAATAATGTGTAAATAATGTGTAAATAGCAGGTGAAAGCAATGGATGTTCAGTTCATATGACTGAACAGTGTATTATAGTTTTATCTTACTGAAAGTGACAGTGAATAACATAGTGTAAGTAAAATAGCAGGGTAAATATTGAAAATAGAATAGAAAATGTAAATAGTAATGTAAGTAATTAGTAATATAAGAATATGAGTACAAATAATTTATGTTATAACAGTGAGAGTGAATCCGTGGCTCTCTACGTATTTTACTGACTGAAAAATTGAATGACTTCAGTGACAATAAACTAATACGACTGAAGGAAACTTATGGAGAAAGACTCCAGATATATATAAGTGTGATATAGTAATAGAAATATAAAGTGTGAGGGGTTTTATGAATAATAAATGACAGAGTGCCTAGAGCGAACTAGCGCAAGTGCGACGATCAGACGCGCTCGTAATTTCCATTGCTTTCACAGTGTTTTCTTTTTTAGTATGGATCCCAAACTACTTGAAAATTGTAGAATAGTGTTTATAGTGTTTGTATCTGGCTGTGGTAATCATATTACGGGTTGTCGGGAAGTGTAAAGTGGAGACTTAGTTACCCTACTTCAGAGGTCTCCATAAGTCCTACGGTAACAGAAGAAGGCTCAACAATCATTCCAGGAGAAAGCTGAAGGTATGTGCCATAAGCATATGTAATCTTATTACTCTAGGACTAATAACTGATTTTTGGCAAATATTTTTTGAGAGTCTGTCGGAGCCCAAATAACCCCGCGGGACACGCTAGTTATTGGTAAACAAGCCCGCGGTGTAGGGGTTAATGCCTGTCACGAATCAATTCGCGACATTTCCGTTTTGTGAGAAGCCACGAACTATTAGTGGAAGACTCACTGTGTATCGCTCAGCTAACCGTTTCTCCCTCCATTTCGGGGTATACTTTTCAAAACATTCGTCACTGTTTAAAAGTGACCGATTTAATGCATGTCACTAAGTGCTCTACTGAGCGATACAATTGTTTCCTTATTGTTCGCCCCTGCTCTCCTCAACCGTTAGCCACGCCTTCTTCCGGTAGCTTGTGCGTCCTGCCTATGCATTATTTGAATTCAGTCTAGTGTTTGTTGTGACGGAGAAAGGTCCTGTGCCAGCAGTGTGAGAGGTCCCTAGCACCCAAACTCCACTAGTACAGTAATCCAGTCCTCCCACCCCCCGGGTGATACATAGCATTCATCGACTGGTATTTCCTTTTTGTATAATCCTAGTTTTAAGAGTTTAGTTAAGGTGTTTTTTCCTAGGCGTAAGTATTTAGCTTTTGTGTGAGTGAGTGCGTCTCATTGATTTGATTTGAAATGTAACGTTAAATTTATTTTTGTAATCAATAAATTTAACAGTTCTTTTTCTCGAGCTTAATGTAAAGTAAACTCTTGTTTCATTTCTCCATAAATAAGCTTATTTCCCACATAGCTCCTAGATTGCATAGACGTTTTACTATTCATAACTGGTACTTAGACGAGTCTTGTTGTATTAACTTAAAATCCGTTGTGCCATAGGAGTTAATGCACCAGCAAGGACCTGATATTCTTATTAGTATTAGTTATTTATTGTCAGGGGTGAAGTAACTTTCTCCAGAGGCTAACAGTACAGTAATTCAGCAATTGAGAGTAATTAGTCTCTGCTGTGTACTGTTGAGAAAGTTTATAAATTCTCGTTCTTAGAGAATCGTAGCAAGTCAGCGTAAAGTAATCGTTGCTTGATGTAGCAAGACAATCATTGTCTCTGCTCTTCAATATTATTGAATATTAATATCAATTTAAATAATATTTAACCATATTTATTTTCAAAACTCCGCGATATTATAAAAACCCCGTGACAATTGGCGACCTCATTCCAGGATATTAACTCCTAGCCCTAAAGCTATTCACGAGATAGTGCTCACTCATTCATATTTAGGTATTTATCATTAAAGTTTATAGACACAAGTTTACTGGTGTTTACCGTTAATTTAGCAAGTGAATTTTGCTTTATCAATCCATAGAGTACTTAACTATAGTTTATTCTTGGTAACGCCACACGATTTTATTCGCTCCTGGGTAGCCGCCGTACCCATTGTGTTAATTATTGAGAGTTCTTAGTCATTAACATTTTTGATTTATTCTTTGCCAGTTAACTAGATAAGACTGGTCACCACTAGCTTGTGTCTGTATTCTTTACTTGTGTTTATTAGTATTCGTCGCTAAGCAGTCAGTACTCAATTTCGGTTTGCTTAATAAGCTAGCGCCATGGCTACTACTGTATTTTTACAGGAAGCCAAAGATATGGGTCTTTCGGACCCAACCGAAATTAAAGAGTATATACTCTCACGGCATAATCAGGAGCAGCAGCGCGAGAATGATGCCCGTGAAGAGCGTAAGATTCAGCGCGAGTATGAGCGACAACAGCGCGAGTATGAGCGAGAACAGCGCGAATACGAGCAGAAACAACGCGAGCTCGAGTTAGAAAAAGAGCGAGAACAGCGCGAACACGAGCGAGAACAGCGCAAATACGAGCGTGAACAACGAGACAAAGAATGATAACATGAACTTGAAGTGATGAAGCTCAAGCGAGATTCCTTGGCTTCAGACACGTCTGGTGCAGTTGGTCCAAGCTCCACGAGCGTTCTCCCTGCACATGTCCTGGCGACCCCACGCATCAAGCTTCCTTCATACAAGGAAAGCGAGCGAATCGAGCCGTACATAGCTCGTTTTGAGGACATGGCAGACTTATATCAACTGGATGAGGCAGCTAAGTGGCTTCAGTTTCTTAGCCTATTTGAGGGTCCTGCCCTCGATATTCTCCACAGAATTCGTGGAGAGAATCTCACATATGAGATGATGAAAGCTGCACTCATTAAGGCGTATGGTCTCACAGTAGACGACGCCAAAGTTCAGTTCATGCGAGCTCGTCTCCAAGACAAGGAGACAGCTGTTCAGTTCCTTGATCGTCTCACAGCTTACTTAAATGAGTGGATGGAGAAAGATGAAACTCCTTCCACGCGTGAGGGGATAATCGACCTTATGCTGCGTACACAGCTAGAGAGGTCGTGGCCTGCTGAGCTCATAGCACAGCTTAAGATCTGCCAGGTGAAAGATGCCAGCCAAATGGCAGAGAAGGCTGACGCATTCTTTACTGCATACGGGTATCAAGCTCGTAAGCAAAACACCTGGAGCAGAAAAGATACTGCCAAGTCTGGGAAGCCGTCTCAGACTGAACCCCAGCAACAAGGCCATTCTCAGAGTAATGGCCAAGGTCCAAAACCGCAGTGGAAGGACCAGGGGCAAAACACTCAGAAACCTGAGTGGAAGAGGTACAACAAGTACCCTAACCAGCAGCAGTATCAGCCACGCAACCGACCGTCGGGACAAACTTTTTCACCACCAGCTCAAAAGAGGCAGGAAGTGAATGCAGCCTTCATTCCTCAGCAGCAGCCTGGTGGTCACGTCCCTACCAGTGTGGGTACTTCCCCACAGTTCACTAGTCCCCCAGTGACAGTGAACCCCCCTCCACAGATGGCCAATGTTCCATCTTCCCAATATAACCCACAAGGCACAATGTTTGCCACATCAATTCAGCAGCCTCATGAGTGGCTAGCTGCTTCCTCCACAGGCCCTCCCGCAGGTGACAGTACCTTCCTTGTTCAGCCAGGGTTTGTGGGAGGCATTCCTGTGAAGGTCCTGAGAGATAATGGTTCCTCAGGTTGCTCTGTCAAGCAGAGTCTAGTTCGGCCTGAGCAGTATACAGGTCGACAGATCCATGCAAAGCTTATTGATGGATCAGTGAGATTGTTCCCTGAGGCATGTATCCAGGTGGCATCTCCATTTTATACTGGTATGACACTTGCAGTTGTCATGCCAGAGCCTCTATTTGACTTTATAGTAGGCAATATTTAAGGAGCAGAGGATAGTTGCTCCGATGATGGCTCTACTCAGACTTCGGCTGCTGCGGTAACACGAGCCATGACTGAGGCTCCAGACTGTGTCACCCCAGTGATCATTGAATCGCCGCAAGATCTGATGTGTAGTCAACTTGTTGTACAAGAACAACATTCTGACCCGACACTTGCTACTGTGCAGAACAAACAAAAGGGTCGAGTGATTAAGTATTCACGGGGAGGTCGAGCCAAGTTCCTTCGTAAACAAGGACGGCTCAACCGTGAGTCACGAACACCCGAGGGCGAGGTTCGACTGCAGTTTGTCGTTCCCGCCAAGTACCGCCTAGCAGTGTTACAATGGGGTCATTGTTCAGCCTCAGGAGGTCACATGGGCAAAAGGAAGACCCAGGGCCATATCTGAGCTGACTTTTTCTGGCCAGGGATGGGACGAGACATAGATAGTTTTGTCCGTTCCTGCAGTGTGTGCCAAAGTATCACCACTAATCAGGGACATGCCCTTCCTGTGCTATTTGTGACCACACCCGTAATCTCTGAGACAGGTGTGAGACAGGGTAGTGGTGAAGTGGGTGCAGACCTGACATCTCGCCCATTGGCCCCACAGGACACATTATGTCCAGGGCCTGTACATACATATTATGTACCGTAAGTTAAGGGGGAAGTTGAGAGGCGACTTGAGGCTATGGAAGACCCAAGTTTGCACAAGGATTCTCAGCTCCCCGATACTAATATAAGTACTGTAGGTTAAGGGGGAAGTTCGAGAGAGAACTCCGCAGAGGCGACTTGAGGCTATGGAAGACCCAAGTTTGCACAAGGATTCTCAGCTTCCCAATACTAATATAAGTATTGTAGGTTAAGGGGGAAGTTCGAGAGAGAACTCCACAGAGGCGACTTGAGGCTATGGAAGACCCAAGTTTGCACAAGGATTCTCAGCTTTCCGGTACTAATATGAGTATTGTACTGTAGGTTAAGGGGGAAGTGAGAATTCCGCAGAGGCGACTTGAGGCTATGGAAGACCCAAGTTTGTATAAGGATCCTCAGCTCCCCCAATACTAATATAAGTACTGTAGGTTAAGGGGGAAGTGAGAATTCCGCAGAGGCGACTTGAGGCTATGGAAGACCCAAGTTTGCACAAGGATTCTCAGCTCCCCGATATTAATATAAGAACTGTAGGTTAAGGCACAGGTTGAGGACCCGTGTGCGGTTCGAGGCTATGGAAGACCCGAGTTTGCACAAGGATTCTCAACTTGCTGACATAATTGTGTGCTATAATTAATGGCGACCTCGAATGTATGTCGTAGCACTGACTGCTAGGCAGAGAGTAATTGTAACATAATAATATTTTGTCTCATTGACACTTTTGATGCTCCACCTCAATTGGTTTTGCAGGTTCAGGAATGGGTGTAGCAGTTTTGCTGTGCGGACCAGCTGATCGTCTGCCGCATGCTGCTGCCTCTTCTCCTCTGTCTTCGTCATCACCATATTATTTACTGTGTCATTTTACACGTAGGTACAGTTACACTACAACTGTCACACCTACACTGTGTATTACATACATCACACTACACAACAATTAGTTGTCAGTGTAAATGTAGCGACTTTTCGCTCAGTTTGACCTGAGTACAGGATTTTCACTGTCGTCACGGAGTTTTTCCCTCAAGCTTGCTTCTATTAACGTAAATACGAGTTTTTTTTCGCTCACTGGCGACTGCGACTTTCTCCTGTAGCAGGATAGCACACACACCACAGTGTGAATCTTGTGTGAATGACTTAGGATGTATACATATATATATATATATCCAAAAAATTTTTCCCATAAGGAAAAAATTTTATTTTGTAGGGGCGTAATGTCAAGAATCAATTCGCAACATTTCCGTTTTGTGAGAAGCCACGAACTATTAGTGGAAGACTCACTGTGTATCGCTCAGCTAACCGTTTCTCCCTCCATTTCGGGGTATACTTTTCAAAACATTCGTCACTGTTTAAAAGTGACCGATTTAATGCACGTCACTAAGTGCTCTACTGAGCGATACAATTGTTTCTTTATTGTTCGCCCCTGCTCTCCTCAACCGTTAGCCACGCCTTCTTCCGGTAGCTTGTGCGTCCTGCCTATGCATTATTTGAATTCAGTCTAGTTTTTGTTGTGACAGAGAAAGGTCCTGTGCCAGCAGTGTGACAGGTCCCTAGCACCCAAACTCCACTAGTACAGTAATCCAGTCCTCCCACCCCCCGGGTGATACATAGCATTCATCGACTGGTATTTCCTTTTTGTATAATCCTAGTTTTAAGAGTTTAGTTAAGGTGTTTTTTCCTAGGCGTAAGTATTTAGCTTTTGTGTGAGTGAGTGCGTCTCATTGATTTGATTTGAAATGTAACGTTAAATTTATTTTTGTAATCAATAAATTTAACAGTTCTTTTTCTCGAGCTTAATGTAAAGTAAACTCTTGTTTCATTTCTCCATAAATAAGCTTATTTCCCACATAGCTCCTAGCTTGCATAGACGTTTTACTATTCATAACTGGTACTTAGACCAGTCTTGTATTAACTTAAAATCCGTTGTGCCATAGGAGTTAATGCACCAGCAAGGACCTGATATTGTTATTAGTATTAGTTATTTATTGTCAGGGGTGAAGTAACTTTCTCCAGAGGCTAACAGTACAGTAATTCAGAAATTGTGAGTAATTAGTCTCTGCTGTGTACTGTTGAGAAAGTTTATAAATTCTCGTTCTTAGAGAATCGTAGCAAGTCAGCGTAAAGTAATCGTTGCTTGATGTAGCAAGACAATCATTGTCTCTGCTCTTCAATATTATTGAATATTAATATCAATTTAAATAATATTTAACCATATTTATTTTCAAAACTCCGCGATATTATAAAAACCCCGTGACAATGCCTTACCCTCCTTGTTTACTGTCCCACCCTTCCTGCTTACAGCATTACCTTTTCTGATTACTGGCTCTCCCTTCCTGTTTACTGTCTTTACTGCCTTACTTTCCTACCCTTCTTCTTTACAGCCTCATCCTCGTTGTTTACAGCTTTACCTTCCCTCTTTCACCACGTCAGTGATACCATTATCATAACCACACACCGCTCATGTTTCTCCCCCTCCCACCTACCTGTCTGTTGCATCACCTTCCCTCTTTCCCTCACCACTACCTCAACTCCACACCCGCACCTCCCTCTCCCGGTTGGCTGTCCCACCCTGCCTCCCTCACACTCGCACCTTCCTCTCCCGGTTGGCTGTCTCACCCTCCCTCCCTCACACCCGCACCTCCCTCTCCCGGTTGGCTGTCCCACCCTCCCTCCCTCACACCCGCACCTCCCTCTTCCGGTTGGCTGTCTCACCCTCCCTCCCTCACACTCGCACCTCCCTCTCCCGGTTGGCTGTCTCACCCTCCCTCCCTCACACTCGCACCTCCCTCTCCCGGTTGGCTGTCTCACCCTCCCTCCCTCACACTCGCACCTCCCTCTCCCGGTTTGCTGTCTCACCCTCCCTCCCTCGCCTCCTCATTCTCGCCACCGCCACCACAATCTATAATCCTCACCGCAAACACGATGGTACTGATACAACTTTGCTAATTTTCACCCACGGTGTTATGAGGCCTGGTGTGGCGTTTTAGTTTTAACAACTTCACTGCGATGGCTTATTTCTTGCTACCCCCAGATGACTTTCTTCAGTTTCGGAGTGCTGTGTAGCATGAAGGGGTTAATGTAAGCTATATTTTACTAGCTCAACTAGAAATGTCCCTCTTGGCCAGAATAAACCTCTCAATAGATGTTAAGAACATAATGAAAAATGAAAAATACATCACCTCAAACTACTTCACTTCTACTCGCGGAGTGATTTTGTGTAGAGACAGACATTTTGTCACCTTTGGAGCGTAAAATATAAGAGATCGAATTACAGTTTTGTTCAACGGTAATTTCTGTCACTAGAGCTACTAGACAGCTTGCAAATGGCACTTGATGAAGGATTCGTCTCATCTTTGTACTGGTACAGGGACGAGGGGCTTCTGGTTCTCTGGTACCTCCTTCTGTTGAATGAATTTTAAATTAATACAGAGGAAGGATGCTTCTCCCTCTCTCCCTATGGCTACATATAACCAGGTTAAAAAGTTATCAGAGTTTTACTTTATATATATATATATATATATATATATATATATATCATTGTATACTTTCGTACACCAATTCATAAAGACTCTGTTGACTGTACAAATATATAATGGCTATAAATATCAAAGCCATATTCGTCTGTTTTAATACTATATACAGTAGTGGACGAAAGAATTAAGTAACCTTATTATTTTAGTTCCATCATCTTTAACACTCAGTTCGGTTGCGGCCACATCATTTTAATCAGTTTAGGGAAGGGCTTTGGTAATGATGTTTCAACAGTTGAAACTTCCTTATGCTTATTTAGATGTCTCAAAGGCTATATGTGCATGTAGGTGAAAAAGCATGTTACCAAGTATTCACCTTCCAATTTTCAGCCCTAAAGCTTGGATACCGAACACAGCCGTCATAAAACCGGTGTTAGGGGCACCTCGGATGACAGACATAGACACTTTGCATTTCTCGCCAGCGTTTGAAACCATAACCATTTTCTATGATGCCCAGTGCGTTACGCAGGCATACGAGTATACTCGTAGGAGTCGGATGACTGCACTGCGATAGTCGTCCTTGGGAAACTGAAGGGTAAGGGTCTGGTGACAGTGCGACTGGAAGAGTTTTAGAGACAGGCCTATCAGCATCGTCATTATCGAGTGGAGAGCTGACGTCTGAGAGCGGGATTTATTACATACGGTGTAGAATGGCGTGTCCTGGCCACAAATAATGGCCCTCAAGCCCCCTTCCCTTCGCCTTAGCGGCGCCAACGTGTCACCATCGTCTCACCATCATCCATATTGCCCCAGTCTGACAGGTTGTGGATGTGTGGGGAAGTTTAACATGTATATAGCATAAATTTGTACATAAAATGGGGAAAAAATTGTATAACGGAAAAAAAATCAGTGTGGAGAATAAGTATTTACGAAAATATGTGCTGATATGCATGTAGTGAACTGCAATTATTGAAATAATATGCGTAAGCTACAAAAAATAAGGAAAGCTACGTCCCCGAATATAACGTAATGATCAAAGCTGTCATGTGGTTTTGTATCGTCTGTTATAGAAGTGTTGAGTAGTGAGTGATCTTTCCAGGCAAGTACTGTGCTGTGGTTTTGTATCGTACGGTATAGAAATAATGGTGGAGTAAAAGAAGTGATTTTTCTGGGTAGGTACTGTTGAGTGGTTCTGTATCGTACTGTATAAACCCTGATACTAAAAAAAAAAAAAAAAAAAAAGTACAAAATAAAGTGTGCAAATAACAAAAAATCAGTGTTCTGACAAAAACAGTTTAGAATTAACTGCCAATATTGTAGTGAAGTAGGAACTTAGCCAAATAAATGTTCTTTTTATATGTATGACGCTAGAAGGTAAGGAAAACGACGGGTATAAAAACCGATTATGCTTGAAAATGAAAGTGATCTTTCATGGCATTTGTACTAAAAACGTGCTTCAGCGAAAGTGAAAGTGAAAGCAATCTTCTGCAGCAAGTACTGTGCATTGTACTGTATACGGTAAGCCTTGGGATTATCCCCAGACACACCATATGGCATAGTGTCATTCTGCAACAGCTGTAAGAATTGAGCGAGTATAATGAATGAGCCACTCACGCAGGGTGTATGAGATTCATTTACGAGGAAGTGGTCGGGGCGGGTGATGAGGAGTGGGAAGGTCTAGTGGGGCAAGTGAGAGTGCGAGTGATTGCGCGAGGGCCAGCCCCATCTGGCGTAGGCCAGTTGGTCTTAGCCACGAACTCACTCATGGCTTGTACGGACACAGCTCACCGTGATCCCCAGAGTTACCTTCATTCATCACCTACCTCCACCATGCCCCCACCTAGAGACACTTGCAATAGTGAGACGAAGGATCGATGAGTATTCTGATCTTCAATTGAAAGCTCCAGGTGCTGTAGTTACTGAGCCTAGGATGAGTTTAACACACTCAACTTTTGGAAAAATACCCACACACGGGAAGGGCTTCGTGCACTAGACCCTGAGAGTTGGGGACTGATATAGGAAGGATGTGTTTTGCCATTAGTTTGTGAACACAGTGAGCCAGCCATTCCTTACAAGGGTAGGACATTGTGCCTACGCCGCTGTAGTCCTTAACATCGATACCGGGTAGGTAACCTACAATTTTATAACATCTTAGGCAACCTGTGATAGCACACTTCCCATAACAGAAAAAGCTGTCAAACATTTAATGAATTACAAAAATACAAGAAGGTCTCTGAACCATTGCACTTATCAAAACCTGAGACTACATTACTTAACATCTGCCAAATATTAGAAATATATTCACAAATTAATGAATTAATTTGTTCTCTTCCTTGTACTAAGAAGGAACAAAACCACTTAGTTGATAGCTTTGTCCCTGCGAAGTGGAAAGTGATTCTTCCTGCCGGTAGCGTCTAACCTTTCGCAGATACACAGGAACAAGAGAAGAGGAAATGAAAAATAACGGATTTCTTGAAAATATAATTACTGTTTACTGACGTGATTCCCATGGTCTTGCACTCACTGCAAAGGGAATCCAGAAGACCACATATTTGTATCTGTTCAGTTATCTAGCCAGAGGCATTATTCCAGGAAGGGGTGGCCACAAACGAATTGCCTGCACGCCACCATGTTTACTGTCATTAGACAGCCTTTCCTCCGACTCAAACAGGTCATTAATATGCCTCCATTGCTTGTCTTAATGGTTCTCATATTAATGTTATCTAATACGTAGAAGTTACTACCAATTCCTAATGTTTGTATTATGTATCGGTAGCCTAGGACATAAATTATCCCCAAGGTACAAGGACAGCAGCCTAGGCCCGGATGAGAATGGAGCGAAACAATGCCCTTTACTCCTTGGCTATGAGAAAAATATAGCGTTGCAGTACACATGATCTCCAGGTGACAACCAGATCCGCACTTAGTCGGAATTTATTACACCAGCGTTCTTACCTTCACGCTTGGTGGCATTACGTGGTCGAAAATCCTCCACTTCTCTCGTCATTGTGAAAAGAGTCGTCTCATTAGGTGTACCTAGCACATGGTGGTGTCTTAATAGTACAAAGTAGAAACTAATTAAACTCCAGCTTTCCGTAAGATTAGCTACATGTAGGTGGTATAGCTTTTTAAATATTCGTAAATGTATTCAGGCCGAGGGTGTAATTTTCTTTTTATTCTTGCTACCCGTGATTTTAGTTAATTTAGGGAAGGCTTCTGTAATTGCAGGGGATAATTAAGGCAGTCTCCTGCTCTTCTGCGGAGTCACTCCTAAGTGGATTAAAATCGTCTAGACGTAGCAGAGAGAAAATATATAAATACTGTCTGGTTTAAGGTGACAGAAAAGTACTAATTCAGTTTTCAGTATATGACATTATGGTAAAATTCGGTCGAATAGTGAGAGTTGTCATGGCAACGTCATCACGACACCTTTGGTGAATGCAGGCGGCAAGATTACAGGCGCTAAAATAATCATGGATGGTACACCAACGAAGGTCAAAACTGCAGGAAGACAGTATGCTGAAGTACAAACTGCTTCTTGAAAGAAAGAAACCGGATACACAAGGTACACATGGAGAGAGAGAGAGAGAGAGAGAGAGAGAGAGAGAGAGAGAGAGAGAGAGAGAGAACAACTTGGTGAATACCATCATTTGATCTCACAACTGAAAGAGGACCCTGAAACGATGCATGAGTATTTCCATATGAAGCTTAAGACTTTCCATAAACTGCTGTCTCCTGTCGAACATAGGCTCCCCAAAGAAATACTAACTGCCATTCAAAAAAGACAGTTTAATAATTGCCTATCGAAAGCCAGAAGATGCAGTGAGTCTTCATTTCGAACTGTGACAAAAATATTCTAAATAATAATACGTAAAGTTATAGAGACCTGTTGATAAAGCAGTACAGATCACTAAAGGTGTATGCACCCTACGAAATACGATTACTGAAGAACAAGGAACAGGTGCAACGGCGAGTCCTTTAGATGATGTGGAAGAAAATCCCTGTTATGTGCAGTTTTCCAAATCAACAGAAAAATGTTACACAAAAATGGCAAAAAATGTGAGACAATCACACAGAGTACTTCTGTTCATATGAAGACTTAGTACGCAGGCAAACTCACATATCTTTGGCTTAATTACATAGAGCTAATACTATGCAGGAGGCTTATCATTTTATAGACGCAGTTTTCAGCAAAATGTCTTCCTTATCATTCACAGTAATAACGCAACAAATTTTCTTCTTAGTGTAATAGAAATAATCCATAAAATAACTACCACCACATGACTATATATATATATATATATATATATATATATATATATATATATATATATATATATATATATATAGGCAATACCTAAGTACACTTTTACCAGACGCTCCTATTGTCTCTCCAACCCTCTTCCACTGCTGTCCAATAAATGCTTTCACTGTGCATCATATGCAGTGCATCTCATATATATGGTGTTAGTGAAAACCACAATAACAGCAGCTCTATATCCATCCTGCCCATGTACTGTAGGTTCAAATGAGTAAGGCTACTCTCCTCCCTGTCGTGGTAAAAAAAAAAAAAAAAAATGTGCACTGAACACACTCGCTCATTAATATACTGTAGGTATATATATATATATATATATATATATATATATATATATATATATATATATATATATATATATATATAACCATTTACTACGGTGGGTGATAACCATATAACCAAATTTTGGCGCCTGGTGGTTTAGTGGGTAATTATTGCGCTCCAATCGGATTCAGCCGGTGAAGGTTTATATCCAAGGGGTGGTTGGGGTTGATTGCTCATGTACAGTAATGCCACTCAGGGATGAGTGAGGCTGGTCACTCTCATCTTAAATGTCGGGACCAACTTCCTAGCCCCGGGCTCCTACGGTCCTCATGGGGAAATGTAGGATTGGATGATGGATATATATATATATATATATATATATATATATATATATATATATAATGCGACGCTTATATATATATAAAGTAATGCGACGCTTATTAGACCCACTAGTCCAGCGGGAGAAGCACAAGGCATTTTGTTCGTCATGCGGAGGCGTTATTATCCTCTTTACACCTTAATTTCATCATCAGTTCCCGACCCGTTTCTCTCCTTCACGAGAGAGAGAGAGAGAGAGAGAGAGAGAGAGAGAGAGAGAGAGAGAGAGAGACGATGATGCAACACTCCGTTTTCTTACGCCACTCTAGCAGGGTTCCATCACGGACTGGGGTTGCGCTTTTTATTTGGGGGGGAGGGATTGAAATATCTGTTTCATATTTGACATAGACATGCTTTTTGATACTATCATTCCCTTGCATTCCTTCAGAATTTTTGTATGGAAGCTAAATAAATAATTTGCTGTCATATGTCTCCTTTGAATTTAAAGTTAAATTACCGTGAGTCATACACCTAAATAAACGTATGCTTTTTCATCTGGTCATACTAAGAACAGCCAGGGATAAAAATAAAACTTCATTTTCTTAAGACCTTGGTCAGTCTTTGTATCACTTCCTTTACTAAAAGAGGTAAGTTTATGTTATACAAATCCATGTTTAGTATTCACGTGGGCTACGTATTAGTGGAGATACAGCGGAACGTACGGTATCCTGTGCAAATCATGAGATATACTGTACAGTTAACAGCTCCTCCAAGCTTCCAACCACTGACAATCAGTTACGTCTATACTATGAATTACAATCGTTTAAAATTTCCAGGTCTGTTCGATCTTGCTCACCTCGCCCTGCCCGCTCTCATTTAGGCTGTCCCCAAAGATAACGCTGGCGTAATGTAAGGGTCAAAAGTTCGTTTACAATTGTATTGCGTCTATATGTAAGGGTCAAAAGTTCGTTTACAATTGTATTGCGTCTATTAATACATTGTATCATTACATCACCTACAGGCAGAGACACATACCGGTACCAAGTCTCTCAACTTTGGAAAATTAGTCAGCGAAGGAAAGCGAAAACAGATGAAATGGCAAGCAAACCATTGCCCCTGACTGTAAGCGTACTAAGTAATATTAGTCTCATGTAGCTTGTCACGAATTCGCGCGACTGTATTCATACAAATTCGTGACATTGTACTTGGTGAGAAAACCACGAACTCTATTGGAATTCCCACTGTGTATCACTCAGTTTAACCGTCTCAGTATGCACTTTGATCGGGATAGTTTTTCGGAATATTTGTCCCTGTTTCATAAGTGACCATTCTTATGCAAAACATTAGTGCTTTCGCTGAGTTATTTTACACGTGTGTATATCGTTTGACCAGCCTCTGTTAGCCGTTGAAGTTAGGCCACGCCCACTTCCGGCGAACATACCAGAGCCGCGTTTTTGCGACATTTTAAAGTCAAGACCATCTTGATATCCATTTTGACTGATACTGAGTTTCAAATGAGTGTCGCAAAAACGGGTCGGCAAGATTGTATTGCCTTTACATCAGAGCAATCTATAAACATTCGTTCGTGCTTCATATGGCTGCCCTGGGAGATTTTCTGCAAATAGAGGAATTAAGTGATGTTATTCGTTATGTGATCGACCAGACGGGGCCTTTGGTTGAAATCTTGGAGTCAGATGAAAGGGCAGCTGTACCATTGTTCTTGGACACAAGGTAAAATTGTCAAAATCCTCAAGACCCTCACGGTGTGGTAGCATCAGGGAAAAACAAGAGTAAAATTGCTCTGGGGCCTGCAGTGATGTTCTTGTTTCAAACAGTTTGCTGTAAATGTAACTACCATGTCCAGTAACCTTATGTGAGACCACGTTTATGCCTCGATGGGCTTAAAGGAGAACATTTTTACTACAGTTGCTGCTAGATGGTGCCACCACAGGTATCAGCTGACAGCAAATTTGGATTCTTCATTTCAGATAAACTTGTATGGGACCACATTCACGTCTCAATAGGCCACAGGCTCTTTCTTCTTCTCTCACGAGTTTGGCTCGACTTTGGTAGCGCTGGGTTTGTTTACAAAATGGAAAGTCAATATCAGTCAAAATGCCTCGGGAGGAACATTGACTAATCTTGACTAGTCATGCTCAAAATTCAAAATTGTCTTGACTTTCGGTGCTTGCAAAAACGGGTATCAGCACGATAGTCAATATGTGATATCAAGATTAGTCAAACTATCTTGATTTTTAAGGTCCCGAAAATGAGGCTCAATTTCTCATGCCTCTATGCCAAGCGTGGCAGTTGGAGAGGGACTTTCATAAAGGATAGGTGTGCGCCACAGTGAAGATTCCCGGGGATTCGACTACTCCTGAGCTGTAGGCCTTTTAGCTCAGTGACGCCACTCCCGTCTACTAACTAGAGTTAGCAGTTACTGATGGTTGGCCGAGGGTGAGAAGGATAGCTCGTGTTTCGAGCTGTGGGTCGTCTGTGATTCCCGGATATCGCCCATCTCTCCGTCGGCAGCCCAGGGAGTGTGGTCGTAGCTGCGAAGGAGCAGACAGGAAGATCGTCTTGCAGTGTCTTAGTGACGACTCCGGTCTGCAGCCCCATGACTCCACATCTCCAATTAACAGTATCTTTTTTCATGTTTTCTAGGCTTAAGATCATTAGCTAGCGTGACTGATTGAGTGAGTGAATTTGCTTTGAGATTCCTGTTATGTAAATTTATTCTGTTGTAATTAATAAATTTACAGTTCTCTTTGAGCTCAGTTAAATAAAACAATCTTGTTTGATTTCTCCACATTGAGCTTACTTTAGTTTGCTACTCCCAGATAGCACAAACTTCTTATATTCATCACGACTGGTAGGTAAGCCAGTTCTTTCTTATCAATTTTTAAATCAGTTGTGCCAGCCAGGAGTTTGCACCAGCAAGAATCTATGTCTTTATTATTATTATTAATGATTGTCTGGGGGTAAGGAGACTTTCTCAGAGGCCAAAACAGTACTAACAATACAGCATTCGTGAGTGATTAGTCTCTGCTGTGTACTGATGAGAAGGTTTATAAAATTCTCGTCTTCAGAGAATCGGCGAAGTAAGCCAGCATAAAGTAGAACCTACTTTACCCATAAGTCGATAGCCCTCGTGTCAGTGGCGATCCATAGATATATATATATATATATATATATATATATATATATATATATATATATATATATATTTTAGTCATTTATAACCATTAAATTGGTTATTTACTTTTAATCCTTGAAACCCCCCGTGACATTTGGCAACCTCATTCCAGGATATAACTCCTAGCTAAGTTGGTTGTAATCTCATGCTAGGATAACTTTTAAAGCAAAGTTATTAACGATGTAGTAATAAACTCACTCACCCACAGCTAATTATTAGTTATAATTACTAAAGGTTATAGGCACTAGCTTGCTTGCGTTTACCGTTAGCATAGCAGGTCAATTTCTGCTTCATTAAGCCATAGAGTACTTAACTCGATTTTAGTATTTCATTTTTGGTAACGCCAGACGATTTTATTCGCTCCTGGGTAACCGCCGGTTCCCAACGCCTTGATTATTGTGAATCTCTCCCCAGTTAGTTGGTGGATTTCTTTTTCTTGTTTACCAGTTTTACCAGATAAAACTGGACACAACCAGCCTGTCCCTATATCCTTAAATTAGAATTATTATCATTCGACTGGGAAATTGCACAGTTCAAACGTTAGTTTTAGTTCACTCAGACTTAGTCCCAAGGTTTTTAATCTGTCCATACAGAAAGGCAAGGGTATGGGGTTTAATGATCCCCAGGAAAGTGAGATTGTCTCCTGCACGTATTCGGGTAGCATCTCCTTTCAATAAAGGTTCAGCAGTGGCAGTTGTTATACCAGAACCTTTGACCTAATTTATAGGTAACATTAGTTTAAGTTCACTCAGTCTGAGATAGTCCCATGGCTAACAGGAAGCCAAGGGTATGGGGTTTAATGATCCCCAGGAAAGTGAGATTGTCTCCTGCACGTATTCTGGTAGCATCTTCTTTCTAAGCAGGTTCAACAGTGGCAGTTGTTATGCCAGAGCCTCTGACCTAATTATAGGTCATATACCAGGCGCTAAGCATAGTTGCACCGTGGTTGTAGTCAAGATGTTGTCTAAGAGCAACAGTCTGACGTTTGTTTGACCTAATTATAAAGGAATGTTAGTGGTGCTAAGCATAGTTGCACCCTAATCTTAGTCAGGATGTTTTCTAAGAGCAACAGTCTGACATTTGTTTGACCCAATTATAAGGGAATGCTAGTGGTGCTAAGCATAGTTGCACGCTAATCTTAATCAGGATGTTGTCTAAGAGCAACAGTCTTATGTTTGTTTGACCTAATAATAGGGAATGTTAGTGGGGCTAAGCACAGTTGCACCCTAATCTCAGTCAGGATATTATCTAAGAGCAACAGTCTGACCTTTGTTTAATCTAGTTATAGGGAATGTAAGTGGTGCTAAGCACAATTGCACCATAATCTTAGTCTAAGAGCAACAGTCTTACCTTTGTTTAACCTGATTATAAAGGTAGTGGTACTAAGCATAGTTGCACCGTAATCTTACTCAAGATGTTGTCCAAGAGCAACAGTCTGACCCGACAGTTGCCATAGTGTGTAAGAAACTTGAGAGTAACGTAATTAAGCATTCACGGGAAGTTCAAGCCACGTTCCTTTGTAAACAAGGAAGGCTGTACGGTGAGCCACAAACATCCCAGGGCGAGGTTCGACGGCAGTTTGTCGTTCCCGCAAACTATCGCCGAGCTGTGTCTCAACTGGGTCACTGTTCAGTGATGGGAGGTCACATGTGCAAAAAAGAAAACCCTTGGCCATATCCACGCTGACTTTTTCTGGCCAGGAATGGGACATGAAATAAGTTTGTGCGTTCTTTTGATGTGTGTCGATGTACCACTAAACAGGGAGGTGTCCGTCCTGCGCCATTGGAATCCTTGCCCAAAATCTCTGAGCCACTGGAAAGAGAGGGCAGTGACAATGTAGATGCAGACCTGATGTCTCGCCTGCTAACTGATGACTAACACGGGGAACTGTTGTACGCTGGGTTCCATAAAACAGGCGTCCTCAGAGATTTATGCAGTCCAAGGACCAGCCTGGTTCCCAGTTAATAGTGTACCAGCAGATCTGATGTCTCGCCCATTGGCCCCACAGGACACATTATGTCCAGGGCCTGTATACACATATGTACCGTAGGTTAAAGGGGGAAGTTCGAGAACCCCGCAGAGGTAATCCGAGGCTGTATTTGAATTGCCTTGTGGAGTATCTCGAGCTGTGGGCCTCTCTGAAGATTCCTGGAGAATGCATATTATCCGCATGAGTGTTCACGCCACATCAGGTGTTAAAATGTGACCCGCCGAAGATTGCGTAGGGATTCTCAGCTTGCCAATATTAATCGTAAGTGTAGAGTTAGGTTAACCAGTAACCTGCCGTTCTCAGAGATTTGAGCAATCCAAGGACTAGCACGTTTCCTGGTTAATAATGTACATTAGGTTTAACCAGTAAATTGCCTGTTCTCAGAGATTTGGGCAATCCAAGGACTAGCACGTTTCCTGGTTAATAATGTAGGTTTACCCAGTAAACTACAGGGGTCCTCAGAGATTTGAGCAATCCAAGGACTACGTTTCCTGGTTAATAATGTTCACAGTAAGAAAGTACTGGCGAGCTCGAATGTACGAAGCTTTGGCTGTCACTCGAAGTTTTCAGTCAGGGCGTACCTCTTGTAGTATAAGCATTGACTACTAGGCAGAGGGTAAATGCAATTTAATAAAAATTGTTTGTCACATTGACAATTTTGATTACAGGTACAGTTGGTGGGCGAAGCAGTCTTGCTGTTCAGGTACAGCAATAGGTGTAGCAGTTTTGCCGTGCCGGTCTGCTGATCGTCTCTGCTGCATGCTGCCACCTCTTCTCCTCTGCCCTCGTCGCCTCTGTTATGTTATTAATTTGTACTATACCATTTTACACGTACGTACAGTTACACTACAACTGTCACAACTACACCGTGTATCAGATCCACGACGCTACATAACAATTAGTTGTTAATGTAAATATAATGAACTTTTCACTCAGTTTGACCTGAGTACAGGATTTTTCACCGTCGTCATGGAAATTTTTCCTCAAGCTTGCTTCTATTAATGTAAATACGAGGTTTTAACGCTCATGGGTGACTGTGATTTTCTCCTGTAGCAGGATAGTACACACACCACAGTGTGAATCATGTGTGACTGAGTTAGGATTTATATGTATGTATATCATAAAATTTTTCTGAAGAAAAATTTGATTTTGATGGGGCATAATGTCACGAATTTGCTCGAGTGTATTCATACAAATTTGTGACATTGTACTTGATGAGAAAACCACGAACTCTAGTGGAATTTCCACTGTGTATCACTCAGTTTAACCATCCCAGTATGCACTTTGATCGGGATAGTTTTTCAGAACATTTGTCACTGTTTCATAAGTGACAATTCTTATACAAGACATTAATGCTTTCACTGAGTGATTTTACACGTGTGTATATCGTTTGCCCAGCCTCTGTTAGTCGTTGAAGTTAGGCCACGCCCACTTCCGGCGAACATACCAATTTCTCACGCCTCTATGCCAAGCGTGGCAGTTGGAGGGGGACCTTCGTAAAGGATAGGTGTGCGCCGCAGCGAGGATTTCCGGGGATTCGACTTCTGAGCTGTGGGCCTTTTAGCTCGGTGACGCCACTCCCATCCACTCACTAGAGTTAGCAGTTACTGATGGTCGGCTGAGGATTAGAAGGATAGCGTGTGTCTCGAGATGTGGGTCGTCTGTGATTCCTGGGGATCGCCCATCTCTCTGTCGGCAGCCCAGGGAGTGTGGTCGTAGCTGCGGAGGAGCAGACAGGAAGATCGTCTTGCAGTGTCTTAGTGATGACTCCGGTCTGCAGCCCCGTGACTCCACATCTCCAATTAACAGTATATTTTTTCCTGTTTTCTAGGCTTAAGATCATTAGCTAGCGTGACTGATTGAGTGACTTTGCTTTGAGATTCCAGTTATGTAAATTTATTCTATTGTAATTAATAAATTTACAGTTCTTTTTGTGCGCAATTAAATGTGACAATCTTGTTTGATTTCTCCACATTGAGCTTACTTTAGTTTGCTACTCCCAGTTAGCACAAACTTCTTATATTAATCACGACTGGTAGTTAAGCCAGTTCTTTCATATCAGTTTTTAAATCAGTTGTGCCAGCCAGGAGTTTGCACCAGCAAGAACCTATGTCTTTATTATTATTATTATTAATGATTGTCAGGGGGTAAGGACACTTTCTCAGAGGCCAAAACAGTACTAACAATACAGCATTCGTGAGTGATTAGTCTCCGCTGTGTACTGTTCAGAAGGTTTATAAAATTCTCGTTTTCAGAGAATCGGCGAAGTAAGCCAGATAAAGTATAACCTACTTTATCCATAAGTCGATAGCCCTCGTGTCAGTGGCGATCCACAGATATATATATATATATATATATATATATATATATATATAACCATTAAATTGGTTATTTACTCTTAATCTTTGAAACCCACCGTGATATAGCTCTCCTTTAAGTAATATACCCAGTGTTATATATTTCATAACAAATAATGTATTTTAGCAGTGGTATAATTTTCCAACTAAAATAGCGGTAGCACAATCAGTGACATCAGATTGCCAATAGACTCTGTGTAGGGATAGTTCTAACGAGTCCATTAGCCCTAACAAATAAAATCCTGCATAATTCCCCAATACAATCGCTTTAAATATTGATTAGCATATAGCCTGACCCCTCAAGATTTTCTGTTCTCAAAACGACACATAAAGTACCTATAACAACGCCAGACTACTAAATCATAAGTCGTTCATATCCTGATTATTTCATATTCTTCTTTCTGCTTAGAGTGACCTGGCAATAAAATGTCATAACGCATGATATTTTATTCGCAGAGGGATTTTATTTATCCACTGGTAATGATCCTTGACAGATATTGGCCGATAAATGACATTAGTCATAGGTTGGAAATCGGCCACCTTGTACAGTTCTGATCAGATTTAGGCCAGTCCTTGTGGACGGGCTGTGGGTCAGCAAAGGGTGGAATGACTAAGTTTTGAGAAAAACCGATCAAACATTAAGGTCACACGGAATAGTTTAAACTGTCAACCGTCTAAATCAAAAGGTTAATATTCTGTTTGGAACAAACTGTGTGGAAGAATTTTAGGTCATTCAAAAATGAAGTGATTATGTTTTGAGAACAAGAGATCCAAAGTCAAGATCACAAGGCAATGTCGGCCTAAACATTTAGTCCAATGTGGACCAAACTTAGTGTAAGGATTGTTTATAACACATGGGTGTAATATTTTATGCCTGAAAACAATCGGTTGAAGGTTAAGGTCACAGGGCAGGTTCAAACGTTGGGTGGCACACGGACTGTAAGGCGGGGGTGCTACGCTCTCTGAATGCTTATTTTTTGCTATTATCTCCTGACGATTGTACTCAGTTTACGATAAACTTGTCGAACGGGGTGGAATTAGTCAGTCAGAGCCTTCATTATTCCCTTCACTACTACGACGCTTCTATAAGAATATCATAATTTTCTTAGAGACAGTAACATATGTGAAAGAAGTATAATATTGCATTTTATTAATTACATCAACAGTATCGACGGCAGTGCGTCAAAAACAGTTGGTACAAAACAAGGTCAGACTAGTAAAAGGACAAAGAACACGATCTCTTCAACTTTATTTATTCATTTTTAATCCACTTGGTACTATAATGGTGCTTATTATTTAGCAGGATCCTATCAGTGTTAATACTGCTACCTTTATCTCTCTGTTGGATGAGTTTTCTCTAACCCAATTATTTTAGCTTACACCATACGATTTAATTCAGCTGAGATTGATCACTAAGAGCCTGACGGTTGATAATGGCATCGCTAATCTTTTCATGGTTGGGAGAAAACTATTAGTCCAAGTAACGCCGGCCGACTTTCATCGATTGTGAGTGAATCCTACGAGTCTGATTAGTACTTGTACCATTAACCCTCTCAGTCGACACAAATATCATATAATATTCAGACTAAAACCAGAGTTTTGTTAAGTGAAGAGTGAATCCAAAAGACCTGACTGTTAATATTATGGTTACGTTCTCTTCAATGCCAGTTAACATCATATGATTTTATTCAGTTGAAATGAGCAACAGGATCATGAATGTTCTTAATACTGTTCATCCAGGCCTTTTTTAATGGAAGGAAGAAGGAGATACATGCTAGAAGCCCACAAATTGCGTCCTCCAAGAAAAATGAAAACAAGATAATAGAGAACCAAATTCAAGATCCGTTTATTTCGAAATGCCTGGACACTATCTATCTATCTATCTATTGCCAGACGCCTCAATCCCGTTTGGGGTGGCCACAAACAAATCGCCTCCAAGTCGCCCTGTCCCCCGCCATTTCACTGCCCTGCTCCCAACTCACACCCCCCTCTCTCATATACCTCTCCACCCCATCCCTACATCTCATCCTCGGCCTCCCCCTCCCTCTCTCCCCCTCCACCTCACTCATATACACTCTCTTCGTCAGTCTTTCACCCTCCATCCTCTCCACATGGCCAAACCACCTCAGTGTATTCCTCATAACGCTTCCTATCACATCCACATCCACACCACAACGTTCCTTTATATCCTCATTCGTCAGCCTGTCTCTCCACGTGACTCCACAGGCTCCTCTTAAATAACTCATTTCCACTGCTCTCACTCTTGACTTGTGTCCTTCCAATAATGTCCAAGCTTCACTTCCGTACGTTAGAGTTGGTATCACAATACTGTCATGTAGTAACTTTTTCACTTCCATGCTCACTTCCCTGTTTCTTATCACTGCTTTCAAGGAACCAGCAACCTTTCTTCCCTGCTGTACCCTTTCAAGCACTTCACCCTCCAAACCTCCATCCTTACTCATCACACTACCCAAATACTTAAATGTACTCACATTTTCCAATTCCTCACCATCCAACCTCGCTGTTCATTCACTAACTTCACCTCTCTCAAAGACCATCACTTTACTCTTCCCTACATTCACCTTTAGGTTCCGTTTCTTACACACTCTCTCAAACTCATCCACCAAGCCTTGCAGCTCCCCTTCGTCTTCACTCAACAACACAGTATCATCTGCAAACAACAGTACAGGGAGTTTCCAAACACTATCCTCTCTCACCAGGGCCACTCCAACATCCACTACCCTACCTTGTACCTCTTTTATTACCCCATCCATGTACAGATTGAAACAACCATGGAGACATGACACATCCCTGTTTCAAACCAACTTTCAAAGAGAAAAATTCACTTAGGCCTAGACACGCTGCGTTTAAAAGACTGGATGTCATAGGCAGTAGGAAATACAGACAGAGAGAGACAGTTCCAGAGTTTACCTGTAGCATACAGGAAGGACTCGAAGTAACCGATAACTCTTGCATTAGAGAGTTGGACAGAAAAGGGATGAGAATTTGTTGCTAGACGGGTGCTACGTGCCCGCCGTAGGGATGGAGGGATGTAATTAAGCAGTTCAAAGGAGCAGTGACCATTGAAGCAGCGATAGAAATGAGATAAAGCTACAGCAGTGCAGTGAAGAGAGAGAGAGGTTGAAGGAAGTCAGTAAGAAGAGGAGAGCTAAGAAGATGAAAACCTTTGACTCCACCATCTTGAGAAGAGTTGTGTGTGGGGAGCCTTCCTACACATGAGAGTTGTACTCTACCCAGAGGCGAATAAAAACTATGTATAAAATCACCCGCTGTGCAGGAGTAAAGAAGGCACGGGGTCAGCTTAGCACATATAATCTCATGGAGGATATTTTACGAGAGAAGTAATATGTTCTTTCCAAGATAAATCCCGAGAGAATGAAACCCCAAGAATCTTGGAAGATGATGCAGAATTCAGTTGGATATTGTTAAAAATTAGAGGATATTCCTGTGGTAGATTTTGATGGGTTGAAAGATGTAAAAACTGAGATTCTGATGCATTAAAACAGCAAGATTACTTATACCACAATCAGAAATATGAACCAAGTAAGACATTAAGTGTGCCAAAGCTTCATCCTTTGTTAAAGTAACTGCTGGGATGGACATTGCGGGAAGCAAGTGGAAGGGTGAAGGGAGTCATCAGCATATGAATGACTTGGGTTAGATGTACTCGCATAGGTTAGAAGGCCATTGATGAAAAGAAGGAAGAGAGTTGGTGACAGGACAGAGCCCAGAGGAACACAACTACTGATAGCTCTAGGAAAAGAATGTTGGCCGTCTACAACAGTAGTTAGAAAACGACATGAAAGTAAGTTAGAGATGAAGGAACAGATAGAAGGACAGAAATCGTAAGAGGGCAGTCTGCAAATTAAAGATTTATGCCAGACTCAAACGAAATCCTTTGGGATATCAAGTACAATGGCAAAGTCCCGAAAGGAGGATGACCAGGAGTCTGAAAGCAAAGAGTAAAGATCGCCAGTGGCAAGTCCCTGGCAGAACTAATACTGAGGATCTAAAAGAAGGTTATGATCCTAAAGGTGCTTTATTTATTTATTTTTATTTTTTTGTTTAGAACAGATCCAAAAACTTTTGAAAAACAAGATATTAAAGCAATTGGGAGATAGTTGGTTAGCTGGGAATGATCACCCTCCTTTGGGACAGTCTGAATGAGAGCAAACTTCCAGCAAGAAGAAAAGGTACAAGTTGACAAAGGCGAAAGAGTTTACCTAGGCAAGGTGTAAAAATCACCAGTTCTTGAGGGAAGCAAGAGGGACCCAATCAGGCCCATATATCTTGTTAGCACTGAGGCCAGTGATGACAGAAAACACATGAATTAAAGAAGTTTTGATGTCAGCCTTAAGCAAGTCAGAGGGAAGAAGTGATGGAGGAACAACATGGGAATCATCTAAGGTGTAACCGGAAGAGAAAGTCTGAGTGAAGAGTTCTGCTATATCTGTAGAAGAAACAGCCACAGAATCATCATAGTGAAAAAGAGGAGGGAAGGATGATGAAGTATGGTAGTTAGAATTTTGGGGGGCTTTGATCTGAGCAGGAAGAATCTGGGTCGGAGAGTTCAGAGCATTTAGTAAGAATGAAATTATTTTTAACAGAGTGAAGAACAGACAGCACAATTCCGAGTAGAAATATAAAAGAGATGAGATTCTGAGCAAGGTTGGCTCTGGTACCTTATGTAGCCCATATCCTTGTTGTGGACAGCATCGGGACAAGCGTGATTAAACCTTTTTATTTATTATTTATTTGCAATAGTAGCAAGATAAGAAAGGAATGTATGCCTCCATGCCCCAGAGAACAACCTCCGCAATGTCCAAGACACACTCAGATGGCTCTTGGCCATGGAAGCAATATTTCATTTCAGGAAAAGTCAAATAAGTACTGCCTGAGGGCCTCCCAATCCGCTCCTCCAAACCACAGCCGCCGGTTCTTGGCAAGGTCCACAGGCCTTTCTGGAACAATAGGACAGGTTAAGGTGATAAGATTGTGATCAGAGGAGCCCAGCAGGGAGAAAAGACTTACAACGAAAACAGAAGAATTAGTTATAAGGAGGAGGTTAAGTATACTGGAACTCACTCCTAGGTGGTCAGGGATACGGGTAGGGTACTGTGCAAGCTGCTCCTGGTCATTAAGAACAGAAAAGATGTAGGCTTGTTCACTAGGTGGATCACTGAAAGGAGAGGAGAGCCAAAGATTGTGGTGAAGATTGAATTAATCTAGAAGAGAGATTTCAGGGAAAGGAGAAATTGATAGGATGTATTCCATCTTAGATGTAAGATATTCGAAGAAGTTTTCATAGTCAGTAGAATCAGGGGATAAGTAAACAGAACAGATATAATTAGTCAGAGAATGACAGGATTTCCGAAGCCTGAGAGAAGAGAATTCAATAGATTCAAGTTCAGGAAAACGAAAACGAGATATGTTGATGTGTGCTTATACACAACAGCCAGCATTAGCTCTGAAATGAGTATTGAGAAAGTAGGAGGATACAGAGAGGGGTTTGCTATCATTCGTCTCACACAGATGAGTCTCTGTGAGGAAGAGAGGGTGAGGTTTAGAGTTGAGAAGGTGGTGTTCAACTGAGAGAAAGTGAGGGGAAAGGCCGCGAATGTTGCAGAAATGAAGAAGCGAGTCAAACACTGGTTCCAGGTATCTCTCTTGGTCGTGACTGGGAGAGGGGTAGATGGTGCGGACTTTTATGGTACACCCATTTAGGGACTCGAAGGCTTGATGTAGAGATGCCATTTTTGACAAAATTTTGAACAGGCAGTGTAGTGAGTAATGTGCATTTTGTTAGGTGTTGACACCTAGAGGAACTTGGATTGGAAAGCATGCTGGCCTACACTTTGTGTCACTGAAACACTGGAAAAACTCAGCAAATGGAGATGGTTAGAAGCTTGTCCCGAGGCTGATGAAAACGGAGCTCCAGTCTCCCTGTCATCAGCTTTCCATCCACCTTGAGGTTACCGTCCTGTTCGACCGGTGCTACAGTCCACTTACATTAGACAATCGGTAAAAATGGAGATGAGTTATATCTCCGAAGCTGTTAAACGCATTCAGTCCAGTCACCCGATGACATTTCATTCTGGATCCCTGCTAGTCGTTTTATTAATGATGGGATTGAAACCATTCTTAAATAGTTGAATTTAACCTAAATGGTCTAATCAGAAATATTATGAGAAGAGCATAATTATTTCAGCAAAGAGACAGAGGTTGATGGGAGCCAGTGAGAGAAGGAGAGTTAATGAGACGAAAATCCTTTGACTCCACCCAATTGAGAAGAGCTGAATGTGGGGAGCCTCCCCACACATGAGAGTTGTACTCTACACAGGGGCGAATAAAACTCGTGTATAATGTCAACAACTGTGCAGGGGTAAAGAAGGTACGGAGTCAGCTTAGCACACCTAATCTCTTGGAAGCAGATTTTACAAGAGATGTAATATGATCTTTCCAAGATAAATCCCGAGTGAATGAAACCCCAAGCATGTTGAAGGATGATGTAAGATTGAACTGGATATTATAAAACATTAGTGGGTAATCCTGTGGAAGATTTTAGTGGGTTGATAGGTGTAAAAACTGAGTCTTTGATGCAATAAAAACAAGATTATTTTCACTCCTGTCAGAGATACGAGCCAAGTCAGACATTAGGTGTGCCATAGCCTCATCCCTTGTTTGTTGATGTAACTGTTGAGATCGATGTTGCGGGAACCGAATGGAAAGATGAAGGGTGGAATCATCAGCGTACGAGTGGATGGGGTTAGATGTAATGCGTAGAAGATAATTGATGAATGAAAAGAAGAGAGTTGGTGATAGGACAGAGCCCTGAGGAACACCACTGTTGATAGATGTAGGAGAACGATGGCCGTCTACAACAGCAGCTATAGAATGACCAGAATGGAAGCTGTAGAGGAAGGCACAGAAAGAAGGATAGAAACCGTAAGAGGGCAGTTTGGAAATAAAAGATTTATACCTGACTCAAGCAAAAGCCTTTGAGATGTTAAGTGCAATGGCAAAGCTTTCGCCAAAGTCTCGAAAGGAGGATGACCAGGAGTCTGAAAAGTAGGTAAAAAGATGGCCAGTGGAGCGTCCCTGATGGAACCCATACTGACGATCAGAAAGAAGATTGTGATAGGTAAGATGCTTTAAAAGTATTCTGTTAAGAATTGACTTGAAAACTTTTGAGACACAGGACGTTAAAGCAACTGGACGATAGTTAGAGGGTTGGGAATGGTCGCCCTTCTTTGGGACTGGCTGAATGACAGCAAACCTCCAGCAAGAAGGAAAGGTACAAGTTGAAAGACAAAGGCAAAAGAGTTTACTTAGGCAGTGTGTAAGTACAGAAGCACAGTTCTTGAGGACAACAGGAGGGACTTCATCAGGCCCATATGCCTTGTTAGTATTGAGACCTGTGATGGCAGAAAATACATCAGCTGAAGACATTTAAATGTCAGCCATGAGGGAGTCAGAGGGGGGAAGTGATGGAGGAACAGCACCAGAATTGTCTAAGGTGGAATTGGAGGAGAAAGTCTGAGGAGAGGGATCTGCTTTATCAGTAGACCAAAAGGTTACAGAGACATCAAAGCAGAAAAGAGGAGGGAAGGATGATGAGGTAAAGTTGTTGTAAAGGTTTTTGGCAAGGTGCCAGAAGGAGCGGGAAGAATTCGAGTTGGAGAGTCGAGAGCATTTAGTAAGGATGACATTATTTTTAGCAGAGCGAAGAACAGACTTAGCACGATTTTAGCCAGCAGTATAAAAAAGATGTGATTCAGGGGTGGGTTGGCTCTGGTACCTTTTATAGGCCCTCTCCTTGTTGCGGACAGCATTAGAACAAGGGTGATTAAACCAAGGCTTTATTATATCAATCAACGGACATGATAAAGGACTGTATGCTTCCATGCCAGATAGAATAACCTCCGTAATGTGCAAGGCACACTCAGATGGCTCCCGGCCATGGAAGCAATGATCATTCCAGGGAAGATTGAGGAAGTACTGCCTGAGGACCTTATCCACAGCTTCAAAGTGCCACAGACGATGTTTCTTTGGAGGGTCCATAGGCCATACTGGAGCGATAGGACAGGTTAAGGTAATAAGATTGTGATCGGAGGAGCCCAACAGAGAGAAAAGATTAACAGTATAAACAAAAGGATTAGTTGTAAGGAAGAGGTCAAGTATGTTGGAGCTCTCTCCAAGGCGGTCAGGGATACGGGTAGGGTGCTGTACAAGCTGCTCTAGGTCATTAAGGATACAAAAGATGTAGGCTTGTTCACCAGGTGGATCAGCGAAAGGAGAGGAGAGCCAAAGGTGGTGATGAAGTTTAAAATCTCCAAGAATGGAGATTTCAGAGAAAGGAGAAATGGATAGAATGTGATTCATCATAGAAGATAGTCGAAGAAGTTTTGATAGTCGGTAGAATTAGGGGATAAATAAACAGCGCATATATATTTAGCCAGAGAATGACAGGAGAGCCATAGCCAGAGAGCAGAGAATTCAGAAGAATCAAGTTCAGGAACACGAGAGCAAGATAAGTCGTTGCGTATATATGCACAACAGCCACCTTTGGCTTTGAAATAAGTATAGAGAAAGTAGGAGGATACAGAAAAGGGTTTGCTGTCAGTTGCCTCAGACAGCTGAGTCTCAGTTAAAAAAGAGAAGTGGGCTTTAGAGGAGGAGAGGTGGTGTTCGACAGAGAGAAAGTTAGAGGAAAGGCCGCGATTGTTGCAGAAATGAAGAAGGAGTCATACAGTGGTGTTGAATGACTCATGTTTGTCTGGCCAGGCAAACCCATTAACCAGTCAGCAGTCGCCCATGCAGGGCCGTTCCATATAGTGAACCTATGTTCCTTTGCGGCTGACAGCGCCCCGGCCTGGCGTGGCACGGGGAAGAGAATGGAGGTTTTTTTCTCCGATGGACGCCACATTCGCTTTTATCTACCTATTCAACAGGATAACCAAAGTAGGCTTCACCTCACCGCGCCATTTGTTTATATGATTACCACCCTGGGTGGTAAATGCCTTTCTGGGTTAAATGACACCAAAAACAGTGTCACATACTGTAGAGCTTCCTGAAGTGGAAAGCAAGATGATGGGAGGCGACAGGGAGGATTGGATATATATATGAAAAGAGAAGGGCAGACAAGCACAGAACAAGAAAGATAAAAAGGTGATGGAAGAAGTAGGCAGCAATACATCAAGTGAGAGGATGATGGTCGCCACCACCTACCAGCAACGAAGACATGTATTATGTACTATGTTTTTAAGTGTTGACAGGAAAAATATCAAGAAATCAGTGAATGTAGAAGAATGGGAGTCTTGGGGTATTTTGAGAAATAAGGGTGGCGTGTGAGAGAGTAAATGAGTGAAATCGTGAGTCAGTGAGTGCGAAAAAGTGGATGCGTGGGTTGGAGAGTAAATTAGTGTGCAGGATGAATGAGTGCTAATGTGTGAGTATGAAAATGAATGAAAGTATGAGAATAAGCAAGGATGTGAGTATTTTGAGACCAAGAGTGAAACAGTGTCTAATGGGCCTCAGAGAGAGAGAGAGAGAGAGAGAGAGAGAGAATCTGTCTGTGTGTGGGGGAGTGTAGAGACTGTGTGTGTGTGTGTGTGTGTGTGTGTGTGTGTGTGTGTGTGTGTGTGTGTGTGCTCTACTGAGTAAGAGTTTATCAGTAAGAATGAAAATGTGAGTAGGCGTGAGGGTAAAGAGTGAAAAAAGCGTTAATCAGTAAGCTAATACGAATGAGTGAGTGAGCGAATGAAAAATGAATGGTAGTGAGTGTGGGCGTGAGTAATTGCGAGAATGAGTAAGAGAGTGACAGATTCAGAGAATGAGAGAAAGAGTGGGAGAGTTTTAGAAACTGTGACAGACGGAAAGAGAGGGCAGGGACTCTTGTGTAGGAATTAGAGTATTGAAATTAGATAAAATAAGTGAGCCGAGTGAGTGTAAAAGAATAAGGAAGAGATATGAGAGTCTGAGTGTGAGAGTAACTACATGTGGAAGAGTGAGACTGTGAAGAATGAGAAGTTAGGGACTGTGAAGAATGAGAAAGTGTGAGTGAAGCAGTGAGGAAGTAAGCAAGTGCGAAAAAAAAATGTGTTAGTCAAACACTGCAAGGTACTGAGTAAGAAAGTGAGTGATAGCACGAGTAACTGAGTGTGAATGAATTTGCGGGAGTGAATGAAACTGTAGTGAATGGATGTGCTGGCACGACTCAGAATGTGCCAGTTAGTAAGGGATTGTGAGAATGGTTGTGAGGAGAGTGAGGCAGGGCCGTGTAAAAGTGAGCGGCAGCGAGAATGATTGAGAGGTCTGAGAGATAAAGTAAGAATGAGTGAATGAGTGTAAGTATGAACATGTGTTTGCATGGGAATGTGAGAGGGCAATGAGGGTAGGACGTGCCCAAGGCGTGCAACTCTAATTTTTGACTGACATTGTGGATTCCCAAATCTCTCTGGATGTTAAGTTTCATTACAGTCTGTCGTATCATGTAGGAGGAACAGACAGGCACACAGGCACCCGACAGCCACCAAATCTCCCCGCACGGCAAGGGAGGGGCAAACCTGGGAAATTTATATAGCCTTTCCCGGTTCATTTGCAGGGTTGAAAATATTAGAATGTAAAATGACAGAGTATGAGAGCGAGTATGTATATATATATATATATATATATATATATATGTGTGTGTGTGTGTGTGTGTGTGTGTGTGTGTGTGTGTGTGCAGGAGCGCTTGGGCATGCGTGCGTGCGTTCGTGCGCACCAAGTGCTCTCAGTGCACCAACGCAGACTCAGTCCCTTTTTGGTCTTAACCTTTGACCTTTTCGCTCAAAAATTTCATCGCTTGTTCCTCTAGGGATCCTCAGCCATTTCAGATTTGGTCTCATTCTAGCCAACAGTTTATCCATACTATTGCTGGCAGGCAGATCATCAGACAAACTGAGTCAAAACATTACTTGGTTGGTGGTAGTAAAAAGGATGATAGTGATAAGAAGAGACATTAAGAAAGAAGAAGACAGCTGATAAAACACCTGCGAATTACAGTGGTCAGTGACAAAATGTTCAGTGTTAAAAATGGTTGCTAATAATGCATCAGGGCAATGCCTCGTTCCTGGCACTGACTTTACATAAAACAAGGATACCAGAATCAAGACGTGTTAAAGCCCAGTTGTTGTTGTTGATGATGGTGTTGTTGTTGTTGTTTTGGCAGTGGTGGTGGTGGTGGCGGTAGATCAACATGACGTGAAACCGAGAAATTTGGTTATTTTAGCCTAGTCTAATTTTTTTTTTTTTTTTTTTTTTTTTTTATGTGACCGACTCTGGGCATAGGCTTCACAGCCTGCTATCAAGGCCCAGCAGTCCTCCTACATACCATACACCTTTACATGTCACCACTTCGGCGCTAACACCCACCGTCCATACTGAATACATACTAGGGCTGTCTCATACAGGACTGGTGTATTGGTATTAGCGGGGGTATTTTTACGACATGTCGGCGGGTCTTCTGGTAGATCAGTAAAGCCTGATTTATTGAAATTCAAATCCTTAAACTGTTCCCTGTCCCAGCCAGGATTCGAACCTGGGCATGATATACACAAGACAGGTAAGTGTGCCTTGGTGGATCCTGCTTATAATCAATTGGGAAGAAGGACTGACAAGTGAACTGAAATTTTAGAGCACTTGTGCCGCTGCAGGTTGTGCTGTAGTCATTTGGCCAAATGGATGGGCGAATGAGCTGGATTTTTGTGTAGGAGGAGAGACGCGCAAGTGGACGGATTGGACTAATTGCACCCATTTGTGGCCATCAGCATAAACCCGAGTGTAAATTAACCAGCAGGGTGACTCACAAAATAAATACATAACTTTGCCATCATCTAGCTCTGGGTAATGGCCTCATTGTCATAAGCGTCTTGATCTCTCTCTTTGCCAGGGCAACTCTGTTATTATATCGCAGGTAACACCAGACGTTTTAATTCAGCTGAGAGTGACACAGTGTAAACATGACTGTCGAAATGGTGTGCCGAAATCAGCAAAATGCACCCAAAGATGCGGGAAAGAAAGAAATCCATTATTGTGACTGTGGAACTGAAAAATTAGCATTATTTTTTTTCGTTTCTCTAATCGTGGAAAATATGTCCCGAGATGATGATGATGATGATGATGATGATGATGATCATGATCATGATCATGATGATGTGGAAAACTTGCCAAGCCTAGGGAAACACAAAGCCTCCTATGAGCCACATTAGCTCGGAGTAAATGTTATTGTTCGGATGGTGAGTTAATGGTTATTTACAGCATTATCATTCTCCGGCTGTTATGAACACTCTCATCTAAATACAGTTACCTAATGTTAGCGGAATAAATAACCCTGTTTATGGTGATAATTTAAATAAAATCAATAAATATATGGTGAGCTGGAAAAGGCTGAAAAAGTTTGGCACCAGACGTAGCACTGATTATAACGGAGACGGCGAGGCTTTTGAAATATAACAAAAATGGGAATTTATTAACAGCACACACACACACACACACACACACACACACACACACACACACACACACACACACACACAAGGCTATACGTCACCCTTATATAGCTTGCTATACAGTACACAGTATAAAAAGATGAGCATGAGGAGTACACTGCTATATTAAATGACTGAATGTAGATCATAATGAAGATTAATCTTCTTTAATGTGTATGTGTTTATGTGAGCTATAGTGACTTGAAGATGTCACAAACAAACGATATGTGGCATCATCAAGAAGCAGATTCATCAGTGTGAGTTAGAATCACCATTCATTTTGCAACAACCACTGACTGTGGTACGAAACTATTTTGCGTTAAGTCCACACTGATAACATTTATCGTGGTATACATTCTGAATTAATATCTTAAGAAGTATCGAGACTCCTCCAATCAGTGAAAACGAACCTATTATAAAGTGGGGTGAATAGAGACTCAGGTGAAACAAACTATTAGAAGGGCTACGGGTTATATCCATGATCGAGAAAGAACACGTGCAGTATAAATCACATACGCTCAGAAGCCTAGTGACGCAGCCCTCGATGTTTGACACTGATTATGTGACCTTGATCGTTGACTGATCTCTATCAGTGTCGAATTACTTCTTCCCACACCCACACGCAACGCACTGCATGTGTTGAATCTGATCCAAGTCGAATCAGGCATTCATGAGACATGACGAACTAACATATACATAGAAATTTACTGCATTGCAAATACTACGCCTTCATAGACGACAGTTAGATTCCTGGCGACGGCAGTTTGGTGATGGCAGATCACAAAAGGCACGAGCTACAGTCCATGCTTTATCTTCAGCATCCTCCCTTTTAAGATTCACTTTATCATTTAATCGACGCCGGCATTCTTACAAAAAATTCATCCCCTTCAGTAAGCTGATATCGAAATATATTCAGTTCAAGAGAGACTTCTCACATCAGTGGGGTTAGAAACAACATCCATTAACTCCTGTACTATTGTGACAAGTATTCATTTCAAGTATTGCTATCTTCAGCTTCCTCGTGTAGTACATAGCATGGACTTCAAATCAGACATCTCCCTTCCCCAGCCATCTAGAACTGGAGATCCGAGAAGTACCTCAATGGAAACATCTCTCTCTCTCTCTCTCTCTCTCTCTCTCTCTCTCTCTCTCTCTCTCTCATTTCATTTTAACTATCACGTTTGTCACCTTTCCGCAGGTTACTTTACTGTTTTCGTATTTTTCTGCACTACATAACCATTTTCAGCTATACCGCGGCAACTTTAAATAAAAATAATGATGGAGGAAAGGGTGGCGAGGAAAGAGTGTGAGTTGGTGCAGCCCTGTGCTGTGCCACTGACTCTTCGTCCTCGCGCCATACATACCGTACAATGCACTTTGTTCTGTTTTAACTTGCAACAAAACTGCCATTTCTCCATCTTGAATGGTGAACTTTAACAAGGGATTAACAATAAATGTAGGGAAGTAATGACATGTCATGGACAGGATGTACAACCGTAGTACGGAATATATAATCATTAGGCTAATTTAAGGGAAATATCTTACAATAAAAAATCGAAACTGTCCGCGTACTTAATGTGGACGACCTATAGCCTAGTTGCGACAGTCCTGTATGAGACAGCCCTAGCATGTATTCAATATAGACGGTGGGTGTTAGCGCCGAAGTGGTGACATGTAGAGGTGTGCGGTACATAGGAGGACTGCTGGGCCTTGAAAGCAGGCTGTGAAGCCTATGCCCAGAGTCCGACACATTAAAAAAAAAAAAAAAAAAAAAAAGGACATTCCTAACACCACCTTTCGGCGATTTCGAATCCAGTTAGAGTACTAAAGAGTGGTATTTATCGGGTATATGTTTTTCGATGAGTAGTAGAAATAAAATTTCTTCTACATTACACTATCTTCCGCTTTTAAGGCAATTTTCAATGTTCCTTGTTAAGCCAAGAACCAGTAGGATGATGCGATGAAATATGGAATATGTGAGCAATTCTATGCGTGCAGGTGTGTGAATACATTTTGTGTTCATACAGAAATATTACTAAGTCGTAAATAATTAACATGTGAAGCATTCCACATATTGTACTATTATCGGACATAAAAATAATGAACTTTCCCCAGGGATTGAGAATTTTAATGTTAACCAAGAAGACAGATCAGACACAATATTTGACTGTGCCAGGTGAACGAGTGTCAGTACAAAAGTAATGCAGGAAGTATCACCTATTCATAGTGCTGAGGAGGGGCATGAATTGTATACCAAGCCCTTTATAATTCATGCTGCAGTCGAGTCAGCCTCCAACCCAGTTCAAAGAGAATGCAGGATTACTCTGGGAAGTAAGACGGGAAGGATGAAAATGTCGGCCGTGCCCTGGGCCTTGAGAACTCTGCAGACTGGGAAGCTCAGAGACCAGTGAAATTCTGAAACTTGCCCTATTCCATGGACTTGCGAAGTGTTTGAGCATCAAGAAACTTTGACCATAACAGCCTGGCGAATTGAAGGCATTCGCGGTAAACCATACGCTTTATCCTGACCATATAAGTAATATTCTATATATAGGACTTTAAATCCATAATCTAGGCATGTATACTATGACCATGTTACTTAGTCTATAACTGTTGCTTAGTCTACTGTATAACTGTATTTAATTATATAAAAATAACATTTGAATATAGCGCCAGGAAGGAAGACGTGCTTTGGAAAGGATGTATTGTTATACTGCTGTCTTATTCTGTCAGTAAATTACGAATGAGTAAGTTTCAAAGGGATAATAATCTCAGTCCATTTAAGGTGGAAAACACATCTGTATGAAAACAGAGACTGAACGTTTGAGATGAAAAATGAAACCATCTTTCTAATGTGGATATAAAGAACAAGTCCCTTCTCCCTATTTTTAGTTGCCTTCCTTCTCCCTAGGTAGGCTTTATTAGTTGCTGGAATTAGAGCCAGATTAAACCCAGCAAGACTGCCAGATTGCTAGGGCTGCAATTCTGGATAATCGAGTCCTTGAGTGGAGGCAGGGAGCACTGACGCAGAATACAAGCAGACCTAACTTATATATTTCCCAGCTGGCAGTCTAAGTATGATATGAGAAAAGCTAATGAGAGAGAGAGAGAGAGAGAGAGAGACACACACACACACACACACACACACACACACACACACACACGGGGGGGGGATCATGAAGTTACTGCCACCGGACAGAGCCTCAAAGCTCCAAGATGATGATTCGGTCTGAATACTGATGGAGATACATTATTTCTATATAAAAGAAATTATGATACAAGAAAGAAATAACTGTAAAATTAGAGAATGAGACAGACAGACGAATGCATAAGACTGACAGACAGACAGATAAAGACAGACAGACAGAGAGATAGACTGTGTGTGTGTGTGTGTGTGTGTGTGTGTGTGTGTGTGTGTGTGTGTGTGTGTGTGTGTGTGTGTGTGTGTGTGTGTGTGTGTGTGTGTGTGTGTGTGTGTGTGTGTGTGTGTGTGTGTGAGAGAGAGAGAGAGAGAGAGAGAGGGAAGTGAAAATGTACTCTATGTAAAGTTATACATTTGAGGGAAGAATATGGAATACAAACATACGTTCATACAAAAAAGGGCAGTAATTAAAAATCTTGGAATTACTGTATTAGTATTTAAACAATAAAGGTCAGGAAGTGGGATATCTTGTCGAAAATCTCATGAAGATTCAAACTGCTTGGGGATTTCTAAACTGAACAAAGCGTATGATGTTGGCCTAAGTAAAATTCCTAGGTGTACCAAGAGTAGGGAAAGGGAAATGTTCCCCCGAGCTAGACTTTATTAGATCATTTAGCCCTGCTAGGTGACAGGTGGGCGCTTCCCCTCCCGGCATGACAGCTAACTGGCGTGGCTCGAACTCACGACCCCCCGGTACCGAGTTCGACGCTCTACCACTGAGCCTCTTATATTATCGACAGGGACTACATAACTAACACACAAAAGAATGTGAAAGTTCCATGTACAGAAACATGTTGGTACGGAAGTGCTGTGGAGCCTGTTTAGCCGACAAAAATACAACCCCAGGAGTGTAGGAAGAGAGGAGTTTACAGCAGTTGAACATCTTTGGGCCAGAATGTTATCCCCGTCACATCTAGGACATATTTTACATTCCTAGTTCCTCCAGATAGTTTAGCGCAGATATGGTTAGACTTCCTGTACTCAAGGGGCTGATAGGGATTGTTTCTAACTCCTACAGCCCAGTACATCTCTCAAAAATTGATTAAAATTGTTTGAAGAAGGCTAGAATAAATATATATATATATATATATATATATATATATATATATATATATATATATATATATATATATATATAACATTATGAACTGAAGGGATGAAGAGGATGAAAGGGTGATGGGTAAAAAGTAGTGTGATGATTCTGCACGAACTCTTTAGAAAAATCAGTCAATGCTGAACTTGAAACAAGATGTCTAAAAGTATATATATACTGTACGTTACCTTCCAAAAAAAAAAAAAAATGATAAATAAAAAATGAAGGATATCGCACAGGAATTCATCATATGTAAAGGAAATATACAAAGCAACGAAAAAATAAGAACCTGATAGAGAATGAACTTCTATCCTTAAAATGCTTATCATTTTACCTGGTCATATTTTTTTTTTATGTGTGCAGGATAGACATGAAACATATACAGTACACAAGAGTAACTAGCACAGCAAAACAGTGCGGCCCCATTCCACAGCAGGACACTAACCAACCGTGTATGAAACTCAGGGATTCGCCGCAAATTAAAATAATAGCAGAAGTGGGCATTCGTACAAGTACCTTAGGTAACCGTAAAATTGTAATTTGTAAAGGTTACTAGTGATCGCTTTTATTTCGAACATATATTCTCCTCCTCCTCCGCGTCCACTTTCAAAAACACCTTGCCTTGCCCATTCTTTAGTGTGGGAATAAACAATATATAATTCACAGGCAACACAAGGAAAAGTCTCCGGTTATTACAGCTATCCTGATATGAAACAAAAGTTTTAGAACGAAAAGAGCAAGAAATCTGGGCTTGCAAATAAAATTCACTTGAACTTCTCATAAAGGCAATGGGCCAGCTCAGGCAATTTACAGTGCAGAGGCTCTTAGCCGGCAATACGACACACACATGGGCCCTCATGCCAGTGTTTCAGTATTACTCAGAACTAGAATTAGCATTAGTAGAAATTTAACACCTTCTGCCAGAGTAATATTCTGTTTTGTGTTCTTGCTCTCTCCAGAAGATAATTATCTGACAGGGGAGACTTATCAAACGGAAAGGCTGAGATATAGTCTTCATATAACCATCCAGTACAAGAGATCGCCCTTAAATCCAATGAAATTATCTCGAGTCAGCAATATGAAGTATGTAAATATATAATCGGAATGTAGAGGTAAAATATAATCTATGGCACAATGATAAGCAATGAATGTACTCAACAGAGTTAATTTGTAAGAATAATTATTACGAAGAAGGACCATTCAGAGAGTGCAATACCAGAGCCACCAGCAATAGGTCTAAGAGCTGAACAAATACTTTGTCCTGTGTCTTTGACTTCGCAGACAGTTTTTAAAGTCGAATCCTTTCATCATTAGTTTATACAAGCTGGACCAAATCAGATAGAAGTTATATAAATTGACCATATCATGTGACTTTGATTTTTAATATTTCTCTGTGGCCTTAACATTAAATTCACAGTTTTTCGAAATCTAAATCTTGTGTGTGTGTGTGTGTGTGTGTGTGTGTGTGTGTGTGTGTGTGTGTGTGTGTGTGTGTGTGTGTGTGACGAGTTAATCTTTGGTCTTTGTGTCGATGCCATTGATGTTTAATTGGAGGATTTGTATCACATGTTTCCTGTGCCTGCGTATGTGTGGTCTTTTGTTTTGTGAAATGCAAGTGTTGGATGCATGTGTGCTGCTACAGCCACATATCCATTGTGTGCTGTGGTGTTTGTGTGATGGCAGGCTTGAACAACTGAGATGCAACCATCTTTTACATGGGCTGCTTTCATCCTTTCATTGTCTGCGTGTGATTTCCATGTGCACTTGTGGCAGGAGTTTCTGTGTAGGTCTGGGTTAACTCGACGTCTCTGCCTAGGAGGAATAAGAGGGACTGGCAGACAGGAGATACTGCAGGCCTCTAGAGAGACAACGACACTGTCAGACAAGACGGAACAAAGAACGGGTGGGGGGGGGGGGCTCATCACTCTCACATACAAATACATCCATGTCACAAACACTACATAATAAACAGAACATCATGTACCAGAAGAGAACACCGCAGAAATAGCATCAATATAAATTGTAATACACAGTGATGCATGCAAAGTCAGCATCTACCCCATCCCTCACTCCCCCCCATAACATCCCTAATATGATAACTGCAAGTGATTTATATGCAAATGATCTCTCATTGCTAAACAGACAGACCCAAGACAGCTGAGAGTCCCTAGTTCTAACACAGCCTGAACATCTGAATATTCTGAACTGCCACCACAACCCAATACCACCACACAGATGCAATGAAACAATCTGCTTCCTTAATATCTCCCTATGTAACCCATCACTATCTTTTCAGGCTTCCTGGATAATACTTCATTCTCAATGACTATCATCATACCACCTGCCCATCATCATATCACACACTATAAACGCAAATCCTTAACAAAGTGAGGAAAACTTTCATCAACTACACAGTGGTTCCCAAGCTTTTTCCGGTCTTTCTTCACTTTTGTCAGAAAATCGTTGATGATTCCCTCTCCCAACTTCAAAAGGGGGTAACTCCCTCCCTTAGATTTTATTTTGAATAACTCAAAATTCTAGAGTTATTCACCTCCGTGTATCAATAATGTTTTAAGTATAACAGCAAGACATCTAGTGTGTGTTTTTTAATGTTTTGGGAATATTTTAGATATTTGTACTTTTATGTATCGTGATAAGTATTTGAGCATTGAAATTCTGACTTCATTCTCAAAGAAAGACCAAAATGAAAGCCAAAATGCATTTGACCACATAATACATCATATCTTTAAGCAATAATTCATCAGAAAAACTACTTTGGCCATTTTGATCTTATCCATCTCCCCCTTCCCTAAACTGGCCAAAGTTCTCCCTAGGAGGGGAATCCTCCCCGACTCCCTGTTGGAGAAGATAAATTGGGTAAAATTTACTCAAGGCAAAAACAAGCTCTAGAAAGATTTACCACTGGGTCTTTCGATTAAACTGACCTATAGCAGGATCATTACAATAAGCATAAAATCTCATTTTCCTAGTGGCAGCACCAAACACTTTAACAGCAAGGTTTCCTCTCAAATAAAACGACTTATAAAGGACAGAGAAAATAAGTAAAGAAAAACTCAGCCCATCACAGCAGAATTTGAATCCTTGCAGAACCTGAATTACACTGTAAATAAACTTATCAATACACATTAGCATGATAATGGGAAGAATTTTGTGGACATCGTCGATCATAAATCGATCAGCACCAAAAATTGCAAATATTATAAGAAGTATCCACACATCAAAACCTTCCCTCACCAACTCACGATTCCCTACTAAACAATGATGGAACCATTCCCAGCAAGAAGGATCAAGCAAACAGCTTAACAGACTACTATGCATCAATAAACCACAGATCACAAATCCTCAAAACATTGCCAACATAAAAATGAAAAATAAGAAAAATCAAAAGAAACACACAATCTCTAGTACTATTCTCCTCAGACCAAGTAAAACATTGATCAAAAAGGAAACAAAACAAAAAAATAGGTCCTGATCTGATTTCAAACATCCAACCAAAACATCTTTTCCCCAGAGAAGTAAATGCCTTCACTGCTAGTTCCAACTTCTCCTGGACTCACATCCAAATCTCTGATATGCGAAAGAAAGGAACCATCATCCCCATATTCAAACCAAAAAAACAACCAAACAATTCCGTATCATACAGATCAATATTACGAATCTGCACAGAATCCAAAATCACGGAAAGGTTAGTGTTAAAGACTATCACTCCCGCATCCCTCTTTCTGTTTCCCAGTGTGGATTCCGAACTAAACATTTAAGTATCATCCACCTCCCCAACATAATGCATCATTGTGGCTTCAGCAAAAGCAATCGTCATTAAGAACCACCCAAGCACCTATAAACATGCACAAAGTTTTTGACACAGTACACGAGCACATCTTTATTGATACAATCCTGGTCACAAGCCTGGAAGAAAATTACTTAAAAAGGTACAGCCAACTTCCTCTTAAGTAAATATGGTCACTTACTCTATCAAAACCAAAGTTAAAGAATCAGAATACTATTCAACGGTGTTACACGGGATTCAGTTCTTTCACACTCACTTTTCAGCCGACAACTTCACAGCTCTCCAAATCTCAACAAGTAGCAGCCCAGAACCAACTATGTTTAAACTCACTAAAAAATTGGAAGAGACAAAACAGAATGACCACCCCAACCAAATCGATCTTTACTCTCTTCACTCCAGGCAGATATGAATCTTAAGTTTACTCATACGTTTCCCTCTTTAACTAACTACTTCCACAGGAAAGACACAGAAATTCTAGGACCCGCTTTGGACACACATTATCTTTCTTCAGTACACAAGCAACATCCAAACAAAGGCACCTTGCCAATTCGATGTCTTGAAGACACTCACTAGCACTGCTTTGGGTCAAGAGAAAAAATATTTAACCCCTTAACCGCGGGGCGTCACTTTCGTGACGCTCGGCTACAATGGATCATACCGCGAGGCGTCACTTTTGTGATTCTGTGTTATTTTGAATTATCCCGGGCTCTCAAGTGGTGGCTTGTATCATCTATCAGTACTGCCAATGTCCAACACTAGTCAGCACTCCAAATCTCATCTGTACTCCCATCCATTGTTGACATTTTAGCTATTTTACCCCCTTCCTGACTCCCCTCCCTACCTGCCCTCCATTACCCTCTCCTCTCACCTCCCACGCCACGCTGTGCTACGGAAATTTCCCCCTTCTCTTTCCACAGATTTCATCCATTGAAATAAGCCCTATGCCCTATATTTTTACCCAATAATATATACCAAAAAAAAACAGGAAAGTGATAGTATTATACTCCATAAATTGGCTAATTATCACCTGACAACACCTCACGTGCATTCATTCACTACATTACCACGATAATTTCCCCTTTGATTTATGCCTTGTAATCGATGTCTGTAATAAAAATATATATCAGAAAGGAAGGGAGAATCCTAATTGACATTTACATTCACCTGGAACTACCTATTTCTTTATTTATTGCCGAGATTTTCTACCTATAAAAAATTAGCATGTAAGTTAGCAGCAGTAATCCTAAAGTGTCATTGTCAACCCTTCCCTTCTCAGATAATTTACCCCCTTCGTGACTCCCCTCCCTACCTGCCCTCCATTACCCTCTCCTCTCACCTCCCACGCCCGGCATGCCACGGAAATTTCCCCCCTCTTTTTCCACAGATTTCATCCATTGAAATAAGCCCTATGCCCTATATTTTTACCCAATAATATATACCAAAAAAAAAAACAGCTAAGTGATAGTGTTATACTCCAGAAATTGCCTAATTATCACCTGACAAAACCTCACGTGCATTCATTCGCTACATTACCACGGTAATTTCCCCTTTGATTTATGCCTTGTAATCAATGTCTGTAATAAAAATATATATCAGAAAGGAAGGGAGATTCCTAATTGACATTTACATTCACCTGGAACTACCTATTTCTTTATTTATTGCCGAGATTTTCTACTTATAAAAAATTAGCCTGTAAGTTAGCAGCAGTCAGCCTAGAGTGTCATTGCCAACCCTTCCCTTCTCAGATAAGCCGCGGCATTTAGTTCCTTGTCCTCCACTGCAGATACAACATGTCGCACTGGCGCCCCGCCATTCCTGCCGCTTCTGCGCCCATTGCAAAGGGCCCCGTGACCTCTATGCCAAAGAAAAGTGTTGAGGCAAGCAGGAAAGGCCTCAGTGACTCTGCAGTGGCACGAGAACTTGATGAATTGTCCATGATAATAATGGACAGCAATTTTGACGATTCCGGTGAATCGTGTGATGAGCCGGGTGAAGTTATCACACCAGAAACAGCGACAACAAGTGCTCCTACCAGTGAATCAGTGTCTAGCTCCAAGGGAAAGGAGCCTTTAGTGCAGGAAGGACAAGAATTTGGGAAGGGAGTGAAAAGGCGGCGTGTTAGCCCCAGAACAATGCCCCCACGTGACCCAGCCCGCCATGAGTCACGAGAGCATTCACCTCCCCGTTCCCCAAGCCCCGCTTTACTCATCTCGTCATCATCGTCAGCTGAGTTATCTCCGGAGTCTTCGTCGTCGGAGTCACCACCAGCATCAACAGTGAAGGCCAGCCGTAGAGGTAGAGGTAGATCTAAGAGAGTGAAAAGTAGTGTAGCTAGTAGGGTAAGGGCTGCTAGTGCTGTACGGCAACCTAGGGTCAGTGCGAGTGACCTTGACAGAGATAAGCCTCCCTCTCAGCCAACCTCCACCACCACCACCACCACCATCCCTCCACCGCCACGACAGGGAATCCTGGACGCCTTCACGTGGACGGAAGGGTCAGATTTTGTCCCCGAAAACCTGGTTTTCGATGAGAGCTCGTCAGGAGTTCAGCCTGCCTTCACTATGGACGAAAATGCTGAGTGTGTCGACTACCTTTTGGCCTTCCTAGATGACGAAGCCATGCAGCACATATGTGATGAGACCAACAGGTTTGAATCACAACGTGCTGCTAGTGGTACAGGTGCAGCCAAGATGCAACAGTGGACCATGCTGGGAGTGCAGGAGCTGTATGTGTTCTTTGCCCTCATGCTTCTTATGCCACACTCGAAGAAGCATGAGTTGGAAGAATATTGGTCCATGGACCCCTTACTACCCTCACCGACCTTCAACAAGTACATGGCCAGAGATCGCTTCTGGAACATCATGGGAAACCTGCACTTTGCCGATAATGATGTACCTTCCCAAACCGACCCACTCTGGAAGATCCGGGAGATTCTGAACAGAATGAAGGATAAGTTCATGTCATTCTTCCACCCATTTCAGAAGGTTGTCATTGATGAGTCCTTGGTTTTGTTCAGAGGACGTCTTCGGTTTGTTCAGTACATTCCAAGCAAATGCCATCGCTTTGGAATTAAGTTCTTTGTACTGTGCGACTGTAAGACGGGGTACATCCTTGACTTCGTCATATATTCAGCCAGCACTGTCGATCTCGATAAAACACACCCCCTTGGCTTCTCAGGCTGTGTAGTGAAAGTCCTCCTAGAAAAGTATTTTGGTGGGAATCATGTGCTGTATACAGACAACTACTATACAGCACCGAGACTTGCCAAATACCTTTCTGAGCACGGCATTGGCTCCTGTGGCACTGTGAAAAGTAATCGTGCCAACTTCCCCAAATTCCCAGAGGCGGGAAACTCGCAGCGAGGAGACGTGCACCTACGCAAGTCTGAGAAGATGCTGGCAATACGGTGGCATGACAAGAGAGTCGTGCACATGCTCACCACCGTACATAAGGGGGAGATGAGAGACAGTGGGAAGGTCGACCGTAGGACAGGCGAACCTGTGATGAAACCTGATGCTGTGTTGGACTATAATATCAACATGCGGCTCGTGGACAAGTCCGACATGATGATTGGTGAGATCGACTGCCTCAGGAAGAATACTAGGTGGTACAGGAAAGTTTTTCTGCATCTCATAGATATGACGATGCTGAACGTCTTCATCCTGTACAAGATGAAGGTAAAGCCACCCAAGTCCTTCTCCCTGAGGTTGTTCGCCAGGACTTGTGTCCAGCAGCTGCTGGAAAAATATGGTAAGGTGCAAGCAGCAACTCCAAGGCGCCATCCAGTTACACTTCCCGACCGACTTGAGCAGAGGGCGTATATGGATCGGCACAGACTTGAGCTAATGCCTGCCACAGGGAAAAGGAAGGCTGCGATTCGCAGGTGTCAGGTATGTGCGCATACCACACGCCGCACACCTGAGCATAAACGCACCTCTTGGCAGTGCGCTGAATGCCAGGTTCCCCTCTGTGTAACCTGCTTCTTCGATTATCACAGCCAGAAGCAGTTCTAACAGTGCAAGTGTGGAAGCAGAATTATTTGGAAATAATGTGTAAATAATGTGTAAATAGCAGGTGAAAGCAATGGATGTTCAGTTCATATGATTGAACAGTGTATTATAGTTTTATCTTACTGAAAGTGACAGTGAATAACATATTGTAAGTAAAATAGAAGGGTAAATATTGAAAATAGAATAGAAAATGTAAATAGTAATGTAAGTAACTAGTAATATAAGAATATGAGTACAAATAATTTATGTTATAACAGTGAGAGTGAATCCGTGGCTCTCTACGTATTTTACTGACTGAAAAATTGAATGACTTCAGTGACAATAAAATAATACGACTGAAGGAAACTTATGGAGAAAGACTCCAGATATATATAAGTGTGATATAGTAATAGAAATATAAAGTGTGAGGGGTTTTATGAATAATAAATGACAGAGTGCCTAGAGCGAACTAGCGCAAGTGCGGCGATCAGACGCGCTCGTAATTTCCATTTCTTTCACAGTGTTTTTTTTTTAGTATGGATCCCAAACTACTTGAAAATTGTAGAATAGTGTTTATAGTGTTTGTATCTGGCTGTGGAAATCATATAACGGGTTGTCGGGAAGTGTAAATTGGAGACTTAGTTACCCTACTTCAGAGGTCTCCACAAGTCCTACGGAAACTGACGAAGGCTCAACAATCATTCCAGGAGAAAGCTGAAGGTATGTGCAATAAGCATATATAATTTTATTATTCTAGGACTAATAACTGATTTTTAGCAAATATTTTTTGAGAGTCTGTCGGAGCCCAGATAACCCGGCGGGACACGCAAGTCATTGGTAAACAAGCCCGCGGTGTAGGGGTTAAACGATAATCGTTAGAACAACCAGTAACTGTGCTGGACCCAGTTGGGAACCAGCACAAAAATGGAAAATTTTCAAAAAACACAAAACAAAGCCTTAAGAATAACAACAGAATGCAGCAAACTCACAAATACAGATCAAATTTTAGAAAACAAACAATATCGATCAAAGATCATATGAATATGACAGGCACACAGTTCACTGCTTTAGCTGAGGACCCATACTGCCCTTGAAACTTTATGTTGTATTACCCCCTTCCACAGAGAAAGAAGAGCCAAACACTCCTCAACAGTACACTGAGTATCTCAACGAAATACCCCTCCTCCACCCAACACTGCAATTCAGGGACATATATAAACACAGAGCCATTACAGCCATCCAGAACCTTCAGACAAACATCACTTCGCCACCCGTCACCAGACATACACCCCTAAAAAAATAACCAACACAAAGAGACACGAATACACCTTGCAAGACTGCGATGTGGCCACCACCCTTTCCTACTACAACACCAACACAAAATACAGCTCACAGACACTCTTTTGCCAACACTGCAATGCAGTTCCCCACACCACAACACACCACATGCACCACATTATCATAACACAGATAGTCTTTCAACGTAACCTCAACAGAAGACTCTGGGAGTGACCAGTCAGTCACAAATTTCCCGTAGTACACTGGGTTCACAGTGAAAGAAGCCTGGGGTTACAGCAACAACACTACTACAACAGTATCATTTAAATCCCTTATCCCCCACTTTTCCACAACGTGTCATGTAAATCTGATCAATAATGTTTGTTGACCTTGCCATTTAACTTTGACCTTTGACCTAATGCTGTAAGAAAACACACACACACACACACACACACACACACACACACACACACACACACATCAGCCTCTTGGTTGACCCTCAGCCCGTCCATCAAACTTTGTCCCTATTACTTCAAAAGTCTTTTAATTACTTTGTTCACACAAAGACACTCGGGTCGAGATTCAACACTGACATGTGACCTTTACCTTTGACTCGTTTTTCTAGAAGTTGACTCACTTCGTTCTTGCCTCATCATGAACCATTCCAATTAGTTTGGTCTAAAACGGATAAAAACTTTTTAAATATCAATTCTCAACAGTTCCATTAAGTCTGGATAAATCAGATGACTTTCTGAATCACACACACACACACACACACACACACACACACACACACACACACACACACACACACACACACACACACACACACACACACACACACACACACACACACACACACACACATTCGGCTGTGGCCGAATCGGCAGAGAGGTGGTGTGCAGTCCTAACTGACCCAGGTTCGAATCCCGGTTAGGGCAGGGAATAGTTTAAGGATTTGAAATTCTTTAAAGATGATAAAAAAAAAAACAATTTTCAACGGCCTCTCCTTAGCTGATGAAAAAAGCCTATGGCCAAACGGACGGTGGTGAAAAAGATGTCACAGCATTGAAGGGTTTTAAAGGTCTATTGATTTTACCGCTAAGGTTCCAACGATTCACTCCCATCAAAGTAAAACTGATATAAGCTGAAGCAGAATACCACGCTTGCATCGACCAAGAGAGAAAAAGTAGTACCATATAACATTCTTGGGGTCTTATGGTTTACTCTCAGCTCAGTAAGCTTCTCAAGCATTAACTGCAATAAAATGCCGAAACAGAGAAGGCGCAATCATGGGAGGAGTAGCTGACTCTGCAATAATAAAGCAGTAATTTACATATAGAATGTTTTATGATGAGTTTATAATGCAGGTGTGAAATGTGCACGATCATTCAAGTAATCATCCAAGAAAATTATTTTTATAAAGGTCGAGATCGTTCATTATCTACTGTCTCGTGTTCTACAGTCTATCTGGTGTTCTGATGCGTAGGCCTATGTAGGCTAGGGACTATTAGTTAAAAGAAATTATGCAACTAATGAACAACCAGTAGGGTAACATGTTTCTGGCTTAATCCTCTAGCCCTGCAGTCTTTCAACGCGAAACATAATTTATGGTGCATACGCCTTACCGTGTCACCGTCTGGGTCCTCATACCGACCATCCATACTATGTACAAGGAAAGGCCAACACATTCTGGACTGGTGTGATGGTAGCAGGGCGGTGTGTTTTGATATGACCGACGGTTTTTGTGGAAGAAACATTATCACTGCCTTAATAAATTTCAGTATCGTAAACTGTCCCCTGCCTGGGATGGATCTCAGTTCTGTTCTGCGGTTTACTGTTTACCATTCTGTCACTTGAATGCCTTGTCCGTGAAAGAACTAGCAACATCAGTATCGATGATTTTGGAGGTGTTTGCATGTGTGTGTGTGTGTGTGTGTGTGTGTGTGTGTGTGTGTGTGTGTGTGTGTGTGTGTGTGTGTTTGTATGTGTATGTGTGGGGGGATGTATGTGTATGTGTGTGGGTGTACTGTATGTGTATGTGCATGTGTGTGTGTGTGTGTGTGTGTTTGGTTTCATCCCAGCAACGAGAAAACATCGAAACTACAATTTCGGAATCGTAGTTGGGAACAAGGGTATTACTACCTCAGAATGAAGGTCAGACCTTCTGGGAACGACTCTCTCTCTCTCTCTCTCTCTCTCTCTCTCTCTCTCTCTCTTATAATTTCATTTCTGACCAGTAATAAGACAGGTCACGCCCACTCTTCCTTGGGTTCCCATGGCCTCCCAACTCTTTATGCTTTGACTCTGGCTTTGTTTTGTGCATTTTGGCAGAATAACAATAGATGTTTGTGTCGACGATGCTTCGATCTATTGTACTTTATGATAAAATGTTGCCAATAATTTTGAAAACCAGTGACAATTAATTACTTTCTGTATGAAAGCAAGAATTAAATATTGGAAATCTGCAGAAGTTCTCTCTCCCAAAGCGAACTAAACAAGAGAAAGCTAAAATCAGTCAGAAAAGACTGGACGCTTTGCTTTCAAAAGGCCGGAGATTGTGGACGAGGAAGTCGGTGTGAGATGAAATTTTCACGGTCACTAATTAGTTGTGTCCAGAATTTTGGTCACTCTTGAATTAAGGCGCGGGACAGAAAACAGGTGATGTTTTGTGGGCAGACGGGTGCTGTTTCTCTGACCAATTTTCCAACGCTTGTGATATCTCTTTTCCCGTCAGGTTCCTACCCAGTTACACAGCAGGAATAACGCTAAACTATATGAAAACGTTCATTTACATTTCATCTTCATTAAAGAATGTCCTCGGTTTAAGCGCGCGCGCGCACGCACGCACACACACACACACACACACACACACACACACACACACACACACACACACACACACACACACACACACACACACACACACACACACACACACACACACACACACACACACACACACACACACACACACACACACACACACACACACACACACACACACACTTAGCCTAGTGTGTTTAATGCCAAGCAACTTTATTCCCCTCAGAGAAACCTACCTTCATCCAAGAAAGGTCAAGTATATATGATTCGGCTGCCAGAATTAGTTAACACTGCTAAATAAACCATGAAGTGTCTGTTGCATAAAGGCAGCTATATTTGTCAAGCGTGATATTTCTAGGGTATTCTCCCTGCCGCCATTCGATGCAGTTATGTTTTTAGAGACTTTTGGCTGTGGAGTGGTTAAAAACAGTATCCATTCCCCCTTTCAGCTTGACGACGACTCATGTATTATTCTTGAAACTACCACATGACATAATTCAGCTCAGGTAACTTTTCGCTTCTAACTGATTTACTGCGCATGAACTAGGATTTTGTCAGGCGATAAAACATCATTGTTTTCCTGACATTTTCTTAATGCTGCACATGTCTGAAGCCATGGCCAAAATCCCGTGAAGAATGTATTTATGAATTTTACTTCGGAACATAGAGGCGTGTCGTTACTCTCATGGATGGTTAAACTTGGCTGTAATGAGGTGTGTGTGTGTGTGTGTGTGTGTGTGTGTGTGTGTGTGTGTGTGTGTGTGTGTGTGTGTGTGTGTGTGTGTTTCCAGCTTCGAAAATTCTAGTCACGACTATCTCATTCCTAATCTTCTCTCCATAGATAAGTGCCACGAGGAAAGCTGAAATAATAAAGACAGTATATAAAACTCCTGTTAACAACGTCATATCCCTCCGGTGCTGCCAGCTCCCAGTGTGAGGATGAACAAAGACTCCGATCCCCACCCTCCCCGTCACTCATCCTTGAGCCTTTCAAACAATCAGTCATATTTTTCGCTGCCAGTAGGGAACAGCGGTCTCATCCCCTCATCCTTTCCTATTGACCTCCACAGTCAGGCATGTCACTCTCAAGTTGCATGCAGTCCTCTGGCGGTGAGAGAGGCTGCACTGAGTAATGGGCTACACCGAAAATGCAATTAGTTATCAAGAAATTGCAGTCTTTTTGTTGTTCGATATGCATTTAATTGCATATGTTAGGTGATCACTGATAGCAAGACAAAATTTCATACTGTGTCCACTTTAGAAACTGCCACGTCGAAACTGCCATATCTCATCCTGAATGCGGCGTTGTGACAAAAAGTTAACACTGGACAATGGTGTTAATTAGGAAAAAAATGCCAGTGAAAGGATGTAATGCAATAGTATTCTCTTGTTCTGTCACTGAGCTTTGAGAAACAAGCTGCAATGGACGAAAAATTTCAATTTAACCTGGACGAACAATGGCTCTTATCCCGTTCCTCGTTGTCAGACATTAAGCATCTTTTTATTACCATGTCTGGCATTGCTAATCTTTTTCTGAATCGTGCTCACATTTCTTATCCTTAACACATTTCCTCCGTCATGTGAAATCCGTCTCTCGGGTCATGCGCTCAATCACAGCGTTTGACATATCTTTGTTTCTCACAGAATTCCGATTTTTTACTATCCTCCCACATATACTCAGTTATTCATGAAGTGTCTGTTTGTATTTGTTTCTGGCTGGCTGTCCAAATTTTTAGGACTGCAAAATATTATAGTGACCTCCTGGATACAGCAGTGTGGGTGCGGTGCATCTCATCCCTCACTCGACACTCTAATTTATCACCAGTAATGTGCAAAAATGGTATACAGATATATGAGATTCAATGTCCATAGGTTGGTCATTTATACTAAAACAGATCACTGAGTCACTGCACATCATCACGGCCGTTGTTACCTACTACCACACTGAAGATAAATCAATAAACAAGAACACTTTCCAGGCCATTCAAACACCCAAATCTGAAACGGAGAGGTCAAGCATGGTTATTCGTTTATGGCAGTCATTGGGTAGAGAATAACAATACAGACGTGAAAGCTCAGTAGCCATTAAGAATCTCACATATATACAGGTACAGTAATTATTAAAAACCATTTCCATATATACGCCATTGGATTTATAAACAAACTTAACAATCCATTATGTCTATCGGTGAAAGATTTTTATTTTGGTCACTGTTAGCTGATTATATTTAGGTAAGGCAGGCTCTGTGGCACACAAATGTAAAAGCTAAGATCATCTCACATAAGAATACACGATAGAGGCGTACGAGTTCCCCCAGATTCTTGTCATTTCCAGTAGAAGCAAACGTTACCCCTTTCAGTAAGATGTCGGTATTTAAATCTTGTTCTTGCTACCCCTGGATGGTTTATTCAGTTCAGACTAGACCTTCTGTAGTGAAGGAGTTACTGAATGTTGCCATTAGCTCTCTCTTCACAAGACGCCATTTATATCTGAAGAAAATTGCGTGGCGACAGTTTAGGGGTAAAAAAAAAAAAAATCATTCTGAAGGGGTTACCATGTTCTACTTGCTGAGAGATTCATTTTGTCACAGTAAGTGTTTCACATATGTTAAAGGGAGGTAAGATTTCTCCCGGATACTTTATTGTCGCATGGCCTCACAAATCAGAAAAAAGGTGTTACTGTTAATTCCCTCATGGTCGAGACAAAGCAAGTAATCTGTTCCAGCAAACAACAGACGATATTATTAAGCTTAAAGTGAGGCATAGCAGCCTAAGAGTACGAGACCCTTCAGTACGATTGCTTCGACGTAATAAATGTGACAAATATCAGCAAAATACGAGGAACGTGATGAAGTTGGTGTCAGTAACTTTTTTAGGCGGCCTGGAGACTGATTTAGACCCAAATGGGGTCTTGCAAAACTAAATTTTAATATCCTGATGGGTTGCAAAGAAAGTAAGTTCGGAATCCCAGACATGTGCAGTTGTTACTGAACATAAGTGCATCATAGGAAAAAAAAAAAAAAAAAAAAACTATCCCCTCTCTTGTCTTTCTCACCACAGACCGCGAACATTATTCGCTTGAATGCGAAGTAAACAATACTGATGACATTGATTTGTGGTCACTGTCAGTTGCTGCAGACTCATTCTGCTGAGTCTTAAAGTCCATGGTAAGAGAAACAAGAGAGGCGGCAGAACGTTCGCTGGCAACTGGACGTCTAGACAGGAGAACGAGGTGAGAGAGAACGAGGTCAGAGAAACAAAGTCCAGGAGTGACGCACGTCCAAGGCAGTTGCAACTAATGAAAGGACTGCTGCAGGCTCAAGAATGAAACAAAATTTTCCAGTTTCAGAATGTCTCGGTGTGTTCGTACCTAGAACTGAAACGAAACAAAAATCTGGGCTGTAGATATGTCGGAGGCTTGTCATATTCTGGGTCAAGATCTGGTATTAGGATACACTGACAGTCTTCCTTGCTTATATGATGGGAATTAATCACAAGCTTCCTTCTTTTCTGAAACTGTTTTTGAGAAGTATAATGAAAAAAATACTGAAACTCAGATATCCCTTCAGTAAAGTTAGGTCTTTCCATCTTATTCTTGCTATTACCAGACCCTTTCATATATGGCTTCTGATGCCAATGGGAACACCGCTCCATGCCCAGAAGTAAAACGAAGTATCGAATTTTGCCATCTCATTTAAACGACGTATTTCATATTCTGTTACTGCGACCACCATATAAATTTTGTTCACCTTGGACAGACTTTCCGAAGAAGATGCTTTAGATACAGCCTACTTCATCCTCTCCTCTACTGGGTGCTCTCTTAAGTGAAACAAAATCATCTGGAGATAGCAAGAGCATGTAAAAGAAAAGAAAAAGAATGTTATTAACGAGGTAAAACTCTTCTATTGTGGGATGAAGAAATTTTGTCACTCAACCTTCTCACTGTCGGGTCTTCTCAAATATATTCTTAGCAACGCCAGGCATATATATATCGGATAACATTAGCTCAGTGAAACCTGAGGGTGATAATATTGGTATAATTCACAATCTCAGTTTTAGAACCACTCTTGTATTCACTTCCTGCATCCTCATTAATCAGTTAAAAGTAACTGTACAGTAGAAGTCTGAAAGTGATAATATTATGCTTTTTGTGTCGTGACGATTAGTGGGAGGAAATAAAATGGTGTTTAAGAAATGGTAGCGTTTTTCTGTAGTCTGAACAACAGCTGGAGCTCTGCTGTGTGTGTGTGTGTGTGTGTGTGTGTGTGTGTATTTGTGTGTGTGTTTACGAACCAATTGAAGGAACAGGTACAGAAGTACTTGGTCATTAGGGTCCTTAAAGGGATTCACTAGAATGAAGCACCACGCGTGTGAAAATATTCATAAGCTAAAGTGAAGCACCAAATATGACTTCGTTTGAAGGAATCATCATACATCTGAAAATTCTTGGACACCTGAAATGAGGCATCATGTGTGTGAAAAGTCAGGGAGAGATAACGTGACGCATCATGTGTAGTAAAATTCTCGGAGAGCTAAAGTGAAGCACCGTGTATGTGAATATTCGTAGAGAGCTGAAGTGAAGCACCATGTGTGTGATAATTCGTCGAGAGCTAAACTGAAGCACCGAGGGTGTTGTAAATCTTCAAGGGCTAATGTGAAGCACCACGCGTGTAAAAATTCTTGAAGAGCTAAATGAAGCATCATGAATGGGAAAATTCTTGGAGAGCAATAGTGAAGCATCGCATGTGGTTTCCGTATAGTGAACCACTCTGTGTGTGAAAATCTTAAGGAATGACTGACTGACTGGGCCGCTCCTAGAGATGCTCCCCCGTATCAAAAGCAACGCCTCAACTCTGCGTTTATATTCAGTTGAAAACAACCGCTTCAATAAAACTTTTCTACATTATATTCTTGCTACTACCACTTGCTTTTACTTTGATTGGGAATGTGCGTTATCAGTGAAATTGTTGGTGAAAGATATATCAAAAACCCGTCAGCTTAAAAATTTTCCTAAGCTTAAGAAAACAGTCTTAATAAAAAGAATAGCTGAAATGGACGAAACGACGGTGAAAGGGATATTATTTTCAGTACGATGTAACTACGTTGAAGGAAAAGACTTCCAGGTGAGCCAAACATAGTCACGACAATGGTACTGCCTCCTTGTAAGATAAAGAAACCTGGCTCGTTAACCTTGTGTGCGATATATGTGTGTGTGAGAGAGCGAGAGCGAGAGAGTGAGAGAATGGAGAAATGAATTCCCCGAGCTAGGCAACTAAGGCCATATAGCCCCGCTGGGGTTACAGGAGGGAGCTACCCCTCCTGGCAATGGTAGCCCGGGCGAGGCTCGAACTTGCGACCTCCCGATCACAAGCTCAGCGCGCTACCACTGTGCTACCGCGCCCCCCAGAGAGGGAGGGAGGGAGGGAGGGAGGGAGGGGAAAGACAGATAGACAGACAGACAGACAAAGAAGGACATCGTAACTCATGGTAGTAATGATGAAAGAGTGATAAGGTGATATCGTGAGAGACAGAACTGTAAGAAGAGAGAGAGAGAGAGAGAGAGAGAGAGAGAGAGAGAGAGATCTGGCAAGTAGTAATGGGGGAGAGAAGAAGGCTCGGGTGGAGAGGAGAAAATGTTTGAGGATGGAGAGGTCGGAATAGGGGACTAAGTATTGGAGGGAAGAGGGGAAGTTGGAGAGAGAAGGAGGAGGAGGAAGAAGAGAAGGAGGGAGAAAGTGAGGAGAAGGAGGCATGTTGGGAAAGAGGTGGAAGAGGAGGAGGAGGAGGAGGTAGTACTAGGAGAGAGACAGAAAGACGAAAGAAAAAGCGAAGAGAGAAACAAGGTAACTGTACGTGGAAGAGAGAGAGATAAGAAGGTAACTGTGAGTGGAAGGGAGAGAGAGAGAGAGAGAGAGAGAGAGAAGAAGAAGAAGAATGCAATGCTCAGAGGGGGAAAGTGGTAAGGAGGAGGGAGAATGATATGAGAAGATAATGCTGTGAGAGGAAAAGAAAGAAGACAAAAGATAGGAGTGAGAATGGGAGATGGTAATGCTGGGAGAGGGAGAGGACAATAAGATAATGCTGGGGGAGGGAGCGAAGAGAAAGAAAGGGAGAAAGTTTTTTTTTTTTTTTTTTGATAATGGAGGAAGGAAAAACAAAGGAAAAACAAATAAGTCCATGTGCGTAAAGGCATCCTCCATTCATAAAATACTTATAACAACTGGATTTAAAATCTATCTATCTATCTATCTATTGCCAGACGCCTCAATCCCGTTTGGGGTGGCCACAAACAAATCGCCTCCAAGTCGCCCTGTCCCCCGCCATTTCACTGCCCTGCTCCCAACTCACACCCCCCTCTCTCATATACCTCTCCACCCCATCCCTCCATCTCATCCTCGGCCTCCCCCTCCCTCTTCCCCCCCTCCACCTCACTCACATACACTCTCTTCGTCAGTCTTTCACCCTCCATCCTCTCCACATGGCCAAACCACCTCAGTGTGTTTCTCATAACGCTTCCTATTACATCCACATCCATACCACAACGCTCCTTTATATCTTCATTCGTCAGCCTGTCTCTCCACGTGACTCCACAGGCTCCTCTTAAATAACTCATTTCCACTGCTCTCACTCTTGACTTGTGTCCTTCCAACAATGTCCAAGCTTCACTTCCGTACGTTAGAGTTGGTATCGCAATACTGTCATGTAGTAACTTTTTCACTTCCATGCTCACTTCCCTGTTTCTTATCACTGCTTTCAAAGAACCAGCAACCTTTCTTCCCTGCTGTACCCTTTCAAGCACTTCACCCTCCAAACCTCCATCCTTACTCATCACACATTTAAAATCGAGAGGATTAAATGTATGTGGGAAGCAACTCCCAGGAAGTGAATTCCAGAGAGTAGTAGTTCTGGGGATAAATGAATTTTGATAAGCAGAGGTTCTGCATTGTGGGGGAGAGAGTGTGAGTTCATGGGCGCTCCCAGCTGCCCGAGTATTTCGGGAGAAAATGTGAAGGGGAGGCACAATTGAAGCCAGTTCGTTAGAGCACTTATGGTAAAAATATAGATAAAATAGTGCTAAAGAAGCAACATCTCGACGTACTGATAACGGAGGAAGGTCCTGCGTTATGGCAGGATTATTGTTTAATCTAATGGCTTTACTTTGAATTTTGTCCAACTGCCTCAATGCAACCGCTCCACATCCACTCCACAGTGGTGAACAGTATTCGATCTGAGAACGCACATGACTTTTGTATATTGTGGCCATCTGCTCGTCAGTGAAGAACTCACGAACTCTATACATAAGTCCCAGTTTTTTAGAGGCATTTTTAGCAAGGGATTTAACATACGCTGTCCAGCTTAGGTTGGGGTTTAGAGTAACACCTAGGATATCAATTGTAGTGGATATGGGAATACTGACATCATTTAAAATTATGTGTGAGTCTGAGGGATTCTTTCTACTGGAGAAATTAATGTACAGTATTTAGTTTTCTGAGCATTAAATGAGACCAGACTTTTTTTGTCCCCATTGATTAATTTTAGAAAGATCCTGGTTCAAAGAAATTGCTGTGTTTATTTGGGAATTTATAATATCAAATTGTGTAAAGGAGGTACTAAATGGGAAAGAACTATGAAGGGTCGAGTCATCAGCATAAGAGTGTATTGGGTTGTGTGTAATAGATAGGAGGTCATTTATATGAATGAGAAAAAGGGTTGGCGCCAAAACTGATCCCTGAGGTACGCCAGCATTTATGGAATGAAACTGAGAATAAATTACATCTACCATAACCTGTATTTTTCTACTATGAAGGTAAGAAGAAATTAGAGGAACCAGTGATGCAAGGCCATAGTGTGACATATTAGACAATAAGGCCTGGTGCCATACTCTGTCAAATGCTTTTGAAATATCAAGTACTACTGTGTGTGTTTCACCATGTTGGTCTATTGTTTTGTTAATCTGATGGGTAAGAAGGCAAAGAATATCTACAGTTGAATGTTCCTGTCTAAATCCATTCTGCCGATCATTGATCAATTTATTGATTTCTAGATGCTTGACTATGTGTTTGTTAATTAGTGTTTCAAAAACTTTACGGAGAACGGAAGTTATTGCAATTGGTCTATAGTTTGATGGATCAGAAGTTGCCCCCTTTTTAGGAACAGGATTAATATTTGCTTCTTTCCAAGGGGCTGGAAAAATTGAGGTACGGATGCATAAGCGAAAAAATTTTGCTAATACAGGAACCAACACTGAGGAGCAATTTTTAAGTATTATTGAAGGAATTTCATCTGGACCAGTGGCTTTGTCTGCTAATAGATTCTGTAATACGGCTTGTACGTGTCTGGTGTGAATCATGAAAGGAGGTATTTGTGGGGAATCAAAATCAAGTACAGGAATATTATGATTTTCTGAATTTAGGGTTGAGTTTGTTGAAAATTTTTCAACAAGAAGGTTGGCTTTTCCGCATGGATTACTTACTAGATTTCCATTGGGGGACTGTAACGGTGGAATGAAAGAGGTGGTAGTGAAGTTAGTTTTAAATGAATTAAGGGTTGACCAGAATATTTTGTTATCATTTGGATTGTTTAGTTGTTTGTTAGCTTGTCTATGTAGAAAGTTTGATTTAGAAAGATTGATAATAGTTTTGGCATGGTTTCTGATATTTTTATAATAGTTAAAGGCTTCTTTGGTTTTGGTCCTTGTATAATTGTTATAGGCCATTGTTTTATGTTCTGTTACTCTAGCACAATTGTGGTCAAACCATTTAGGTGAATTACATCTTTTTCTGTAACTATGATGGGGAGAGCAAGAGGAAAATGTGGAGACGCCAACTCTGGTAGGGAGAAAGGGTCATAGAGGAGGAGGAGGAGGAGGAGGAGGAGGAGGAAGAAGAAGAAGAGAAGGAGAAGCGAATACTAGGATGAATGAAGAAAGCTAAAAGAAGGCAAGCCAGAGGAAGAGAAGGAGAGGAGGAGGAGGAGAAGAAGAAGTGACAGGGAAAGAATGCTGGAGAAAGGGGAACAAACTCTGGAGAGGGAGAGGAAGAAAAAAGTGAGAGGGAGCCAGTACGCCCGCTTGCATATTGATAAAGAATAAAAAGGCTGAGACAGACAGACAGACAAAGAAAGACTTCGTAACTCATGGGAGTAATGATGAAAGAGTGGTAAGGTGATATCGAGGGACACAGAACTATAAGAAGCAGAGAGAGAGAGAGAGAGAGAGAGAGAGAGAGAGAGAGAGAGAGAGAGCTGCGGTGGGGAGGGGGGGTGATGATGGAAGGGACGCGATGTGGACCCGCGAGAGTGGACACACAACCTTAGAAAACAAGATGGTACATGATGGAGAAGCCGGGAGGTGACACGAGAGGCGATGTCTGATGGTATTAGGAGGCTGCATAGCATTTTGTCATCCTGTTTATCCCTTGTAATATTCCACCGTAACTGTCTTAGGCTTCAGAAGTACTCATTTGAAATTCAATCCTCAGGCGTTAGCTGGTATGCTAAAGTTGTACTTACCATGTGAGAGTGTATGGAAGCAGTATTATCACCCTTAGGCTTCGATTCTCGCTTTCGAATAAGTAGATCGTTTGGCGTCAGCTGAAATTGAGTGCCGGACTTGTTTAGAGTAAAAGATCAATATTCTCTTTAAGTTATAAAATGGTCCAGTGAATTCGCAATAGGTGACACTAATGTTTTTATCTGGCTACAGAAATGTATCATCAGTGTCCTGTGCTTCGACACCCAGAGAGTAAATTTGAAAGCCCATGGAGAGATGAGCAGGAGGATCGACAGTACTTTTGCTGCCGATCGTGCTGCCTTCATCCTACCGCACCACCCACCACCATCTCATCCAGCCACACCGGGACCTCTGTACCCATCCCTTCATTTTCTGTCTGTCACATCAAAATTCTAAACGATATCTTCCCTTCGCAAACATCGCCTGTCATGCAACGCCGCTGTTCACAAGTATACTTTGTCCCACCCTGCCCCTATCACCATCCACCATCGCAGCCCGTCCCGACGTATTCTCCCGACTACTACACCCATTTTGCTCCCTCCCCCCTCCACGGAATTTGTAGAAGAAATCTGTGACTTACAATTTACCTGCTTACGTACAGGGCGCACCTTCACGGGATACACTTCACAGGATGTACTCTGCCTCCCACCATCGTCCCAGCCACTTCCATCCACCCCGGTTCACACAATCCAGTCAGGCCTAAAACATCTGATTCTAAGAATCTCATAGTACCGAAGGGATAATTTTTTGTCTCACGCCTTCATAACTGTATCATTAGCATGATAGGTATTTGTATTATCTGTATATATGTAACTATTTTGTAATAATGGATAATGTAAGTCACACCAAATGTTTTCTTCTATTGCGCATCTCAAGCGTAATTTGTTTGGAGTAAGCTGACTTGACGGGTGTTTTCGATGTATAGCGATCAGTTGCAGCTGGTTGTTGGTGGACGCTGGGTATTTACTTGTTGTTGGAGCCATATTATAAGGGTAGGTACAAGTTGTATAGGATTGTGGAGTTGCGAATACTTAGGTCATGAGGAAATAATAGTGGTATACTGTACATAAAGCAACGTAATTGTATCCACCCCTGTCGGGTTTGTTTGATGGTGGATTGGAATGTTTACTATCTGCGGCTTTCAGCCGGTGCAGGAACTGTGTGCAGAAGTGGTAGCCTAAGGTGATGATGACAGGATGCTCACCTACTGGGAATCGAGGCTCGTGATGGTGTGGCCATTGAAGTGAGTGTAAATAATATTACTTTGTGTTGTATATAGCGATGAGGCATGTTGTGCCTAGGGTGAATATTTGGGCTTTGGTAAATATATTTTCATTTCCTTGCTTTCTTATTGTATGCAATTGTGAATTATTATGGATATGATTGTTATGGAATTATTGTGCAGGCATATCTATTATTCATATTTGTTTACTGATGTGATTAGGCTTATAGACTACTCACTGTGTTACTTTTTGATTACCACTGAGGACTGGACCTATACTACATTTGCACTACATAGATTTGTTGCATTGATTTATTGTGGCCCAATGAATTTGCCTTAGATTGTGTACATAGGAATTTTATAACATTATTGAGACTCTGTTCTCTGTTTTATTACAATTCATGTTCCCATTGTTTTATTGGATTATTGTATTACAGGTTGAAACTTCTTCTGGAATAAATAGCTGTTATGACTTGTGGCCCATCCTTGATTTTCCCAGTACATTTCAACTTCAACCACCATGGGGGTGCAAGAGGAATATGATGCCTTGAAGAGACAGAGGGGCACCACCAAAGGAAAATTCACCAGGAAGGTAACATTGTGTGAGGAAGGATTGGATAGAGGTGATCATTTATCAGTGTTAAAGAGGAACTGTGATGAAGTGTTGGAAGCATTCAAATGCTTGGAGAGTAAAAGTGATGAACTGCTAACTTTCATATGTGACAATAATCTAAATGACAATGTGGAACAGGAAGCCCAGAAATACATTTTAGACTGTGAAAGAGTTAAGAATGATTTATGTGCAAAAATAGGTAAAATTGAGAATGACCAGAAAGCCATGGATAAACCTAAAGTTAAAGTAAAGAAATTTGAGCCACCTAAGTTTGAAGGTAATCTGAGAGACTACCCTACCTTTAAAGAGGATTATAAGAATCTTGTCAAAAGTATGTATGGTACTGATCCATATGCCCTTAAAATGTGTCTTGGTGGTGAAGCACTACAGGCAGTAAAGGGCTCTGAGGGTAACTATGAGGAAATGTTTCAGCGACTGGATGATAAATTTGGAAATTCAAGAAAGATTGTGGATTTAGTGATAAGTGATCTCAAGTCTTTAAAGAAGATTACTGATGGTGACACCAAAGGATTCATTAAAATGGTAGACCAGGTTGAGCAGTGTTGGTTAGATCTGAAAAAGGTAAATCTATCGGATGAACTTAACACAGCCAACGTTGTCAGTCACATTGAAAAGGTTTTACCTTCTCTTCAAAAGAGAGAATGGGTCATTAAAGCAGAAGAAGTGTCAGTCACTAGCAAGTTGTTTCCAGAGATGTTGAAGTTCCTGCAGAAGGAGAGGAAAGTTTTGGAGTACATGAATTCTAGCATTAGAAATAGTAGTGGTGATAATAAGGTAACACAAGCAGTACATAATGTTAACAGTACATTTGATAATAACACTTATTCAGACCTGGTAAAGTTGGTGAAGAAGATGGGTGAAGAGCAGCAGGTCAAGAATAAAGAATTTGAATCATGTATTGTAAGCTTAACTAAGATGGTAAAAGGTGCTAACCATAAGGCAGAGAGCAAGGGTGGAGGGTGCTTGTTACACAACTCAGTGGGTCATGAGATTACAGACTGTTATAAGTTCAAAGGTCTTAGTAGCAAAGATAGACTTGAGATGATGAAGAATAATGGCATATGCTTTAGGTGCTTGAAGGGATATCATCCAGCTCGTAGCTGCAAAGTGGGTAAATTATGTGATGTGGTGATTGTAGGACAAGGGTTGTGTAATCGTAATCATCATCCACTTTTGCACCCTGATAAGATGGAAGGTACTCTTCATAATGTAGTATCAGAGAAGACATTTACAACTTTGTTGAATATCAGTGCATTAAATAGCAGAAACCAACCTGTTACTGTATTATGGGATTCAGGATCTGATATTTCGTTGATAACTCATAGCATGGCAAAGAAACTGGGATTGAAAGGGAAGAATGTCAATCTTTCTATGATTAAAGTAGGTAATACCATTGAACATCAATCTAGTAAAGAATATTGTGTGCCTTTAACTGACAAAACTGGTAGGGTTTGGAATGTGGATGCTGTTGGTATCAATGAGATATCAGCCAGAATCAAGAAGGTTGATCTATCAAAAATGCCTGAACTTTTTGTGGGAATATCAAGATCCGAGGTAAATCGCCCACATGGTGAAATTGATATGCTCATTGGTGCCAATTATAGTGAATTGTTACCAAGAGTTGTTCAAACAAATAAGAGTCTACAGTTGTTAGAAAATCAGTTTGGGCTCAGTATCCGAGGTAGATATGATGTAAATACAGGTCAAGTCAACGCTAACAACCATTTACTCGTAAGAACGCATAAACTGTCAAGCTTTGCAAGTCTGAATGAAATCAGCATTGAGTCTGCTGATAATCTAAAGAGTACGTTGGATAAATTTTTTGCCATAGAGGAAATTGGAATAAAGTGTGAGCCACAATGTATCAAGTGTATGTGTAGAGGTTGTCCTGGACCTAACTGCATAAGTTTGAGAGAAGAAAAGGAACTAGCGTTAATTGAGGAAGGATTGGTGTACAATGAAGAGCAGAAATGCTGGATAGCTAGTTATCCATGGATAAAGGACCCAAATAATCAGAAAAATATCCTCAAAGTAGCAATTGCCAGATTAAGAACAACAGAGATCAGATTAAAGAAACTCTGCATCGAATATGCAAATAAATATCAAAGTGAAATTGAAGATATGGTTAGTAGGGGAGTAGCGAGGAAACTAAGTAAGGAAGAGGTTAGAGACTACGAGGGTCCAGTTCATTATGTTCCCCATCATGAGGTGTTGAAGCCAGAATCTAGTTCAACCCCCCTGCGCATCGTTTTCAACTCCTCTGGATCTTATATGGGCCAGAAGCTGAATGACTTTTGGGCTAAGGGGCCCGACATTTTGAATAATTTGCTTGGAGTGTTATTTAGATTTAGACAAGATACGGTAGCTATAGCAGGTGACATATCGAAGATGTATCATACTGTCAGACTTAGCACACTAGATGAACACACTCATAGATTTGTGAGGAGGGACTTGGATAGCAATAGACCACCTGATCATTATGTACTCACCACAGTCACTTTTGGAGGTGGGCCTAGTGGTACTATAGCTACATTGGCTTTGAGACACACGGTAGAAAGGTTTGGTGGGGAGGTTCCAGAAGTGCAAGACATGATTATCAATAATGCTTATGTGGATGATATACTGTATTCTACTGACTGTGTTGAGAAAGCCTTCAATTTGATACAGAATGTGGAGGAGATACTTACTCTGGGAAGTTTTCGGGTGAAGCACTGGATAGTCAGTGGGCATTATGAAAATTGTAATGTCAATGTGATAGACTCTGATTGTGAGAAGATTTTAGGTCTGAAATGGAACCCTAAGGAGGACAATTTTTCCTTCACAGTAAAGGTTAATTTCTCACCAAGAGTGAGAAAGATAAGGAGTGGTCCAAATTTAGAGTGCTGTGAGATTGAAGCCAAATTTCCAGAGGTTTTAACACGCAGAATGATATTGAGTCAGATTGCTTCACTCTATGATCCACTGGGGTTTACTGTACCAGTTGTACTGAAAGCTAAAGTTTTGATGAGGTCCATGATTACCAAAGGTAATTCAAATGATAGAGGAATAAAATGGGATGATCCACTTGATGCTTCTGTGGTGAATGAATGGAAAAGGTTCTTTAAAGAGTTGTATGCATTAGAAGACTTGACTTTCAGAAGACCCTTGAAACCATCTAATGCCTTTGGTAAGCTCATCCTAATCATATTTTCTGATGGTAGCACGCAGGCATATGGGGCATGTGCATATGTAAGGTGGCAGATTGGTAAAGATAAGTTTGATGCAAATCTGATTGTGGCCAAAAATAAGATTGCACCGGTAAAACAGTTGTCTATTCCTCGCTCGGAGCTTTGTGGTGCTCTTATGGCAGCTAGGTTGAGAGAGTCTATAATGAAGGAGTTTAAATGGGAGTTTGAATCAGTGTATCACATTGTTGATTCATCAATTGTAAGATCACAAATTCAAAAGGAGTCTCACGGGTTTAACACTTTTGTTGCAGTACGTATAGCAGAGTTAAAAGTCAAAACAGATTCAAGCGAATGGTGGTGGGTTGATACAGTTCAGAATGTTGCAGACTTAACTTCCAAACCATGTCATCCAGAGAAGATTGGGAAAGACTCTGCCTGGCAAAATGGACCTAATTTTCTGACTTTACCAATTTCAGAATGGCCTATTAGACAAATATGTGAAGATGAACTAACAGATAGAATCAGTATTACCATGACTGTTGCTAAAGTGAACCAGGACATTATTGATTTGGGAGTAATTGATGTTGATAAATTATTGGTTATTATAGATTACTGAGAGTTCCATGTAGGATAATGGCTGTGTTCAAGTGCAAATCCTTCAAGGGTATTTTGAAAGAACCCACTGTCAAAGGTGTTGCAGAAGCAGAATTAATGTGGGTTAGAGAGATGCAGAAAAACATGATGGATTGGGAAGTGAGATTCAAAAGATTGGGTCCCACACTTGAAAATGGGATAATTGTAGTAGGACAAAGAATATCGAAGTGGTTGAAAGAGAATTGGAATCAAGAATACTACATGTTAATACCAGCCAACCACCCAGTAACAAGACTGTATATATTATGTTTACACAATGTGGATCATGCAGGTGTAGAGACTACCTTGGCAAAGCTGCAGAGAAGATTTTGGGTTCCTGGGGCCCGGAAGATAATAAAGACAATCAAAAATAGATGTGTAGTATGTAGGAAGTTAACAAAGAAAATACAAGACCAATGTATGGGTCAAGTGAGGACAGAAAGATTGAAGCCTGCTCCACCTTTTTACCACACAGCAGTGGATTTGTTTGGGCCATTGACAATAAGGGACACGGTCAAGAAGAGAACTCATGGTAAAGCATTTGGAGTTATATTCAATTGTTTGGTGACTAGGGCAGTTTATTTGGATTTGGCAGAGGGATACAGTACCGATGATTTCTTGACCACATTTCAGAGATTCACTGCTATCAGGGGTGCCCCTAAGTTCATATATTCGGATAAGGGGACTCAACTGATATCAGCTAGCAAGAAAATAGAAAGTATTGGTGAGAAGGAGGGGGTAACATGGACTCTTAACATTCCTAGTGATGCACCTTGGTATAATGGTGCAAGTGAAGCTCTGATCAAGTCTGTCAAAAGGAGCCTGTGTATTACTATTGGAGATTCTGTATTAAATTTTGGGGAATTACAGACTGCTTTATTTGCTATTGCCAATTTGTTAAACGAGCGACCAATTGGTACAAAACCTGGGTTTAGTTTGGAATTAGGTAGCTACCTCTGCCCTAATGATTTGTTACTTGGCCGTTCTAGTAATTACTGTCCAAGTGGTATGTACGAGGTCAGTGGAGATACAAACGGAGGCTGGAATTTATGCAGAAGATTGTAGATTCATTTTGGAAGAAGTGGCAGCGGGACTATTTCCCTTCCATGTTGATCAGGCAGAAGTGGCACACAACTGGAAGGAATGTAAGAGTGGGTGATGTAGTTCTGGTGCAAGATAGCAACTCAGTGAGAGGGGCATGGAAACTGGCACAGGTGATTAGAGCTGATCAAGGACGGGATGGCGACGTTCGTGATGTTGATTTGAGGTACAAGATAATAAGGCAAGGGAAGGGATATGATGGTGATGTAGATAAGGTAATGAGTAGATCGGTACATAGATTAATGGTGTTATTGCCGATAGAGGAACAAATGTAATCTCGATGTGTATGTATTATGATAGACTACTGGTATACCTGTTGTAACTTGTGGGGGGCGGAGTGTATCATTAGCATGATAGGTATTTGTATTATCTGTATATATGTAACTATTTTGTAATAATGGATAATGTAAGTCACACCAAATGTTTTCTTCTATTGCGCATCTCAAGCGTAATTTGTTTGGAGTAAGCTGACTTGACGGGTGTTTTCGATGTATAGCGATCAGTTGCAGCTGGTTGTTGGTGGACGCTGGGTATTTACTTGTTGTTGGAGCCATATTATAAGGGTAGGTACAAGTTGTATAGGATTGTGGAGTTGCGAATACTTAGGTCATGAGGAAATAATAGTGGTATACTGTACATAAAGCAACGTAATTGTATCCACCCCTGTCGGGTTTGTTTGATGGTGGATTGGAATGTTTACTATCTGCGGCTTTCAGCCGGTGCAGGAACTGTGTGCAGAAGTGGTAGCCTAAGGTGATGATGACAGGATGCTCACCTACTGGGAATCGAGGCTCGTGATGGTGTGGCCATTGAAGTGAGTGTAAATAATATTACTTTGTGTTGTATATAGCGATGAGGCATGTTGTGCCTAGGGTGAATATTTGGGCTTTGGTAAATATATTTTCATTTCCTTGCTTTCTTATTGTATGCAATTGTGAATTATTATGGATATGATTGTTATGGAATTATTGTGCAGGCATATCTATTATTCATATTTGTTTACTGATGTGATTAGGCTTATAGACTACTCACTGTGTTACTTTTTGATTACCACTGAGGACTGGACCTATACTACATTTGCACTACATAGATTTGTTGCATTGATTTATTGTGGCCCAATGAATTTGCCTTAGATTGTGTACATAGGAATTTTATAACATTATTGAGACTCTGTTCTCTGTTTTATTACAATTCATGTTCCCATTGTTTTATTGGATTATTGTATTACAGGTTGAAACTTCTTCTGGAATAAATAGCTGTTATGACTTGTGGCCCATCCTTGATTTTCCCAGTACAATAACTATGAACAGAAGCGCTGTGTATTGAGATGATAAAGATAAATAGACCTACATAAAACCGAAAAAAAACGAACTTTCTAATTCAGTAGGTTTGGTGGGTGACTGGAGCCTTCTTGCTTTGCTATCATTATCACCGACTCACAGAGTAGTTATGTTAGTTATAGCCTGACCTATAGCAAACAGCCTTGAAAAGCCCTTGTGTCTGTCGTTGTTTGTTTTCCTTTGTACTCTTTTGTACCATAGATCTCATTGTTTTATTAGTGATTGTCACGAATTCGCGCGAGCGTATTTATATGAATTCGTGACATAGTACTTTGATGAGAAAACCACGAACTCTAGTGGAATTCCCACTGGGCATCATTCAGTTCAACCGTCCTCGTATTCACTTCGATTGGGATGGTTTTCAAAACATTTGTCACTGTTTCACAAGTGACCATTCTTATCCATGACATTAATGCTTTCACCGAGTGATTTATTGTGAGCCTATATAGTTCACTTTCCTTCTGTTGACCGTTGAAGTTAGGCCACGCCTACTTCCCGCAAATACGGCCAGCTCATACCTCCCTTCCTAGTTTGAAGTCAGTCAGCTCGGGATCATTGCGAAGATAGGATCGTTTTGTGCCCAGCGTAGAGCAGCGTCTCTGTTGTACAGCAAATTCCTGAATCTCCACCTAGACGGTGATTGGCGAAGCGGGCTTGGAGCGAATAGCAACGTTGGTGTTCATCACAGGCACCCAGACTTTCGTTTTGGCTACCCTCCACTGACAAGTATTTCTGTTCATTTCTCTAGGCTTCAGTTTAATTAGCTTTTGAATGAGCGAGTGAGTGTATTCTCTTGTTATTTGAATTCATGAGTCCCCTAGCGACCATGAAATTCCCCTTTTGAATTTATTTTGAGATTCATATAATGTAAATTTATTTTATTGTAATCAATAAATTCACAGTTCTTTTCTTTGAGCTTAATGTAATTAGAGCTTAATGTAATGAGACTCGTGTTTTATTTCTCCACATTAAGCTTATTTTAGTTGCTGCTCCTAGTTTGCACAAACTCTTTACAATATTCATAACTGGTACTTAGGCCAGTTCCTTTGTATCAAACTTAAATCCGTTGTGCCAGCCAGGAGTTAAGCACCGGCAAGAACCTGTTTATTATTATTAGCATTAGTTATTGATTGTCAGGGGTGGCATCACTTTCTCGAGAGGCTAACAGTACTACAAACAGCACACATGAGTAATTAGTCTCTGTTGTGTACTGTTGAAAAAGTTCATAAATTCTCGTCCTTAGAGAATCGGCGAAGTAAGTCACCATAAAGTACAACTTACTGCTTGATTTTCACAAGTCAATTCCTTGTCTCTATTTTCAAGTAACTTTTAGCATTTTTAATTCTTACATCCACATTCCCCCCCTTGACATCTGGCAACCTCATTCCAGGATATTAACTCCTAGCTCTAAAGTTATTAACGAGATAATAGTCTCTCACTCACACCTACTGTAGGTATTTATCATTAAAGTCTATAGGTACTATCTTACTGGTGGTTATTGATTCATTTCTATTAATTTTACGTAATAGTTTTACCAGTCAGTTGCATTTTTTAAATTTTCTTTCTTTACCAGTTTAACTAGATAAAACTGGTCACCACCAACCTTTGCCTATATTCTTTACTTTTGATTATTGGCATTTCTCTGCAAAATGGCAGTCAGTACTCAGTCTTTAGTCTACTCAGCCTTAGTTGAGTTAGGATCATGGCTACTAATATATATGTACAGGAAGCCAAAGATATGGGGCTTACCGACCCCCAACAAATTAAAGAGTATGTGCTCTCACGGTTTAGTTACAAACAGCAGCGTGAGAATGATGCCCGTGAAGAGCGTAGAAGTCAATGTGAATACAAGCGAGAACAACGAGAGAGAGAACGAGAACACGAACGTGATGAGCGTGAGGCACGTGAGAAACATGAACTTGAGATGCTGAAGCTCAAGTGAGACTCCTTGGCTTCAGACACATCTGGTGCAGCTAACCCAAGCTCCACGAGCGCTCTCCCTGCACATGTTCTGGCGACCCCACGCATCAAGCTTCCTTCATACGAGGAAGGCGAGTGAATCGAGCCATTCATAGCTCATTTCGAAGACATGGCTCAGCTGTACCAGCTGGATGAGGCAGCTAAGCAGCTCCAGTTTCTTAGCTTGTTTGAGGGCCCTGCCCTTGGTATTCTCCACAGAATTCGTGGAGACAATCTCACGTATGAAATGATGAAGGCCGCACTCATCAAAGCGTACGGTCTCACTGTTGATGACTCCAAGAGTCAGTTTATGGGGGTGCATCTACAAGAAAAGGTGACTGCTGTTCAGTTTCTTGATCGGCTTACTGCTTACTTAGATGAGTGGATGGAGAAAGATGAAACTCCTCCCATGCGAGAGGGGATAACTGACCTTATGCTGCATATGCAGCTGGAAAAGTCATGGCCTGCTGAGCTTATGGCTCAGCTTAAGATCTGCCAAGTAAGGGATGCCAGCCGAATCGTGGAGAAGGCTGATGCATTCTTCACTGCGTATGGGTATCAAACTCGTAAGCAACACACCTGGAACAGGAAAGCTGACAAACTTGGGAAACCATCCCAGACTGAACCCCAGCATCAAGGCCGTTCTCAGAATAATGGCCAAGGTCCAAACAAACTGCAGAAAAAGGACCAGGGGCAAAATACCCTGAAACCTGAGTGGAAGCGGTACGACAAGTACCCTAATCAGCAGCAGTATCAGCCACACAATCGACCGTCGGGACTATCCTTTTCAGCACCAGCCCCAGTGTATCAGAGGAAGGAGGCAAATGCAGCCTTCATTCCTCAACAACAGTACGGTGGTGTCGTCCCTAGCAGCACAGCTGCTTCCCCACAGTTCACTAGTCCCCCAGTGACAGTGAACTCTCTGCCACAGGTGGTCAGTGCTCAATCTCCCCAGACAGTGAGTACGACCTCTCAGGTATCTAATTCTCAGGGCACCATGTTTGCTGCATCATTCATTCAGCAGCCTCATCAGTGGCTGGCTGCTTCCTCCACTGGCCCTCTCACAGGTAACAGTGCCTTCCTTGTTCAGCCAGGGTTGGTGGGAGGTGTTGCTGTAAAGGTCCTGAGAGACAATGGTACCTCAGGTTGCTTTGTCAGGCAGATTCTAGTTCGGCCTGAGGAATACACAGGTCGACAGATCCAAGCTTAGCTTATTGATGGATCAGTGAGATTGTTCCCTGAGGCACGTATCTAGGTGGCATCTCCATTTTACACTGGTACGACAGTCGCAGTTGTCATGCCAGAGCCTTTGTTTGACGTAATAATAGGCAACATACCTGGTGCCAAGTATAGTTGTAACGTAGCTGATTCTACTCTACACGAGTCAGGGATGTGTCCTTCCTGCGCTGTTTGGCTGCAGTAACACAAGCCATGGCCAAGGTTCCGAACTGTGTCACCCTGGTGACCATTGCATCGCTGCAAGATCTGATTTGTAACCAAGATGATGTTCAAGAACATCATCCTGACCTGACACTTGCTGCGGTGCAGAAGAAACAGAAGGGTAGAGTGATTAAGTATTCACGGGGAGGTCTAGCCAGGTTCCTTCTTAAACAAGGACGGGTCTACCATGAGTCACGAATACCCCAGGGCGAGGTTCGACTGCAGTTCATCGTTCCTGTTAAGTACCACCAAGCAGTGTTAGAACGGGGTCATTGTTCAGCCTCAGGAGCTCACATGGGCAAAAGGAAACCCCAGGGCCGTATCCGTGCTGACTTTTTCTGGCCAGGAATGGGACCGGAAATAGATAGTTTTGTGCATTCCTGCAATGTGTGTCAACGTACCACGAGTCAGGGATGTGTCCTTCCTGCGCTGTTTGATTCTATGCCCATAATCTCCGAGTCAGTTGAAAGAGAGGGCAGTGGTAATGTGGGTGCAAACCTGATGTCTCACCTGGTAACTGATAACTAACACTGGCAACTGTTGTATGCTGGGTTCCATAAGACGGGCGTCCTCAGATATTTATGCAATCCAAGGACCAGCCTAGTTCCCAGTTAGTAGTGTACCATTAAGACCTGACGTCTCGCCCGTTGGTCCCACAGGACACATTATGTCCAGGACGTGTATATATATATATATATGTATACCGTAGGTTAAAGGGGAAATTCGAGAACCCCGCAGAGGCAATCCGAGGCTGTATTTGAATTACCTTGTGGTGTCTGGAGCTGTGGGCCTCTCTGAGGATTCCCTGAGAATGCACATTATCCACATGAGTGTTCACACCCACAGAGGGTGTTAAAATGTGACCTGCCCGAGATTGCAGAGGGATTCTCAGCTTGCCATTATTAATCGTAAGTGTAGTGTACGTTTAAGCAGTAAACTACCCTTTCTCAGAGATTTGAGCAATCCAAGGACTAGCACGTTTCCTGGTTAAAAATGTAGGGTTAACCAGTAAACTACTGGCTATCCTCAGAGATTTATGCAGTTCAAGGGCTAGTATGTTTCCTGGTTAAGAATCTAGGTTTAACCAGTAAACTACAGGGGTCCTCAGAGATTTGAGCAATCCAGGGACTACGTTTCCTGGTTAATAATGTATCCATTAACAAAATAATAGTGTACTTTTTGTAACATAAGTACTGACTACTAGGCAGAGAGGGAAATTGGAATAAAATTTGTTGCACTGACACTTTTGATGCTCCACCTTGATTGATTTCACTGGTACAGTTGGTGGGTGTAGCAGTTTTGTTGTGCAGATCAGCTGATTGTCTCTTCTGCATGCTCCCGCCTCTTCTCTTCTGCTTCGTCGTTTCTATTTACTGTTGATTTGTATTATATCATTTTACATGTAGGCACAGTTACACCACAATTGTCACATCTACACCGTGTATTTCATACATCATGCTACATAACAATTAGTTTTTAATGTAAACGTAGCGAACTTTTTGCTCAGTTTGACCTGACTACAGGATTTTTCACCGTTGACACGGAGTTTTTTCTTCAAGCTTGCTTCTATTAACATAAATACTAGGTTTTTACGCTCATGGGCGACTGTGATTTTCTCCTGTAGCAGGATAATACACACACCACAGTGTGAATATGGTGTGACTGAGTTAGGATGTATATATGTATATCGTAAAATTTTTCTGAAGAAAAATTTGATTTTCATGGGGTGTAATGTCATGAATTCGTGCGAGCGTATTTATATAAACTCGTGACATAGTACTTTGATGAGAAAACCACGAACTCTAGTGGAATTCCCACTGGGCATATATCATTTCAACCATCCTTGTATTCATTTTGATTGGGATGGTTTTCAGAACATTTGTCACTGTTTCACAAGTGGCCATTCTTATTCACGACATTAGTGCTTTCACTGAGTGATGTATAGCGAGCCTACTGTATATCGTTCACCTTCCTTCCGTTGACCGTTGAAGTTAGGCCATGCATACTTCCTGTGAATACGGCCAGCTCGTACCTCCCTTCTGAGTTTGAAGTCAGTCAGCTTGGGATCGTCATGAGGATAGGATCATTTTGTGCCCAGCGTAGAGCAGCGTCTCTGTTGTACAGCGAATTCCTGAATTTCCACCTAGACGGTGATTGGCGAAGTGGGCTTGGACCAAATAGCAGTGTTGGTGTTCATCACAGGCATCCAGACTTTCATTTCGGCTCCCCTCCACTGACCAGTATTTCTGTTCGTTTTTCTAAGTTTAAGTTTAATTAGCTTTTGAATGAGCGAGTGAGTGTATTCTCTTGTTATTTGAATTCATGAGTCCCCTAGCGACCATGAAATTCCCCTTTTGAAATTATTTTGAGATTTATATAACGTAAATTTATTTTATTGTAATCAATAAAATTACAGTTCTTTTCTTTGAGCTTAATGTAATTAGACATGTTTTATTTCTCCACATTAAGCTTATTTTAGTTGCCACTCCTAGCTTGCACAAACTCTTTACAATATTCATAACTGGTACTTAGGCCAGTTCCTTCGTATCAAACTTAAATCTATTGTGCCAGCCAGGGTTTAAGCACCGGCAAGAATCTGTTTATTATTATTAGCCTTAGTTATTGATTGTCAGGGTGGAGTCACTTTCTCGAAAGGCTAACAGTACTACAAACGACACACGTGAGTAATTAGTCTCTGCTGTGTGCTGTTGAGAAAGTTCATAAATTCTCGTCCTTAGAGAATCGGCGAAGCAAGCCGGCATAAAGTAAAACTTACTGCTTGATTTTCACAAGTCAATTCCTTGTCTCTATTTTCAAGTAACATTTAGCATTTTCAATTCATAAATTCACATTCCCCCCCGTGTCAGTGATGATCTTTACCAATCAATAGGTATGACCTCAACCGATCTGTACAGATGTGACTCAATTTGATGGGGCCTTATATGACCTAAAAGATAAAATAACATACTGAAAGAGGCTTCAGCTAATACCTAGCGTTTGAACATGGCTGAGATGAAATGTACCTACAAGACTGATACTAAGCAGATATATTTTGCTAAAAAATTGCAAATGTTTCATGAAGGAACCTGAAGTTGCCTGAATGACTCTAAAAGGCCAGACTGAACTACATTCACTTGGCCGGAATGGAACTGAATGGAACATGAGGGGATAGGCCTACTGATGAAAGCGACTAGAACTGCTTGGGATTCAAATGATACTGAATTATCCTGAAAATACCTGAGTTTACCTGACTATACCAGGATGGGTCGTGGGGTTTGGGAGTGGGGTATGGGAGCTAGATGGAAGGTATATTTACAGTTAGTCTATTTCATCCCAGTGGACCTAAAATGACCTTAACCTACATGAACCTATTTGATACTAGATCGGAATGAATATGAATAGACCTGAAGTGGGCTAAGCTGACCCCTGGGCCACATTATTCCTGGCTAGGTCCTATGCCTGATGGCCATGGCTGGAGAGGACTATGGTGGCACGGCGGAGGTAGGCGGTCAGTGAACGTGCTTTACGGACATGGCTTGCAAAAATACTAAAGAGTAAGTGTAGAAATAAGAGGTAGAATGAAAAGGTGGAAGCTATTCTTGCACCTTGATAGCCCCAAGTATTCTATCTACCAGTATATCTTTGAATATCAACAGAGTTCGCTAACGTAAAATACAAGAGAATATTAACCTGTACTACAGTGAATTACACTAAGTAAGCCAGCAGTGTTATGAAGCATCCTGAGTCCACGGGCATACAAGGGAGAAAGAGACCCAGATTAAAAACGTCAGAGTTAGAGGGAAGGAAGGAAGAGAGGAAGAGAAGGAGGAAGAAATAGAGGAAGTGAGGAAGGAAGGAAGGTCTCTCTCTCTCTCTCTCTCTCTCTCTCTCTCTCACACACACACACACACACACACACACACACACGAGATAAAGAGAGAAGGGGGGGGAGGAATGATGGGGGTGAGAGAGGGAGGAAGGAATGCGGCCTGCTGTGCGTGGGAAAATAGAATATGGAGACAAAAGCGAGGGAGAGGGGAGAAAATTAGAACCTAATGAGGAAAAGAGAGATGCAAGACTGTGGCAAGATGAGGGGGTGAGGAGGAGGAGGAGGAGAGAGAGGATGAAACAAGGGGAAAGGAGAAGGAATAGGGACAGAGAAAAGAGAAAGAGAAAGGAGGGAGATGTAAAAAGACGTACCGAAACAGAAAGAAGAAGGGAGAGAGGACGGAAGAGAGAAGGGAAGGAAGAGGAACGATGATAAGAGGAAAGGGTTTGAGAAAGAGGGGATGGAGGCCGAGCGGGAGAGAGTGGAAATAATAATTTCAAAAGACTGAGGAGGAATGAGAAGGGTATTATACAAAAATGAACACGATACAACCAATCAAAAACTGAATATTTTCTGTAGTAAGTATGAATGGTACAACCACTCATTCTGCAGGAAAACTGAGCCACGGATATTTAAAGCATTATCAACAACAATAACATCTAAATCACAACTCTACTGCCACTACCACAAAAGAAGTTGATAGGATCTGGAAAGGGGGCAAAGGAACAACATTAATGTACACGTAGAACTAACATTAAAGTATCCAGTGCAAGTGGGTCGCACCTCCATTCACTCATCATTCAAGACTCCAGGGTTCACGTTTATTTGGCACAGTCACCAAGAGAGGTCCCGCTTTTGTTAAGTTCTCTGATGATGATAATCATAATCATCATTATCATCATAATAATCAACAACAGCAACAAAATAAATAAATAAATAATAATAATAATAACAATAATAATAATAATAATAATAATAATAATGGAAACAGGCTGTGGCACAAAAGAAGAAAGTATACACTGAATGGATGAGAAATAGGGGCGTGGAAGAAGTTGAGAGGCGGAAGAGAGAGTTATATGTGGAAAGGAAGAGAGTGGTGAAAAGATTAGTAAGAGAGAGTAAGAAGAGAGTGGATGAGGAATTTGGAAGGAATTTGAGTGAAAAGTGGAGGGACTGTAAGAAAATGTTCTGGAGAGAAGTGAAAAGAGTAAGACAGGGTGGAAGTGAAGTTAGCAGGGGAGTGAAAGATAAAAATGGTAGATTACTAGTGGAGAAGGGAGAAAAAGTGAGCAGATGGAGAGAACACTTTAAGGAATTTTTGAACGTAGAGGATTGAAGTAGTGCGAGTATAAGTGGCTGGGGAATGGCTGGGAGGAGGAGGGAGATGAGAAGACAGGAAGAAATCAGTAGGATAGAAGTTGTGGAAGCAATGAAGAAAGTTAAATCGGGGAAAGCCCCAGGAATTGATGGAGTGTGTGGTGAAATGCTGAAGCATGAGGGAGAGATAGTAGTAGAATGGATGTGGAAGATGTGCAGATTGGCCTGGGAGGAAGGTAGAGTCCCGGAGGATTGGAAGTCAGGTATAATTATTCCCTTGTACAAAGGAAAGGGGGGAAAAGAAGTGTGTGGTAATCATAGGGGCATTTGTCTTCTTAGAATAATAGGAAAAGTGTATGGTAGGATACTTATAGACAGAGTTAGAGAAAGAACAGAGGAATTAGTTGGAGAAGAACAGGGAGGCTTTAGGAAAGGAAGAGGTTGTGTAGATCAGATATTCATTCTTAGATCTTTAGTGGAAAAGTTTCTAGAGAAGGGAAAGAAGTTGTATGCGTCTTTCATGGATTTGGAGAAAGCATATGACAGGGTGGATAGACAAGGATTGTGGAAAGTGTTAAGAATATATGGAGTAGATGGGAACTTGTTGAATGCTGTGAAGAGTATGTACGATGGTGCGAAGGCTGCAGTGCGTGTGGATGGTGAACTAAGTGAATTTTTCTCTTTGAAAGTTGGTTTGAAACAGGGATGTGTCATGTCTCCATGGTTGTTCAATCTGTACATGGATGGGGTAATGAAAGAGGTACAAGGTAGGGTAGTGGATGTTGGAGTGGCCCTGGTGAGAGAGGATAGTGTTTGGAAACTCCCTGTACTGTTGTTTGCAGATGATACTGTGTTGTTGAGTGAAGACGAAGGGGAGCTGCAAGGCTTGGTGGATGAGTTTGAGAGAGTGTGTAAGAAACGGAACCTAAAGGTGAATGTACGGAAGAGTAAAGTGATGGGCTTTGAGAGAGGTGAAGTTAGTGAATGTACAGCGAGGTTGGATGGTGGAGTCACGTGGAGAGACAGGCTGACGAATGAGGATATAAAGGAGCGTTGTGGTGTGGATGTGGATGTGATAGGAAGCGTTGTGAGGAACACACTGAGGTGGTTTGGCCATGTGGAGAGGATGGAGGGTGAAAGATTGACGAAGAGAGTGTATGTGAGTGAGGTGGAGGGTGGAAGAGGGAGGGGGAGACCGAGGATGAGATGGAGAGATGGGGTGGAGAAGTATATGAGAGAGGGGGGTGTGAGTTGGGAGCAGGGGAGTGAAATGGCGGGGGACAGGGCGACTTGGAGGCAATTTGTTTGTCGCCATCCCAAACGCGATTGAGGCGTCTGGCACTAGATAGATAGATAGAGTACGTTTAAGTATTTGGGTAGTGTGATGAGTAAAGATGGAGGTTTGGAGGGTGAAGTGCTTGAAAGGGTACAGCAGGGAAGAAAGGTTGCTGGTTCTTTGAAAGTAGTGATAAGAAACAGGGAAGTGAGCATGGAAGTGAAAAAGTTACTACATGACAGTATTGTGATACCAACTCTAACGTACGGAAGTGAAGCTTGGACATTGTTGGAAGGACACAAGTCAAGAGTGAGAGCAGTGGAAATGAGTTATTTAAGAGGAGCCTGTGGAGTCACGTGGAGAGACAGGCTGACGAATGAGGAAATAAAGGAGCGTTGTGGTGTGGATGTGGATGTGATAGGAAGCGTTAAGAGGAACACACTGAGGTGGTTTGGCCATGTGGAGAGGATGGAGGGTGAAAGACTGACGAAGAGAGTGTATGTGAGTGAGGTGGAGGGGGGAAGAGGGAGAGGGAGGCCGAGGATGAGATGGAGGGATGGGGTGGAGAGGTATATGAGAGAGGGGGGTGTGAGTTGGGAGCAGGGCAGTGAAATGGCGGGGGACAGGGCGACTTGGAGGCGATTTGTTTGTGGCCACCTCAAACGGGATTGAGGCGTCTGGCAATAGATAGATAGATAGGAAATCACTGCGCTCAAGATATTAATAGTTATATAATCCTTCAAACCGAGGGGTGTCCGAAGGAAAATAAAACCGCCTGGCGATTACAAGAAAAAAAATTATATCGTCGAACTCTGGTGGTTCAATACACTATGAATGTTAGTTGTATGATATGACACATATTACACGAGAATATGTGAGGGTGTAGTGTGTATATCGCTGGACGGGGAGGAGTTATTGAGGGACAGACGTGCCTGGAGGTGTTCTTTGTGACATATTCCCTTCACTGGATGGCGGTGCTAGCCAACAGATATACAGAAAGACAAATAGATAAATATACTGTATATATATATATATATATATATAGATATATATATATAGATATATATATATATCTATGAAGCCTCTGTGGTACTGTGGTACAATGTGCGTTTCGTACACGGGTGAACCAGGGTTCGCTCCCAGCCAGAGTAATAAACTTTGGGAGCGTTCACTTGGCCACGTACTGCATTGGCGAACACAAGGGGTGCTGTGGTTGAACCCGTGTCATTTACTATAAAGTATGCTTGCACCCAATCGGCTTCCGCGGGCCGATTACACTTGGTTCACAAACTACACACACATCCAAAGCCTCTCCAACATTACAATTACGCTTACAAGCACTTCTCACCCTACATAAAATCTCTACCAGACAGCCTAAGCCACTTGGTAGAGATACATGGACTGTATCGTCCCGACTTCGGTCGGGATAGACCGGTCCTGCAGTGGTGATATATATATATATATATATATATATATATATATATATATATATATATATATATATATATATATATATATACAGTATATCTATCTATATCTAACTATCGATCGATCTATCTATCTGTCTGTGTGTGTGTGTTTTGGAAGGGGCGAAATTGTTACCAAATAGGGACAAAAGTTGCTGAAGGTCCTTTGGTCTTGACATCTCACAGGATGAAGGGTCAGGTAAAATAGATAGTTAGCGTAGGCAGGTAAACAGAGCAGAGATAGTAACAGAGAGATCGACAAAGTGAAAAATAGACATACATACATAAATACAAACATATGTACTTACAGACATGCACACAGATTTATTGATATATACTATATGGAGAGACAGATAGATAAACACACAGATAGACAGACAGACACAGATGGACAGAGACAGATAAACAGAGAGTTAGGCATATGGGTAGATTGATAGGTCACAAAGGAAAAGTTCCAGTGTATGTGGCGGAGGGTGGCAAAGGTAATAATGGGTGTCGTTACTGAGGATGGAAAGAAATCCAGGAAGTTTTATTTCATTGCAACTAACCCTCTCAGCAGATAGGTACGCAGATGGATAGTTAGATATATAAACAATGACAGACAGACAAACAGACAGATACATAAATAGATGGAAAGATGGACAGACAAACAGATAAATAGATAGATAGACAGATAGGCACACTTCCTATAGAAGGTCTCAAGAAACTATTTTTTAATACATAACCACTTATGGATTCTTACTTTTCACATAAATCCAAAAGTTCTCTCAAACTCAGACAATAAGGAAATTGCTTTGTGTGTGTGTGTGTGTGTGTGTGTGTGTGTGTTGATTTGTTGATTTTCCAAGACAGGTTTATGATGGTAGAAAAGTAGGCTCCTCTTAATTACTGTATGGAGAAAGTGATGTATGTTAACTGATTTAGGATAATGTCAGGTTAGAGAGAGAGAGAAAAAGATGCATTAACCTTTGGCTTATTACCGTCTGCCATTTTCCTGACTCCTTTTACAACTACCATCACGTTCCTCCCGCACCAAACCAGAAAAAAAAAAGTTCACTGCTCGAGGGCATAGGTACATCTGTCGTATTCCCCCTAACACACCCACACACCCACACCCACACCCACACCCACACCCACTCACACACAGACACACACACACTCCTCTCCTGCTTTATTCTCATCTGCGAGTACAGTATATCAAACACAGGTTCTTGAATTAGAAGTGTACTGAGAACTGGAAAGCCCTCGGGCAAATTTTCTTTTTCTTTTCCTGAAAAGATAAATGTTTCGGTGGTTGAGAGCATCTAGTTACAGTTTTGCATATTACAGAGTTTATCCAGTTGGACTCTGGAACATACACTTCTTTTTCTAACCAGTCGACTAATACAGAAAACATTTACTTTGTTCACACATGTTTTAGTAATACCCACAAAAAGGAGGTGGCTTTAAGAGGTACATTACCAGCACGAAGAACCTCTGAATCACTTGTATTTTAAGTTTGTGCCAAGAATGATAATATGTCTGTTCTCTGTATTGTAGAAAAACATGATTTATTCCAAATTATTATTTGCTCCAGTCCAAAAACTTCCCGTTCCTTTTGGCGATTTCTCATTAGATCCCCAGTGAGTTTTCTTCTGGCCTGCCTCTCTTTTCCACTCAGATGGCTCTGTACTCCTTTCTTCCTCTGACAACTTGTTTGCTGCTAGCTGCAATCTGAATGATTCCAGTACTATTTTTCTAGTAGTCTCCCCCTCCGATTCTTTGTACATCTATCAAATTTTCTTTATAGAGGTACTTTCTGCCGTCAATGTACACAGTTCTGTGCTCTCAGAACTATGTTTCCATTCTGACACACAGTAACTAGATCAATAGTTTTGCATTTGTCTCTCAGGTAACCCGTTACCAACACCAGCTCTATTACTGTCACCTAGTTGCTCCACATCTTTTATATTTCTAAATTCTTGGAGTCTGCTCATGGGATGAAGATTCTGAAACACCTTTCCTCCTGCAATGTTTTTCTTAGTTTAGGTATGGGTTACATTATGAACTGTCCGCCATCGATCTTCGTACATGGTTTGCCGATTCCTAATCCTCGTTTTTTCAGAATTTTCGTGAAACCTGTCTTTTTACACCAGACGTCACAGAAGTCTTCGAAAGAGTCGATGCATAGCTTTTACATCCAAATTGCCTTTCTGATATAGGAGTACTGTACATCTATTTATGTGACTTTATTTCAGGTTACCTCTCAGGTTGTTCTACAGTACAGCTGCGGTTGTAGACTGTCACTTATTCGTCGAAAGCAATCAGTAGTGGTTTTCTTTACGGTTCCGTCATTTCACCAGCTCTACTCTTATTTGATCATTATTTTCAAAGGTGTTCATGTAGCAGCATCCACGCTTCTCACAGCGTTCATCACAACAGTCACTAGAGTAAACATGGACTGAGTTTGAGGCATACGAAATCTGATATGTTTCGTATAATAATCGAGCAAAAGAAACTTTTTTTAATTGCTTAAAATTAATTTCCATCCTCTTTCAACTCTTTCCAGTGTTCGATATGTTATCCTCTTACTTTCAACGGAACACGCCTGAATTCATTCGCCATGTTTTAATTTTTCGTGATCTGTGAAAGCTCCCATTACGATACGTCTCTTGCAGATCGGCTTCACAACTGAATCAGTTATTTGGTTTCTATAACGCTACTCAGTTACTGACCTGATTTATTCACCCCTGTTCAGAGTACAGCTCTAACGTGCAGACGCACAGACCACGTATTGCGAACAGGTTAATCACTTAAAAATCTGAGCATCTCCCTTCCTCTCGCTGGCTCTATCAAGCTTCTCTCTCTCTCTCTCTCTCTCTCTCTCTCTCTCTCTCTCTCTCTCTCTCCTGTCGTTACTACTGTTTTTTAGTGCTCTTATGACCTGTCTCCCTAACAAAAAAAAATCTCTGTGAGTGACTGGTTCAAGTGGCCAGTTCCTGCAGTCCACTATTTCACCACCAGATGAGCCAACAGCAGCAGCAGTTGCAGGAAGATCGCAGCTCCCTTCTAGTGTACCTACTCTCAACTCTTTCTGTCCAACAAGAGTTAACCGGAAGGCTCAGTGTTTCATGTACACAATTGTTTTCTTCTGATGCTGTCTTCCCTAGTCTGTCGTGGCCCCTGACTATGGCCTCCAGCCTCTTAACGTCCCCATTATGATTTCTCCTTTTATTTTTGGCGTCTCCAGATGAAATTATTCAACTTCGAACAGATTTCGACATAGATGGTTTGGATTTATCATCTCCCATTTACCCATTCATTGATTGTCGGCTCTGCTAAATGTAGTATAATAGTCTGCAAACAGTGAGGAGAAAAATGAGATCAGTGTCCTCATGCTGAATGGGTTTCTAGCAGACTGCTCAGTATCTCGAAATAAACGGGCCCGGATGATGGCTCCACACTACATTCAACACCTACTGTATTTGTTCAGTTTCTTCCAAACACTTTTCACTTTGGTGTCATTATTTATACCTTCACCATTTCTTTTCAAACAGGCACAGCTGTTTCTTAGGCAGGTACTCTAGACAAATCATTTAATAAGCCCTTATCGGGCTTATTAAATGATTTTTATGGATCAAATGTCAAACCACACGAGTACACAAATTTTGAGATGGCATGTTCTTGTATCCTCATTAATTATAATGGCGGTTTGCACAGTAGTATGTCAGTGTTCTGTAGTTGCGTGGGCACCATCCTACCCCCCTTTGGGAATGATGACAATCTGCAATTTTGAATGTCTATTCTTCAGTTTTCTTTGGATTGGGTATGTTTTGCTGGCTCTCCTTTTTTTTATTCTTTATAAATTGCAAATGAATTGACAAACCGCCGGGTTGTGAATCTCATGTTCTGAATAGTTGGCTAAGTGCTTTAATATACATTTTTGTGGACTTAATTACCCTCTGCTTCATAACAATGATAATAAATAATAACAATAATAATAATAATAATAATAATAATAATAATAATAATCGACCCGACACCTTTTTTTTATTGTATACAGGAATAATAAAAGTAATAATCTTTAGTTGTATCTCAGCACTCTCGTTCGGCTGGTTTGCCTTTCAGACTGTGAACGCCTCAGTTCATGGGTAGTAACCATGTGAGTACAATATCTTTTATTAAGTGCATTATTGCTTCTACCAGATTATTTTACATAATTTACAGACTTCCATATTTATGAAGGGGTTGATTTAAAGATTTATGCCAGACTCGATTGAAAGCCTTTGAGATGTCAAGTGCAATGACAAAGCTTTTGCCAAAGTCCCAAAAGGAGGATGACCAGGAGTCTGAAAGGTAAGTGAGAAGATCGCCAGTGGAACGTCCCTGACGGAACCCATACTGACGATCAGAAAGAAGGTTGTGATAGGAAAGATGCCTTAAAATTTTTCTATTGAGAATCGACTCAAAAACTTTTGAAATACAGGACGTTAAAGCAATTGGACGATAGTTGGAGGGTTGGGAGTGGTAACCCTTTGGGACTGGCTGCATGAGAGCAAACTTCCAGCAAGAAGGAAAGGTACAAGTTGACAGACAAAGGCGAAAGAGTTTGCCTAGGCAGGGTGTAAGCATAGAAGCACAGTTCTTGAGAACAACAGGAGGGACTCCATCATGCCCATATGCCTTGTTGGTATTGAGGCCAGTGATGGCAGAAAATACATCAGCTGAAGACATTTTAATGTCAGCCATGAGGAAGTCAGAGGGGGGAAGTGATGGAGGAACAGCACCGGAATCGTCTAAAGTGGAATTGGAGGAGAAAGTCTGTGCGAAGAGATCTGCTTTATCAGTAGAAGAAATAGCTACAGAACCTCCAGAGTAGAAAAGAGGAGGGCAGGATGATGAGGTAAAGTTGTTAGAAAGGTTTTTGGCAAGGTGCCAGTAGGATCGGGAAGATTGCGAGTTTGAGAGTTGAGAGCATTTAGTACAGATGAAATTATTTTTAGCAGAGCAAAGAACACACTTAGCACGATTCCGGGCAGAAACATAAAGATGATGTGAGTCAGGGGTGGGTTGGCTCCGGTACCTTTTGTAGGTCCTCTCCTTCTTGCGGACAGCATTAGAACAAGTGTGATTAAACCAAGGCTTTCTTGCGTTAGTCAAAGGATATGAGAAAGGAATGTATGCTTCCATGCCCAAGAGAATAATCTCCATAATGCGCAAGGCACACTCAGATGGTTCCCGGCCATGGAAACAATAATCATTCCAGGGAAAATCAAAGTAGTACTCCCTGACGGCCTCCCAATCCGTGGCTCCAAAATGCCACAGACGATGTTTTCCTGGAGGGTCCACAGGCTGTACTGGAGTGATAGGACAGGTTAAGGTGATAAGGTTGTGATCGGAGGAGCCCAACGGAGAGAAAAGATTAACGGTGTAAGCAGAAGGATTAGTTGTAAGGAAGAGGTCACGTATGTTGGAGCTGTCTCCAAGGAGGTCTGGGATACGGGTAGGGTGCTGTACAAGCTGCTCTAGGTCATTAACCCCTACACCTCGGGCTTGTTTACCAATGACTTGCGTGTGTCGCGGGGTTGTTTGGGCTCCGACAGACTCTCAAAAAATATTTGCCAAAAATCAGTTATTAGTCCTAGAATAATAAAATTACATTTGCTTATGGCACATACCTTCAGCTTTCTCCTGGAATGATTGTTGAGCCTTCGTCGGTTACCGTAGGACTTGTGGAGACCTCTGAAGTAGGGTAACGAAGTCTCCACTTTACACTTCCCGACAACCCATAATATGATTACCACAGCCAGATACAAACACTATGAACACTATTCTACAATTTTCAAGTAGTTTGGGATCCATACTAAAAAAAAAAACACTGTGAAAGCAATGGAAATTACGAGCGCGTCTGATCGTCGCACTGGCACTAGTTCGCTTTTGTTACTCTGTCATTTATTATTCATAAAACCCCTCACACTTTATATTTCTATTACTATATAACACTTATATATATCTACAGTCTTTATCCATAAAGTCCTTCAGTAGTATTAGTTTATTGTCACTGTAGGGATTCAATTTCTTTCAGTAAAATACGTAGCATTCACTTTCTCGTCCTGTATACTGGCATTGAGAGTGAATGTCACTTTCATCTTCACTCTCATAACTCATAGCATTCAGACATGCTAGAGTGAAATTTTCACTTTCATTACTCCTAGGGTATATACTCGTATTCTTATAATACTACTCATTTACATTTCTATTTACGTTCTCTATTTTATTTGCGTTATTTACATTTCTATTTTATTTACACTGTGTTGTGCACTGTCACTTGAAATAACTTATAAAACTATTTTCCATTGTTCACGTATATTTACATTCATTACTTTCACTTGCTGTTTACACATTATTTACACATTATTTACAATTCCACTTGCACTGTTTTACTCAATAGAAAGATCGTAGTCACTCTTTTATCAATTGTCAGCCCTTTACCTCTTTCCACACGAGGTTTAGTGGGGGTAAAGGTCACAGGGCCATTTGCATGGGGGTGAAAAAAGGCCTTGAAGTCAGCAAGAAGAAACATACGTGCCCTCGCTTCGGAAGATGAGAGTAAACTGAAAACGGAGGGCCAGCGTGGAGGCCTGCTTTAGGGGTTATTCAGAGTTACCAATATTGGTTCTTGAAACAGCTAAGTCTAGCACTGATATGATTGGCAGGAAATCTAGACAATACATTATAAATTTGGTAGTTCCAGGTGAATGTAAATATCACTTAGGCTTCTCCCTTCCCTCCTTACATGTATATTTATTACGAAAATAGATTAGAGGCCTACGTAGGAGATATATATTCAGAGCTACCAATGTTATATCTTGAAACAGCTTTGTCTAGCACTGATATGATTGGCAGGAAATCTAGACAATACATTATAAATTAGGTAGTTCCAGGTGAATATAAATGTCACTTAGGCTTCTCCCTTCCCTCCTTACATGTATATTTATTACGAAAATAGATTATACGGCATATTTCAAAGGGAAAAAAACAGCGAAAATTAGCGAACGAGTGCACATGAGGTGTTGTCAGGTGATGATTAGCCAATTCCAGGTGTATGGCACTCTCACTTACCTTATTTCTTTCTTGTATATATTATTTGGTATAAGAATAGGACATAGGGCTTATTTCAATGGATGAAATCAGTGAAAAATTCCAGGGAAGATTTACTTAGCGTAGCACGGCCGGGCTGGCGAGAGGATTGGGTAATGGCGGGGGGGTAGGGAGGGGAGTCAAGAACGGGGAGAAATGGCTAAATTGTCAACAATGGATGGGAGTACAGATGAGATTAGGAGTGCTGACTAGTGTTGGACATTGGCAGTACTGATAGATGATACAAGCCCCCGCTTGGAAGCCCGGGTGAATTCAAAATAACACAGAATCACAAAAGCGACGCCCCGCGGTATGATCCCTTGCTCCCAAGCGTCACGAAAGTGACGCCCCGTGCTTAAGGGGTTAAGGATAGAAAAGATGTAGGCTTGTTCACCAGGTGGATCAGTGAAAGGAGAGGAGAGCCACAGGTGGTGGTGAACATTGAAATCTCTTAGAATGGAGATTTCAAAGAAAGGAGAAATGGATAGAATGTGTTCCATCGTAGAAGCAAGATAGTCGAAGAATTTTTGATAGTCAGTAGAATTAGGGGATAAGTAAACAGCACAGATATATTTAGTCAGAGAATGACAGGAAAGCCGAAGCCAGAGTGTAAAGAATTCAGAAGAATCGAGTTCAGGAACACGAGAGCAAGATAAGACGTTGCGTATATATACACAACAGCCACCTTTGGTTTTGAAATGAGTATAGAGAAAGTAGGAGGATCTGTCAGTTGCCTCAGACAGCCGAATCTCAGTTAGAAAAAGGTGAGATTTAGAGGAGGAGAGGTGGTGCTCAACAGAGCGAAAGTTAGAGGAAAGGCCGCAAATGTTGCAGAAATGAAGAAGAAGAGAGTCAGACAGTGGTTCCAGGCAGCTCGAGTCGTCACCGGGAGAGGGGCGGATGGTGGGGGCATTTATGCTCCCCCACCCTGGGGACTCCGAGGCTGGGTGAAGAGACGCCATGATTTCTTTTTGAATTTTGGAAAAGGAAGTGTAGTGTGTACTGTGCATGTAGTTTGGTGTAGATAGTTAGAGAAATTTGTGTTGGAGAGCATGCCGGCCTACTCTCTGTGTAACTGAAACACTGAAAAAGTTCAGCAAAGGGGGATGGTCAGGAACTACTCCTGAGGGCTGATGAAACGGGAGCTCCAGCACTCCCTGTCATCAGCTTTCCATCCACCTCGGGAGTACTGCCCTGCTCGACTGGTGCTACAGTCTACTCCTCCAAACGAAAATACAAAAGAAGGAACGCACATTAAGACGTACCATTGCATAGTCCGGCATTACGCCACAGAAACATTCAAAGCACGATACAAAGGTTGGAGACCAGAGAGACAGACATCATGAAAAAAATACAGTATAATAGTACATGAATAATATACCGTTAGGGAGTTGTTCCCAGAGGAAACGTTACATTCACCACTGAGTATCTGGCATGAAATACACGCGTCACTCATACTTGCTCAGGAAAACGTACCAAAAAAATGTTAAGCGAAATCCTTCACAAAAATATTCTCTAGGCCCAGGAAATTCTATTAGTATCATATAGAATAGCTGTTGCAGCAGTTGTCAGTTTCATCAGTGGGTGTCGCTAATATATATGTTATTTATTTACTCATTTATTAATAGTGCGTCAAACACTGACCATCTCAAAGAGGTCCCTAATCTGAGATCTACAAGCCCACCAAACACAAAGGATTGTTCAGCAGTCGTTACACATCACCGCTTGGGAACAAATACCCTCTATTCATTGCCATAGTCTCTGAAGTGATGTACCAGTGTTGTCTCATTCTGGACTGGTGTGATGGTCGTAGCTGAGGTAGTCTTATGACATGCCTTATGGAAGAGGTGAAAACAGTATTTAAGCAAAGCCAGTGTGTGATGATAAGAATGTGCTAATCTCAGACAAACGTTATGATACAGGGGTAAGCTTATGTGCAATAAAACTATCATAATTCATGCTACCATTGACATGAGTACATACTACACTTGACATACGTGTCTTCGTGTAAGATGAAAATGAGAAATATGTTTGAGGAGCAAAATCTAGTAATAATTCATTTACGATCAGAGCTATAGCTGCAACACCTTATTCCTCTTTTCAATAAAAAGAAATTCATCTTCACTTGAGCACACATGCTTAGAAAACAATAATAAAAAGTAATTTTGCCCTTTCTCCCAACGGGGTATATCCTGGTAACATTCAGAATGTTGTCCAATTTTCCTTTTGTCATGAATATGAGCAGAAATGAAGTTGCAAGTCCCAGTGGAAGTAAGCTGTTAGCAGTGCAAATTGCTTCATCCTATTTTGAATACAAAAAGAAGGGGTTTCCACCTCCCCCGGTCTTAGTATTTTAACTTGGCTCTTACACCACCCCGGGAATATGCAAGAGTAAACAGGGTAATAAACAAATAATACGAGATACTGTTATCATCACATACTTAGGCCCTACAGTCACCACCACCATCATCATCGTCATCATCATCATCAGCAGCAGCATCATCATGATCATCATCATCATCATCATTTACCAACTGGGGAACGGGATCTCTCCACGAGAGACGGGTAAGTAATACCTCTCTATGTTGGATTAGGAGGGGCTGGTATGGTGGCTGACATTTACAGGGTAGGAGCGAATGTCTCCTAACTTAGTTACCTCCAGAGAATGGAACATCCGACTTCGTGGTGGAGAGACTGTTGGTCAGTTGACAAAATTACACAGTTGTCCAAGACCCTTCACGGGATTCCATTTCTCTCAGAGACAGGAAGCATTCTGAACCAACCTAATAATTATGCTAGGACTAACCTATGTAGGATGGCATGTGCCGTGTTTATCCAGTCTAATACATTAGATATAAAATAAGGTAGTACATGAAACAACATGCCTGCTTGCTTCTCATGTGTCTCAAGCCAATGCTGGTACATCAATGAGTTCTTCATCATGGGGCAGGGATAGACTTGTAGATGAGACAATGTGTGTGTGTGTGTGTGTGTGTGTGTGTGTGTGTGTGTGTGTGTGTTACATAAGCTTAGATTAAGGCAAAATAATTACATTAGAATTTTCTTCTTCAAGGCCTTTTTTTTTTTTTATCTCGTTTCAGTTTACAAAGTTTCCCCCCACAACATTGATTTGGTACCTAAACGGCTCCTTTTATAATGAAACCACTTCATTGATGGTAAAACTGATAAAAGCTTCTATATGTGCAAGAAGCCATATTTGAGGGTTAAAGTCTATAACCAGGAGCAGACACCCATGACAAAACTAACAGAAGTTAGTTTTGACTTAATTTTTTTTTCTCAGCCCCTTGAATTTGGTTACATATTATACAATGATTTACCAGTCCCTAGGCGATTATATTCATGTAGGATTTTTTTTTTTTTACATCATAATGGAACGATTAGATCCAGCATTCAAGGGCCACTCTAATACAAGAGGTCTTTAGATAGATGAGTAATCTCGTCTGGAGGTAGTAAGAACAAACTATACTACTAGGTCATCGTAGTGAAAAGCCTAAAACAAGCCCAGCAAAAGTGTTGCAGTCACTCCACGGCAGGAGACCCCAGGTGCTGACCCCATGGAGGGAAGGACTTCGGTTTCATACCTTACTTAAAAGCTGATGTGGATGCACATATACAGCTGTGCATAATTTCGTTTCCCTAGGCAAAAGAAAAAAAAAAAAGTCATGCATACCGCAGTGTCCCGGAACCCCTGGGATACCCCAATCCTCCCCAGTGAGGGAGAACTTCGAGGGTGCCACCCTGGTAACACTTGCTTCTGCTGGAAGTCTACCACTATGAAAAATTTCATTTCCCAATGTGCTCTTGTACGCTCCCGGTTGCCATAACGAGCACTCAGCTATTAACTCTTCCCCTTCTTCCTCCCCCTCTTCCATCCTGGAGAAACATCATGCCTCACCCACTCTGAGGACAGGGGATAACAGGAGCTTGAAATGTACCCTGTGATAGGAGGCGTTGTGAGGGACAGGTGGGGAGTGTTGGGTGTTGAAGGGTTGGAAGCCAAGTCAGAGAAATATTAGTGAGCTTTCTCTCTCTCTCTCTCTCTCTCTCTCTCGTGGATGTGGACGCACGTGTGTGTTTCATATAAAATAATGTGCTCCATCCTCAGTAAACATATGTGGTGATAAATAGTTATCAATTCTTAAGCATAATAATTCCTGGAGCTTGTAATTGTAATTAGGAACATGCCCTGACGTAAATAAACGTCATCAACCTTTAAATCATCGAATAACGAAGCAGCAGTTTTTCATCCACGACACTCTACATTACCGGTAACTCTACTGTGTACCTGTAAATGGATAGTATTATTGATAAACATGTATTAATGCATTAATATCTAACACCATTTGGTCAAGTTTGACTCCTCTTACAGATCTGCTGGTGTCTAATAACTCCTTCCATGCATTGTTTTTTTCTGACAATTTTATTGAGCTTAGGAGAGTCTACTAGCAGAAAAGAGATGAAGGAAAGCCGTATCCAAGCCGTAAAGGTTGGAAAATATTTCTGCAGCAAACATACAATAAATAAAAGAAAAGCATTCGGGAGCTGAATGTTAATCGGCCGCCAGAATGTGCTGTTGGCGAAGTCCAAGATTTAGGCCATATCTTGATACCCTGAAGGTTTCATGTTGATAGCTCAACCCGCTCATGAGATATAATGGTACTTGAGACGGGCAATATAAACTATTTGAGCTTTAGCAGCCATTTTGGCGACCTTGACCTTGACCCTGAGTGCCCATTTTCGAAGTCGTCCAAGATATTGGCAGTATCTTGATACCCTGAAGGTTTCATGTTGTTAGCTCAAGCTGTTCAGGAGTTATATGGGAACAGATATGCACACACACAAACACACACACACACACACACACACACACACACACACACACACACACACACACACACCGACAGACAAACAGAGGCAGGCGAAAACATTATCGTTCCTCCATCTAAAGGCGGGCGATAAAAACGACGTCATCTTAGTGGCAAGGTTAATCTCTCCAGATCGAGGGCGTATTTTACGATTTTATTTGTACTAATCCCAGACCTTTCGATTGATATTAGATAAAAGTTTCTGAGCTGGAGGCGATAGATTACTACCTTCACTAATGAAATTTCATTCTAAGTTGATTAAAATCGATTATGGACAGGAAACAAAATTTAGAAAGTCATCAGGCTGAAAAGGTGAAAAAATATAAGCCAGGAATAAGAGTAAAAAAGAAGGCTACCAGATTGGAGGGAAGGACAGGCCTGGAAAGAGCAAGGGTTAGGAAGGTGAGGCAAGTGCCTGGGCAGAAGGAGATACACCCAACACAGGGGGAAGGGTGGGCAGCGCTTGGAGGAAATGGACGGAGAAATGGCGGGAACTGGTGGGAGTCATGGGGCTTAAATGCCGCAGGGGAGGGGGATGGTGGTGGTGGTGGTGGTGGGGAGCTCTTTGTACACTGACACAGGAGACACAGGACAGGAGTCCAGGCACTGCATCCATCTCTCGTGCCTCTCAAACTTCTTTTAACTCCTTCAGCCTGATGATATAGCTTATATGCTGTTCTTTTTAACTACCGACGATTTTTTTCACCTTATGGTAGACATTTGATAGACAATCGTTCTGTGGATGCTGTATGTAACCCTCTAGTTCAAAAGGGTTTATTTCACGATGAATAATATCGTGTGTATATTGAAGAATAAGACACTACGCCAGCGGACTGAAGGGATTATATCGCAGCTGTTACTTGACCTCTTCAACTTGTAATTGATCTCTTCAGTCCGTGGGCGTAGAGTGTTCCGGGAAAAGCTTAGGACATGAGTTCCATTGAAAACTGAATCAGGGAACGATTTGATTAAATATATTTCATTAAAAAAGTACTTTGCTGACTTTCTACAAGACGCATCAGCATAAAAAATTACTCTTGCCAGTACCACTGATTTAATTCTAAATCTGTCTGTCAATCCTTCATACATTCAGTATGGATGTTGGGTGTATTATGGACTCTAGAGGAAATAACAGGTCTGCCGGGTTTCAGATAACAGGCTGTCAAGTGTAGGCCCACGGTCTGAAATAATAATAATAATAATAATAATAATAATAATAATAATAATAATAGTAATAATGGTAGTAGAAGTAGGGGTAGGGGTAGTGGTAGTGGCAGTAATACTAATAGTAGTCATAGAAGCAGTAGTATTAGCAGCAGCAGCAGCAGTAGTCGTAGTCGTAGTAGTAGTAGTAGTAGTAGTAGTTGTTGTTGTTGTTGTTGTTGTTGTATAGGTAGCAGTATTAGTATTGGTAGCAGCAGCAGTAGTACTAGTAGTAATAGTGGCAGAGTTAGTAGTAGTAGTTATAGTAACAGCAGTAGTGCTAGTAGTAGTAGCAGTAGTAGAAATAATATTAATAGCAACAACAACAATACTACTACTACTACCACTATAACTACTACTATTACTGCTACTCTTACTACTAATAATACTAATAACCAGAAAGCACTCACAGAGTGCACACCTCCATCAGTGCTGGATCCGGATCTGGATCCTCCCCCAAATTTAATCAATTCTTTCTTGGCCCATGGCCCACCCTTCCACAAAATTTCATTGTCATTGAGAACTTATATTGTGCGGGATACATAGGATCCTGATTCGGATCCGGATCCGCCCCCAAATTTTATCAATTCTCTTGGCCCATGGCCCAACCTTCCACAATATTTCATTGAAATTCATTGAGAACTTTTGGAGATATCGTGTGTAAAAACAAACATATGAAACTGCCATAGGCAGAGCGCTTGTCTGATGAATCCCCCCTCTTCCCTCCCTGCCTCTTTCCCTCCCTGCCTCTTTCCCTCCCTCTTCCCCTCTATTTCCCCCTTTCCACTCTTCCCTCCCCCCTCCTCCCCGTCATCTGCTTAGCTTTCACCAGCGTGTGGGCAGCAGATTGCTGGCTGGGTGGGTCAGATCATCTGCTTAGTTTTCACCAGTGTGTAGGCAGTCACTTGGCAAAATTTCTCTCACTTCACTGTGAAGCATTGGATGGGTTTGCGAAGCTAAAAATTGCATTGCTGGGCGTGCTAGATGTTTCTCTTCAATTTGTTAAGACAAAAATCGATTATTGAAATTTGAAAAAATGGTGCCTGGGCCGGCCACCGAGCCCCACAGATTTCTGGACCCACGAGCACTGAGGGGTTTCAACCCCCAACCCAGCCAAGGGCCTTTCAACGATTTTGATGAAAACAATAGGCTTTCCGATTTATTTCCAGAACGATTGGGGCAACATTGCGACCTATAGAGAGCAGATAACAAACAGACAGACAAACATACGAAACTGACCAATATGTTTGCCGAATCTATCGATTCTGGCAAGCAACAACGGTAAATACATAAACACGTCCGACTTCATTGGCGGAGGTAATAATAATAATAATAATAATAATAATAATAATAACTACAAGAACAATTACAACAGCAAAAATAAGAGATTTCTCATGTTACGGCAAATGTCAGGTATAATTATTCCCCTATACAAAGGAAAGAAGGAAAAAGTGTGTGGTAATCATAGGGACATTTGTCTTCTCAGTGTAACAGGTAACGTATATGGCAGGATACTTATTTACAGAGCAAAATAACGGAATAATTTGTTGGAGAAGGACAGGACGGTTTTTGGAAAGGGAGAGGTTGTATAGATCAGATATTCATTCTAATGTGCTCAGTGGAAAAGTTTCTAAGGAAGGGAAAGAAGTTGTATGCAACCTTCATGGATTTGGAGAAAACATATGACAGAGTGGATAGACAAAGAATGTGGATACTATTAAGAATATATGGATTAACTGGGAAGCTATTGAATGCCGTGAAGAGTATGTAGGAAGATGCTAAGGCTGCAGTGCATGTGGATAGTGAAATGAGTGACTTTTTCTGTCTGAATGTTGGATTGAAACAGGGATGTGTCATATATACGTGGTTGTTCAGTCTGTATATGAATTGGGTTATCAAAGAGATACAAGGTAGGACAGTGGATATTGGAGTGGCCCTAATGAGAGGGCAGCATTACGAAACTCCCTGTTCTGTTGTTTGCAGATGATTCTGGACTGTTATGTGAGGATGAAGAGAAACTGCAAGGCTTGGTGAATGAGTTTGAGAGAGTGTGTAGGGAATGGAATCTAAAGGTGAATGTAGGAAAGAGGAAAGTTGGGGTTTTCGAAAGAAATGAAGTCACTAGATGCACAATGAGGTTGGATGATGAAGAAATGGAATATGTGAGTGCATTTAACCACCTTGCGCACTGTAAGTTTTCTGCAAGTGTGTTTGACATGATGAGAGAAAATGCCACGAGAGCAGGCTGGACTCACACACAAAGGAAACACTCTCACGTATTTTATTTGCCCCAGAAATTGGCTATAATGGTATAAATTGTATACCATCATCTTCCCTGATGTTTATACTATCTGATATGCTAATAAAAACACAAAAAAATTGATGAGTAAAGTACTGTGAAAGTACCAAAATGAGGTGAGAATACTATTGTTCAACAATGAAAATAACTGCCCTACACCCTAGCACAAAGTTTAGCCCTCATAATGCAAGAGCTAAACATATGTCTAGATGCAGAATTTCACAAGCTTTCATGTGGTTTTGTCAGGATTCTGATACGACCAATTGTTTTCGAGTAAATTGCCAAAAATTGCGCATGCACCCCCTCTACCCCAAACTAAAAACCAAGAGAATACAGACTGTTTGAGAGTGTTGGCCTGGAAACAGACACCCTCCCCTATGGCACACCAAATATTAACACATTTCATGCTAAAACAAAATATTTGGTGAATATTTTTGTTCAGAATTGCCTAATTGGCATCCCTTCAGACTGCCACTGCAAGTGTGTCACCGTAAGTCATCGGTTACTCTTCAGACTAACACGGTTTTGACTCATTTTGAGTCATGGTGCACGAAGGGGTTAAATACTTGGGTGGTGTGATGAGTAAGGAAAGTTTAGAGGATGAAGTGTTTGAAAGAGTACAACAGAGACGAAAGGTTGCTGGTTCTTTGAAAAAAGTGACAAAAAAAAAGGAAAGTGAGCATGAGAATAAAAAAGTTGCTGCATGGTAGCTTTGTGATACTCTGATGTATGGAAGCAAACCTTGAACCTTCTTGGAAGGACACAAATTAAGAGTGAGGCAGTGCAAATGAGTTATCTGAAAGGAATATGTGAAGTTACATGAAGAGACAGACTGACAAATGAGGAAGTCAAGAAGCATTGTGGTGTGGATGTGGGTGTGATAGAAGGCATTAGGAGGAAATTATACAATGAGGTGTTTTGGCCAAGTGCAGATATTGGAGAGAGAGAGAGAGAGAGAGAGAGAGAGAGAGAGACAGACAGACAGACAGACAGAGACAGAGATTAACACTTCAACTTTTAAAGCTTCACTCAGATTATGTATTTTATGCCCTGTTCTTACTGCCGCTAGACGAGAGAGAGAGAGAGAGAGAGAGAGAGAGAGAGAGAGAGAGAGAGAGAGAGTTAACCCTTCAACATTTAAAGCTTCACTCGGATTATGTATTTTACGCCCTGTTCTTACTGCTACTAGACGATGGTATTCAGTTTTGCGTATTTCATACCAGAGGAGTTAGATATCATCTTCACTGACGTCTTGAGTCAAATCAGTTGGTGGTAGGAAAAAAAAAAGAAAATGGAAAAATGCCACCAGACTGAAGGGGCAAAAGATGTCGTATTAACAGCAAAGGAGAGGAAATCAAAGACTTTAACTGCTTTATTGTCTGATATTTAAAGGAAAGAAGTAAACTTTGGTAATAACAGAATTTATAACAATTTAATGGAAAGAACATTTAATGAAGAAGATGAAGTTTGATTATATGTGCAAGCCCTCACTAATACAAGGATTATTAACCCGCCCCATCCCGGAGACCTGAATTCACGTCCTCACATGATGTGCACTCATATCCCGGAGACAAATTAACGCGGCAACATTGCAAGGACATTGCAAGGTCCCTAATTTGCACAATTTTCAATTTTCGCGAGTGATTTTTGGCACGTATACACGGGACACCTTCCTCTACAAGATACCAAGATGCCAGGCAGGGACAATGCCTTACCCAGCATGACCTCCTGCCCCCCCCTGCATGACCTTTTCTCAGCAATTCACCTGTTATCAGTGACCTGGCCAGTAAAGCCATGTCATGCCACGGTACGAAATTCAGGGCCAGAGTGATTCCCCAATCGATGACAATGTGGAGGACAAACATTAGAGGAAGAAACAGAAATGATGATCAGGTAATGTGGCAACAAAAGGTCAGGAATGGTGATGAGTTAGTGAGTGAAACAATGCTTATAATGCCTATATTACCATTTGAAAACCAATATACTCTCGTACTACATATAAATTCGTACCAAATAAATAAATAAATACCATTTATGAGTGGTGCAGAATAGTTATCCTTCCATAGAACTCGTTTTCTTTGCAGCCAGCTTGATAGAAAACCCTGTAAGGTCGAGTATTTTAAACCTCAGGTGAGCGATTTCTCTATGAATTTTCGATATTTCTCACCAAAAGCGGATGTTTGAGCCAAAAAAAAATAAGGTCCAAAAATGTTGGGACTGGGGTGTACCACTGCCCAGAAAACGTCAGGACGGGGTGGGTTAATGTCCTTCTAGCGAGACGATAATGCAATTGCCTGTGTGTATCTGTGTCTCTGTATGTGTCTGGCTGTTCCCAAAATATCTCAAAATCAGGTGGGAAAATTGGATCCAAGCTTTGCAGGCAGTATCCAGGGATATATGATTTGTTTGTTAATTTTGGTGAAGCTGCAATGATAAGTCTCCAATTGCCAGAAGATTTTGCCAAAAAATACCATCTAACTTTTTCTTTTAGATTACCATTATTCACCATTTTTTATTGTACCGTCAATGAAGGGAATGGTTATTTAAGGGATTACTATTGGAATTTCTTCTAAGTCCTGTTACATTCAATGACCTTCAGCAACATAATACCTCTGACTTCGGGCTTCTGAATGCTGTGATTAGGAGTAAACAGCGATATCGTAAGACTTTTTTTTTTTTTTTTTTTGGTGCTGGGATGATAGGTTTATGCCTCCGATTGCCAGTGGATTACTGATTTTTTTATTTTAATTGATGTGGGGAATATGCATTCGTGGGAGAATGCTTTGGCATTCATTGTCTAAAAAAAATTTTGTATTGCAAAGTAAAGTTAATGTTTTTGAAAGAGATTATACAGTATATAAACCTGCCTTTTCTTAGTACCCTGAGCATACGCTGGCATACCCCGATGGTGAATGTGAGAAAGCCTTATTGACATACTGGGTATTATCATAGTGACGGGCTGACAGCAAGGGACATAGGACATCCTTGTGATACATAAAGATCCACAACCTATACCAAGGCAACAACAAATCATTTATTGCCAGAAACTGTGGCAAGAAACTAAGATTACAGTGTCGCAACCTGTCATCCATTGCAGGACTCCTATACATATTATTCTAGTTTTCTTGCTGGATCATCGTCGCCTAGTCTCACAGAAATTCAGAAACCGGAGAACTTGATGAAAGAGCTGGAAAGCATTAAATCGAGGAATTTGCAGATTCCACAGGCAGTAAAAAAGGCTTATTAAAATGCAGGTCAATTATAACTTTTCCTGGCCTGAGGGAAAAAATACTGAAACTTTTGATATTGAAGATTTCCTTGTCAATCTGATGGCAACTGATAACATGCTGAAAATCTGCTGTGTAGCGGACTATTTAGCTTGCATATTGGCAAAGTTGTGGAAGAAGATAAACTGCCAAATAATTTCAGTTCATTTGCCTACTTCACAGAATTCCGACAAAGAAATATTTGAAGCATTCTGTAATGATTTTCTCGGCTAGTAAAAAAAAAAAAAATGCTTATTGGAAACTTTAGCTCCCAAAAATATAGATATGTGGTTATTGAAACAAGTCGAGAAAAGCGTGGAACAGAAAAAAAAAAAATACGGGCGAGATACTAGTAAATTTTTCAGAAAATTACACAAGAACAACATTGGCAATTGTAGAGAAAGAAAGGAACTGTGTTATATTTATTGTGGTCATTGATAATAGTGCAGTAGACAATGGCCATATAGTTGTAAGCTATACCGGTAGCTTAAATTTCAGAAGTGAAAATAAAATTTTATGTAAGAAAAAAGAAATCTTTAGTGAGGGTAAAAGAAATTAGAGAGGAATGATCTGCCACCAAATGTGAGACATCTTGCAAAGTTTGCATCTTATATGTAAATACAGTTCATGTACTTGTCTTTATTTGTGCCTCGTTGTGGAGAGAGTCACAGACTATCCAGGCTACAAGACAAGTTCGAACAGAATTTTCTTCACACCGTAAGCGTGTCCTAAACGAAACAAAACACGTGTCTTCACTTGAATGTGCGTGTGTGTGTATTGGGGGAAAATGGATGGGTGCTTAGGGGGTTGGTTTTGTGCCCGTCATTTTCACTCTGCGGTTCTAGGTGACTAATGACATAAATAGAAAATCTGAGTAAGGTTTCTCAAGATATCACGTCAACACGCATGTGTAGTAATTTTCAGGCAAATCTGCCTTGAAATAAAGTACTGAGGCCGTGGCAATAAGCATTACTACGGAAGCCAAGAAGAAACAGAAAAAGCACACCACTTTTTCATTGGGAAGTGTAAAATGCCTATGTTCTATGAAATCAAAAACAGATTTCATGCTCCGAGAAATGATATGGAATACATTGAAACTATTAACTTTATTTTTACTGTTACATTTGCCAAGGAGACTATGTGTTTGACTTGACTGTTTGTTAGGTGCTCTATTTAACTCTGTCCCTTTCTTCTTTCTTCCAAACGCTTTTTCAACTTGGCGTCATTCCTATATTTCTTCACCAGTTTGCATCAAACTGTGTATAGTTATTCTTTTGGCTAATAGTCTCTGACATCTTTTTTTTTTTCTTGAACTCTCTAATGGGATTTTCCGAGTCCGACGCCAGACCATAAAAACAAGCAAATTTTGAAATCCAATGTCCCTGTATGTTCATTATCATCGTGGCCATTTGTACAGAAGCATCTCAGTGTACTGTAGCTGTGTGAGGACCATCTTGCATTCCCTTGGTGATGTAGGCAACATTGTTTGTCTTGTGTACTTACATTATGGAAAGGTCATTTGATGGAAACAGAACCAGATCTGGAACAATGATTGAGACTTATCAGAGGAACAAGTGACTAAATTGTCAGGAAAAAATATGAAATCTAGATTAGGGGGAAAAAAGAAATTGTTTCATGGAAATTAAACTACTTCTGTATAATGATTGAGAACCATTACATTTTCGGCAAAAAAAAAAGTCAAAATCTAAGGTCATGAAAAACATATTACTTTTCAAAATCACTAGTGAAACGATTTAGACACATGAGACCATGATCATACTGCTTCTCATAGACAAAGCATCATATCGAACAAGAGTCGTGTGGTATGACATTGAACTCTTCTCGAGAGATCATGGTCTATCTAGACCCAGTTTGACCTTAAACTCCAAAACAGATAATTGGCGGATGGTTGAGCTTTCAGTGTGCTTGTTGTTGTTGTTTTGGTGGTGGTGGTGGTGGTGGTGGTAGAGGTGGTAGGCTCATCTGGACGCGAACCCAGTGGGCCATGGGAAGCCGCCAGCACAGGTGGGCGTTTCCAGATATCTTTGGTTCTGTTGATGGACTGCATGTGTAGTGAATGTGAGATGCATTAGGTGTGTTGATGTGAAGTGAGGGGATTCATTACGGTGAGGTCATCATGGACTGTTTGCCAATTGTATTTTGTGTTACAGCTGAGAAGGGAAGGGTAAAGTACACATCCTACTCTGGGACCGCATTCTGCACTGGCAAGGTGCATTAGTCTTTAAAGGGTAACTTTTGATGTATGAATGTTTGGTTGGATTTCATGAAGGACATTTATTGGCTACAGACTGCGGGTAACTGTGTTGGCTCGCTGTTTGTGCACAAATTTGTTCGTACTGTTCATTGGATTTTTTTTTTCTTTTTTCATTCTGCGTAGTTTTGTGAATGTTTTCATTTTTTTTTTCTTGTTTCTTTGTGTTGTGGGGCGGAGGCTGCAACGCAAAGATACCTGGGAAGTAAATATGGATCATATGTTGCAAAACTGAACCGTGTACCTCTCATATTAATTTGATTCTTGATTGGGAAGACTTGTTTCTAGGTGGAAGTGATCTGGATTTGTGGCCTTCGTACATCCTGCTGGTATTCTTAAAGCTTCTATTGCGCTTTATGAAGCCTTTTCATTGTAGTTATTAAGGGACTGAACCCAGCTTGGGATCGCCTAATTCATTATTATCTGAATGAGTTTCTGTAGAATCTCATCACTGATTCATTCTGCTAACTGAAGGTTGTGTTTCTTAATATTTCAAGAGACATCGTAATCCTTTTGCATTGATGTTCCTCGTGTATTGAAAAACAACGAGGTATATCCTAGGTAAATCAAGAAATTTAGGAATGTATCTCCTGTGTGAATGAGTGGTTAAAGAGGGAGACATGAAGGTATGTTGGAAATGCCAGTCTGTCTGGAATCTGGACTGAAGAAAGTGATAAGTAATTAAGTTAACGTTGCAGTCATTCTGTTCTGTGTCAGACAGTGTTTTAATGAGTGTTGGTAGGCTACTGCCAATGCTTATTGTGTTTTAAGGTGTTGTGAAGCAAATGCTAAGTTACCAGCGTTGAGCATTCCGGTCACTGACTGAGACGAGGTTTGGTAGGCTTTCGAGGGGTAGGTTGGAAAGCAGGGGTGAAAGTGAGCCCCATGAGGTTGTATTACACAAACACATACACACACATACATACATATATATATATATATATATATATATATATATATATATATATATATATGTGTGTGTGTGTGTGTATGTGTGTGTGTAATACAACCTCATGGGGCTCATTCAGTCTGATCAGCTAGTCAGGTCAGGTGCAGGTAAGGGGATGGGTCTGTTATGATGTGGTAGGGGTAAACCAGTTCTGCTGTCGGGCCCTGCTATGGATGTCACTGATTGCATTGCGCAGTTGACCCTTGTACGGTGTGATGCGGTGAGGATCTGTCCGTTCTCCCCTTTGGGGCTAAGATGCGAATGAATGTGTTTGAATGGATGAGTAAATGGAGAGTGAGTCGTCCTGTCTCGTCTACCTCCCTTTCCTTGGGGGAAGCAGCCTAGGTATATATATATATATATATATATATATATATATATATATATATATATATATATATATATATATATATATATATATATACATATATACATATATATATATATATATATATATATATATATATATATATATATATATAATATATATCAGTCGTTTCCTGTGGCACCCCACGGGATGCATAGGGCCTGAATGAACTCTCTCCACCAATATTTATCTCTTGCCATCTCCTTCAGGTCCCACCAACACTCCTCTCCTGCTTCTCTTTTCATTGTCCTCAACCAGGTTTCCCTCGGCCTACCTCTACCTCTTCTTCCTTTAGCAGTCCACTCTGGCACATCCTGTATTAAACTGCCTTCTTTTCTATACATGTGACCCAGCCACATCCAGCGAGACAGTCTCACATATTCATCAACTTGTTCCAGTCTTGTAATATCGTATATATATATATATATATATATATATATATATATATATATATATATATATATATATATATATATATTTACATAGCCTATGATTTCATCATCCTTTGTATAATTCTAACGTACAGTATGCTGCATGTTTGATCACGATTCGCCTCATGGCTTCCATAGTGACCAGGCTTGCGTGTTCTACCTCACTCCCCCCTTCTCCCCCTTATAGTAAAGTCGTTCTTTCTGTTGTTCAGAGCAGGATTGTCAACTCTTTGTCCCCTATGGTTTCATTTGCGTGTCCTTCTTACAAGTTGTATCAAGATCTGCCAGCCCCTATATAATGAGCTCAGTCTCTGCATTAATGGCCACTTAGATCTACTCCTCATTTTGTTCACATCTCTCTCCTTGCCTGTATAGTGTATTATTAATTTTAGTGCTCAGGAAGTCTCCAGCCATCTAGCTGCGGTATAATTTGAGTATAAGTGTTGTTACCATTTTTCTTGTACTGTATGGCCTAAGGCGTTAATTCGTAGGCCTGGTAAGGTTTTCGGGATTCATGTGGAGTTTTTAAAGTCAGCCAGTATTAGTAATATTTTGTATCTGTAACAATATTTTATCTTGCTTTAACTGAGCATTATCCGGTTTTCTCATTTTATCAGGGCTGACTTAGATAAATTTGTTCTTGCTAAATTCGTGTTAATAGAGGCTATTGCAGTTAACCATATATTTAGCCTGTTTTTGACATTACATTATCCTTATGAGTCCTGAATGTTTAGTTGTTAGTTTGAGCATTAAACTTTAACTTGTAATTTTACTTAAGTCTTTTGTTTTGAACCTGGAACTTTGCGGGACAGTAGTGATTTTAGTATTCTCACTTGAAGTGTTCATTATCTCTCTCTGTTCCGTAACATAAATTTGGCGACCTCTTATCAGGATATTCAGGATATTATCATAAGGATATTGCTTGATATTTTGTGACTGTGATTTATTCATGATGTCTACTATTACTGCTCTTGATTAAGCCAAAGATTTTTTGTCAAATGTGCAAACAGTGTGTGATGTAGAAAACAGAACAAAGAAATTTCTTAAGCTTGTTGCTCAACAATTGGGAATTGCTGTTAGCTCTCATCATTCTAAAGATCAAATTGTTGACATGATTAATAAAAGCTTGTTTAATGTAACTCCTCCAGATGAGCAAACGCAGATTGAAATAGCTAAGTTACAGTTAGCCCTGCAGGAGGCTCGTGCTAAGGAGGCTGAGTTTCAGGCTTGTGCTAAGGAGGCTGAGGCTAAGGAGGATGAGTCTCAGGCTCATATTCAGGAGGCACAGGCACAGGCTCAGGCACAAATTGAACTTGCTAGGATTCAGGCAGACCATGAGTATCGCATGATACAAGGTGGAACTGGATCATCTAGCTCTGATGATTTTGATGTGGCTAAAGATGTTAAACTTGTCCCTCCTTTTAATGAATCTGATTTAACAAAGTATTTTCAGTTGTTTGAGAGCATAGCTACATGTTTTAATTGGCCCAAAAAGTATTGGCCAGTACTCTTTCAAACTGTTCTCACCGGTAAGCTCAAGTAACTTATGCATCTTTGCCTCAGGATCAATCTGATAATTATGATGTAGTTAAGAGCCTATGAGCTTGTTCCTAAAGCCTATAGGGTAAAATTTAGGACAACTTATAAGCAAGATAAGCAATCCCATGTTGAGTATGCAAAAATCAAAGAAGATCTGTTAGAGCAGTGGTTAAATTCTAAGAATGTAAATTCTGATTTTGATAAATTTAAGCAGATGATTTTGCTGGAGGACTTCAAAAGGTGTATTAATAAGGATGTAAGCCTATATCTTGATGAGAAAAGAATAGATAATTTGTCTGATGCTGCAGTTTTAGCTGATGAATATGTTCTTACTCACAAGAGATATTCTAAAGAAAAAGGAAAGCTGAGAGTAAGTACGTTGCCTCTACTCAGAGTACAGGTAACAGGAAAGAGAATAAAGATGATGTTTCTCAGGAAGTAAATACCAGCTTCACCTCTAGATTTCAGAAAAGTAAATGTACTTACTGTAGTAAGCTTCGTCATATTACGGAGAAATGTTTCAGGAGACAGCGTGATGTGAACAAAAAGGAGTCTTTAAATATTCAGTCAATTGGTCTAGTGTCCACCCTTGAGAGTTCCCAGAATTCTTTAACCGAGTTAACTGAACCTGCTTTGAGGGGTAAATTAAATTCTCATGATGAAGCTCCTCTTTTGAGCAGTAGTGTGAATGACACTCTCAAGAGTTCGTGTGCTAATTTCCTGTCTGATGGTTTTGTCAGTCCTCTGGACAGTAATGACAGGAAATCAGTTAAAATATATCGTGATACAGGTGCTTGCCAATCCCTTATGCTGACCAGTGTTCTAGGCTCTAATGTTAATTCCTCTGATGAAACTGTAATCTTACAAGGTGTAGGGAATAATTACTTCTCTGTCCCTCTGTGCAGAGTGAATTTTGAGTCTGGTTTTGTTAATGGTTCCGTTATGGTTGGGTTGGCTGAGACACTCCCAATGTCAGGTGTAACTTTCTTACTTGGAAATGATATTGGTGGAAGTCAAGTGTGTCCAGCTCCTCAGTTGTCTAGTGAACCAGTGACTGCGACCCAGGATTGTGATATCCCTGATGTGTTCTCTGCATGTGCTGTCACTAGGGCTAAGTCTAAAGTTAATGGTGACTTAGAGGATAATGATGATGATGATGTTATCCTAGCTGACACTTTCCTTGCTAATTTGGACCACTCACCAGATGAGGCAGTACCCCGTAGTGCTGATAATTTGTCTCGTCAGGAGTTGGTAGAGTTGCAGGTTGCTGACCCTGAGTTGAAAGGTCTAGCTAACTCTGCTTGCAGTGAGGAAGAGTCAGCTGGTGCTTCTACTTGTTATTATATAAAGTGCGGAGTACTTATGAGAAAGTGGAGACTCCCAACAGCATCAGCCGACTGTGAATGGGAGGTTGTACATCAAGTTGTCATCCCTCGTGTTTGTAGGCAGGATATCATTAGAGTGGCTCATGATTCCAGTTTGCCAGGACACCTTGGAGTGAGGAAGACTGTGGCACGCATTTTGAAACACTTCTACTGGCCAGGTATCTTCAGAGATGTTTCCTGGTATTGTAAGTCTTGTTACACCTGTCAAGTTGTGGGGAAGTGTAATCAGACCGAAAAGGTTGCACCTCTAGTTCCCATTCCTCCTTTTGAGGCACCTTTCACCCGTGTGTTGGTGGATATTGTGGGCCCTCTTCCTAAGACTTCTTCAGGATTTTCTTATGTGTTGATCCTGATTGATATGGCTACTCGTTATCCTGAAGCCATTCCACTTAGAAATATCTCAGCAAAGAATGTGGTTAAGGAAATGCTAGGGTTTTCACAAAGTTTGGTCTGCCAAAGGAGGTACAGTCAGACCGGGGAAGTAATTTCATGTCAAATGTTTTCAAGCAGTCTCTGAAAGAGTTGGGCATCACCCAGATCACGTCTTCGGCTTACCATCCCCAGACCCAAGGAGCGTTGGAGATATATCATCAAACACTGAAGTCGATGCTCAGGAAATACTGTTTAGAACATCAGAAAGACTGGGATAAAGGTCTTCCATTCATTGTATTTGCCGCAAGAGAATCTCCAAATGAATCACTGGGCTTCTCACCCTTTGAACTACTGTTTGGCCATGAAGTAAGAGGACCCCTTAAGCTACTCAAGGAATGCTGGCTGTCGGAGGAAGATGACGTCAACCTGCTGGAGTATGTGATGAAGTTCAAAGAACGACTGTCCACTGCTTTACAGCTGGCGAGAGAGAATTTAGGAGCTGCTTAGGAGAAGATGAAGACTTGGTATGATAAGAAGTCCAGGTTACGCCACTTTCAGCCAGGAGATCAGGTTTTGATTCTGCTACCGGTGCATGGGCAACCTCTTCAAGCCAAGTTTAGTGGTCCTTATTTCGTGGAGAAGAAACTCAGTGATGTCAACTGTGTCATCGCCACACCAAATCGTAGAAAGAACAAGCAACTTTGCCACATCAACATGCTAAAGTTATATCACAGGCGGGACGAAAATAACCCAGTCTGCACTGTAGCTGTTCCACCCGAGTCTGCAAGCGATGCTATCCCAAGCAGTATGAGCCTGAGTGATAGTTTGGGGAAGAATCCTGATACCATGAATGATCTCCAGAATAAGCTTTCTCATCTAGCTCCCGAGGAAAGGCAGGAGTTTTCGGCATTACTGCAGGAGTACCCGCAAGTGTTCCGTGCCACTCCAGGAAGAACCACTGTGTTGATGCATGATGTCGATGTTGGAGACGCAAAGCCAATTAAACTGCCTCCTTACCGTGTGAACCCAGTGAAAGTTCCTCTCATCCAGAAGGAGCTTAGCTACCTGTTGGACCACAAGATGATTGAGCCCTGTCAGAGTGAGTGGAGTTCTCCTGTCACTCTAGTCCCTAAGCCAGGTGGGTCACAGCGGCTTTGCATTGACTACAGACGTGTTAATCAGATAACCAAAACAGACACTTACCCTCTCCCTCACGTGGAAGATTGCATAGACAAGATCGGAAAGGCTAGGTACATAAGTAAGTTTGATTTGTTAAAGGGATACTGGCAAGTACCTATGACTGAACGTGCTAGGGAGATCTCATGTTTTGTAACACTAGGAAAGACTTTTGCATGTTCTGTAATGCCATATGGTATGAAGAATGCACCAGCCACTTTTCAGAAGCTCATGAATGTTGTAACAGAAGGTTTGGCAGGGTGTGTTGTTTATATTGATGATGTATTAATCTTCAGTGACAACTGGAAAGATCACCTATGCCATGTCAGTAAATTTCTTGAGCGTTATCAAAGTGTGAGTTTGGTCAAGCTAAAGTTCAATACCTTGGGTACGTAATTGGTGATGGACATGTTGCACCACCAGGAGCTAAGGTTCAGGTTATAAGTGATCTTCCCAGACCTAAAAGTAGGAAAGAGCCACAAAGATTTTTGGGAATGGTAGGTTATTACAGGAGATTTGTTCTTAACTTTTCAATTCTTGTATCACCACTTACAGATCTACTGAAAAAGGGAGTTAAATTTGTCTGGACCGATAACTGTGAATCCTCTTTCAGTAAACTTAAAGCTATCCTATTAAGTCAGCCAGTGCTCGCTACTCCAAATTTTGCTAAGCCTTTTACGATGGCTGTTGATGCAAGTGATACAGGACCAGGGGCTGTTTTGCTGCAAGAGGATGATCAGGGTATTGAACACCCCGTATCTTATTACAGTAAGAAGTTCACTCCACCTCAAAAGAACTACTCAACTATTGAGAAAGAGCTTTTGGCCTTGATTTTGGGTTTACAGCATTTTTCATTTTCTTTGTGTTCTGGTTTTGACCCCATAGTCATTTATACCAATCATAACCCACTGAAATTCCTTAGTAAGTTTAAAGATCAAAATCAGAGATTGACAAGATGGAGTCTACTTCTTCAGGAGTATTCATTAGACATACAACATGTCAAGGGGAAAGAAAATGTTATTGCAGATTGCTTATCTAGACTTTAGACAGATTGTTTTAGAGTAATAAGAAATTTCAATTGTAAATTTCTTTTTCTTTGTGGGGAGTTGTTACATACCCTATGATTTCATCATCCTTTGTATACTTCTAACGTACAGTATGCTGCATGTTTGATCACGATTCGCCTCGTGGCTTCCATAGTGACCAGGCTTGCGTGTTCTACCTCACTCCCCCCTTCTCCCCCTTATAGTAAAGTCGTTCTTTCTGTTGTTCAGAGCAGGATTGTCAACTCTTTGTCCCCTATGGCTTCATTTGCGCGTCCTTCTTACAAGTTGTATCAAGCTCTGCCGGCCCCTATATAATGAGCTCAGTCTCTGCATTAATGGCCACTTAGATCTACTCCTCATTTTGTTCACGTCTCTGCCCTCCTCTGTATAGTGTATTATTATTTTTGTGAGTGCTCAGGAAGTCTCCAGCCATCTAGCTGCTGTATAATTTGAGTATAAGTGTTGTTACCATTTTTCTTGTACTGTATGGCCTAAGGCGTTAATTCGTAGGCCTGGTAAGGTTTTCGGGATTCATGTGGAGTTTTTAAAGTCAGCCAGTATTAGTAATGTTTTGTATCTGTAATAATATTATTTCTTGGTTTAACTGAGCATTATCCGGTTTTCTCATTTTATCAGGGCTGACTTAGATAAAATTTTTCTTGCTAAATTCGTGTTAATAGAGGCTACTGCAGGTAACCATATATTTAACCTGTTTTTGCCATTACATTATCCTTATGAGTCCTGAATGTTTAGTTGTTAGTTTGAGCATTAAACTTTAACTTGTAATTTTACCTAAGTCTTTTGTTTTGAACCTGGAACTTTGCGGGACAGTAGTGATTTTAGTATTCTCACTTGAAGTGTTCATTATCTCTGTTCCGTAACAATATATATATATATAAATATATATATATATATATATATATATATATATATATATATATATATATATATGCTCTTGTACGATCAAAATAATGGTTGAGGGAAATTGGAGGCAGTCAAGTTCAGTAGCCTACAATACCTCACCTATTTAACTGCAGTTACCAAGACGAGATCAGGTCAGCCGGGCCAACAGATGTCCTCCACAGTAACGAGAAATTTTGTTTTTCACGTTCTTATATTTATAGACTTTGAAATACTTACTGTTCCTGTCCATCAGACACCTATCAGAATATTATATGCGATTATAGGTTCATGATAATGCCGAATAATACTCGATTTTGTAATACGTTAAACAGTAATACAAAATATATTTGACAGCACATGAGGCTATTCATTCATTAAAATGAGCATTACATTGTTTTTCAGATTATGAACGACATTACATTGTCTTCAATAATGCATCCTACACAATATCTTCCAGTTAAATGGAAATGTGCCATTAATTATGAGGTCCTCTGTTAGGACTAGATGATTACTATTTGATTCCTTTGAGGGAGAATGTTGTGATCCGTTGTACATGCTAGCGAAGTACGAATGTGCATGGGGTGTCTGCAAATGAAACTGAAGTTGCAGTAGCTTCTGTGTTTGTATGTGTCAAGAGTTTGTATATGTCATCAACATGAATGGACAGATTGCAAACATTTGTACGCAGACATCTGACATGACATAATACAAACACCTACTCTTTATGTCTGACGTGCTTGGGTTTAAACCCAAAACTCAAAGCTCACGAAAACAGCGAGAGGAAGTTGCTACCAGCGAACCATCGTGGTTCCAATAAGAAAATACCTCAAACAGTTTTGATCCGATTACAACAAAACCTGGTGAAAGGACTAAAAGCCTTACCAGGGTGTGACCTAATGCTTTGAGAACAATAGGTTAAAAGTGAAGGGCACATGGCAAGGTTACCTTAAACAGTTTTTATTCTATCTGGACCAAACTAAGTAGGAAGGCTGAAGTCAGGGAAGGATAAAGTACTTCCACTTCTAGGACAGTGTGTTGTAAACTCTCCTATGATCGGGACAACTTCAGTATTGTACTCCAGCTGACGGGACACGATTGTATTCGGGTGAGAGTGAGTTAGAGGAGCCTGAGACAACACTATCACCATTAACCCTCTTTCAAAGTAAACAGCTTTAATACTCTACTCCACCAAAAACCATTCAGTTAACTTCGTCTCAGAGTTCAGTCTGTGAGTTAGTAGAAATCTACAACAACAAGGAGCACGCAAAGTGTGCAACATCCTCGCCCTACAGTTGGTCTAACGACCAAACATGACTGCCAAACGACTTTGACTTTCGACTGGTTGTTTTCAGAACCAAATTACTTCATCCATGCTTGACTTAACTCTTCCACCAAATTTGGTCCAGATGGAATCAAAGTTATTTAAGTTACTTCACTATGTAACCATGACTTTTGGCCTATTGTTCTAAAAACGAGTAGGTCAGCCCCTGGTAAAACTCTTTACCCTTTCACAGGTTTGGTCCAAATCAGACCGAAGCTGTCTGAGTAATTTTTTTTAAACATACACACGCGCGCACGTGACGAACAAACATCCGAGTACCCTGTCTCTGCTATGCGAGCGCAGGTGTAGTGAAGTGTTATTAGGCTTAATGAGTTCCTTAACTTACCATATATGTAGCTCTAGTGGCCTTGCAGTCTGGTCATGCGATTCGTCGTGATTCGTGGTGGTGTTGCCGGTTCCGATAGCCATGTACTCGGCGAGTGAAAAGTGACTGCAAATCAAGTAAGTGAACTCTTATAGTAGTGATATAACAGCCATATTTTAACATGTGATTAAAATATGGCAGGTGTAGGCCTATGTTTTAAGATTTACCTTAACTTCTTTAATATCATGAATATCGGTAAATATGAATGTTGATAATTTTTTTGGATTTACTTTGGGTTCGTTACTAGCAGACAGATTTTAAGTAAATCAGTGCTACCGTTGCTACCCCCAACACAACCCCAGACTTTCAACCTCCACTAGTCTCACACACAAGAGGATCCAGTTAAAAACTTCTCAGGTATTCAATTTGAAAAAGTTTTTTCAATCGAAAGAACAGGAGGCTATCGTGTACAGGACAAACGTTGAGCTAATGTTCCTGTGGTTTTTGCTATGTGTAACGACATCAGTTACCTGCGCAACCTTACGGTCAGCAACATACCTCTCTCTACATTGTACACTTTTCATTGGCCTTAAAATGCCATCTCTCCATTGAATAGAGCCATAGCAAAAGACTGATTCTTGAATATGGTGGTACTTACATAGCAGCGTTATGTAAAGGATGCAGTGCAGTAATATTGTTTTATTCGGTCTTTGAGCAATGAGAAATATGGTGGAAGAGGATGATATCCTCAGCCAAGTTAAGGTGCAAAAACTAGATCTGCAGTACAATCATATAGGCAGCAGGGATGTTGCCTATGATGTCACAAAGCTTGGAGGACGTTTTGCATCCATCACTTCAGAACTTTTGCGGAATATGTAGCCTACACTACGGGATTAGCATGAACAACTCTGAACTGTTTCATAATCATCTATCTATCTATCTATTGCCAGACGCCTCAATCCCGTTTGGGGTGGCCACAAACAAATCGCCTCCAAGTCGCCCTGTCCCCCGCCATTTCACTGCCCTGCTCCCAACTCACACCCCCCTCTCTCATATACCTCTCCACCCCATCCCTCCATCTCATCCTCGGCCTCCCCCTCCCTCTTCATCCCTCCACCTTACTCACACACACTCTCTTCGTCAGTCTCTCACCCTCCATCCTCTCCACATGGCCAAACCACCTCAGTGTGTTCCTCATAACGCTTCCTATCACATCCACATCCACACCACAACGCTCCTTTATATCCTCATTCGTCAGCCTGTCTCTCCACGTGACTCCACAGGCTCCTCTTAAATAACTCATTTCCACTGCTCTCACTCTTGACTTGTGTCCTTCCAACAATGTCCAAGCTTCACTTCCGTACGTTAGAGTTGGTATCACAATACTGTCATGTAGTAACTTTTTCACTTCCATGCTCACTTCCCTGTTTCTTATCACTGCTTTCAAGGAACCAGCAACCTTTCTTCCCTGCTGTACCCTTTCAAGCACTTCACCCTCCAAACCTCCATCCTTACTCATCACACTACCCAAATACTTAAACGCACTCACATTTTCCAATTCCTCACCATCTAACCTCGCTGTACATTCACTAACTTCACCTCTCTCAAAGACCATCACTTTACTCTTCCCTACATTCACCTTTAGGTTCCGTTTCTTACACACTCTCTCAAACTCATCCACCAAGCCTTGCAGCTCCCCTTCGTCTTCACTCAACAACACAGTATCATCTGCAAACAACAGTACAGGGAGTTTCCAAACACTATCCTCTCTCACCAGGGCCACTCCAACATCCACTACCCTACCTTGTACCTCTTTTATTACCCCATCCATGTACAGATTGAACAACCATGGAGACATGCACTTCTTTTTCCGTCGCTGATGATAAAATTAATGACTTAAGAAACATCAGAAAACGTAGTCTTAGGATTTAGAAAAAAATAGTGTTATGTTTGACAGGAATATAAAAAAAGAGCAGGAATTAGATCTTTGTATGGAATGTACCATCGGTCTATCCCTGAAAAATCAAATGGCTTAATTCCTTACAGGGTGGCCACGAAAAATTCGGCTTCATTTCACCCTGTCCTCTACCATTTGGCTGACGTCCTCTAACCAACACCCTCCTCTCTCATATAACTCTTCATTTCATCCCTCAATCTCATCCTCTGTCTTCCCTTTCCTTCTTCTCCTCCACCTCACTCACAAACACTCTTCTAGTCAGTATCTCATTCTCCATCCTCTCCACATAGTCAAACCAGCTCAGAGAATTTTTGTCATTATCAGTCACACCATCACCACAACATTAATTCCCTTCTACAATTGTTTGTCTCCCTCCGTGTAACTGCTCGTTCCCCAAATAACCTATTTCGATTGCTCTCACTCTTGACATGTGTCCTTACAGTAGCGTGCAGGCATCATTTCCATGCGCTAGAGTGGGGATCATAACATTGTAGCATTGTCTTGCAGTGACTATTTTGCTTCCATACTCACTTCCCTATTCCCTAATTACTGATTTCAGTAAACCAGCAAACTCCTTTTCCTGCTGTACCCTTTCATGCACTTCATCATCAAAACTTCCTCCTTTACTCATCAAACTACTTGAATACTTAAGTGCACTCACCATTCCCATTTCCTGACCACCCAGTCACACTGTGCCATCTATGATTTTATTTCTCTCAAAGACCATGACTTTACCCTTAGCTACATTCACTATTAGTTTTCGCTTCTTACGTACCGTACATTTCCATACACAGTTACCAAGCCTTGCAACTCTCAGTCATCCTCACTTGACAATACAGTGTCATCAACAGCCAACAGTACAGACAATTTCCAGGTATTAGCTTCTTTCACTAAGGACACTCCAACATCCACTGCCTTACTTTGTACATCATTGATAACCCTGTCCTTGTAAATTCAGAACAATCATGGACACATGACACATCCCTGTTTCAATCCAACATTCAGATAAACGATTTCACTTAGTTTACTCTCCATATACATTGCAGACCAAGCGCCCTCATACATCCTCTTGACATTATTGAACAACTTCCCATCTACTCCAAACATTTTCAGTATCTTCTACATTTCTTGTCGTATGCTGTCTCCAATCCAAGGAGACAGCATACAGTTACTTTCCCTTCATTAAATAATTGTTCACGAAACATCGTAAAACGAATATCTGATCTACGCAACCTCTTCCCGACTCAAAATCCCTTTGTTCTTCTCCAACTAATTCCTCTTTTATTTCCCTTATTCTGTCGTCAAAGATCCTACCATATGATTTTCTTATTTCACAGAGAAGACAAATTCCATTATGATTGCCATGCACTTCTTTTTCCTCTTTTCCTTTGAACTTGGAATCTATTATTATCTGACTTCCAATCTTCCTGGGCTCTACCTTCCTCCGAGACATATCTACATATCTGCCATATCCATTTAATCACCATCTCTCCTTCGAATTTCACCATTTCGCTACACACACTAAATTAGTTCCTGAGGCTTTCCCCGTTTTGACTTTCTTCGTTGCTTCAACTACTCCCATCGCACTGATATCTTCCTCCCTTTTCGCTTCCCGTCTTTTCCCAGCCATTCCCCAACCACTCACACTTGCGCTACTTTCGTTCCCGATGTTCAAAAATTCCTTAAAATGTTCCCTCCATATGTTCACTATTTTTTCGTTCTCCACCGACATACTGCTATTTTTTTTTCTTTCTTTCTTTCTATTACAACTTTTCTTGTCACTCTGTCTCACTTTCTTTACCTTCATCCGAAAAATTTCTTACATTCCTTCCATTTTACACTCAGATTTTTGCCAAATTCCTCATCTACTCTTTCTTATTTTACTCTGTCTTGAAGTCGTTTCATCTTTTTCTTTTTCTCTACATAAACCTCTCTTTCCCGTCTCTCTGCATCCTCCACTCCTCTTTTTCTCAACCAGTAACATATATCGATTTCTACTTCTCATCCATAGTTCATATCACCTTTTCAGTCCACCATGCTGTACAGATTTCGACTACAAGCTTGCCACCTCCATCTGAAACAAACCATATATACCTATTTGCTTCTCCACTTTTCTCTTGTTTTTCACAGTTATTTTTTTCCCTGCAGCAGTCTTTATAATCTTATTGATGAACTACCTCTTGTCTTTCTCTTCCTTTATTCACTTATCACCTTTGCACCTCAGTCTTAAACTCTACTATGAAGTGATCAGACTGTCTCCTTCCCGAGCCTCTATGCGCTCTTGTGTCCAGCACAGATCTTATTTGATCATCCTGACACAAACACACATACTCAGTCATTGCCTTACGTTCATCCAGCTCGTCACCCCTCCTCCCTATCACTCGCCATGTACGAGTATACCTGTGGATCACCTTGTGCCTAATGAAGGCAATAACTATTACCAAATCCTTCTATGCACAAATATTCATCAGATCACTACAATTCCCATCCACTGCAGTGGGCACGTCCCACTGACAACCACCTCATCCATCTAACACTCCCTAATTTTCCATTCATATGTCCAGTCAGAAACACTCTCTCACTTCTCTCAAACTTCTTCATGCACACTTCCACACCCACTCATAGCCCACTTTTCACTCTAGTCACACAAACAATATATGGGCCGGTTATTTACACACGTATATATGTTTTACTTCCTTTCAAGTAGGTCTCTGGTTGAATCTAGTGTCACTAGAACGTACATTATGAGGCTTCCGGGGCTCATTTATTGACTAAACTAAAACAAAGAAATCTAACCGCGACAAATCATCCTAGAACAAATATAGTGCCAGGAATTCAAAGGCAGACTTTTGCTGAAAAATGTCCCGGCATTTGTAAAATTATTTGGTGCAAAATAAATGCAATATATTCTTCAAGTGAATTATGTTAAAAATGTTTCATAAAGAACTACCTGACAGTGTATCTGCTTTTCTGTGCAATATAATCCTAGAGTATGTATTTTGTCCATCCATCCATCCATTCATCCATCCATACTCTATTCGTTAAATTCTCCTTTGTGTCCTGGGGCAAGACTGCTCTGTCCCAACATTTAAGGCAAGGTTGACCCGCCTCGCTCGCCCCGAGCGGCATTATGTGAGCAGTAAATCCCTACCCATCCTTAGATGTAAACCCTTGAGAACCCAATCCTGTTGGAGCACCTTTGCTGACTTGACCACCAGACGCCATTTAGTTATATGGTTACCACTCAAAGTATTAAATGGTTTCCTATTCTACAGTAAACACTTTGATCTGTCAATCAGTGAAGAATCATCCAAAGGCATCGCCACATCGAGTGAGTGTTTGGTGGGCATCCCCACCTATTCTGTTGTTTTCATGAATATTTCCATACAGCTAGATGATACTCATGTAAGTACGTTGACAAAATTTAACCATTAATGCTTTCATGAAGCAGCTTATTATTCGTTCTGCTATTAACAATCGGATATTCAGGTGCCAGTATCTGTAAAGTAACTCACGGCTATCTTAGTATCCAGCTGCTGACTGACTATCTAGAACTGTCGGTGGGTTTTGCTTATCAACACTATTTTTTTCCCCCCTTGTAGCGAAATCCATTTACCACAGGGTTTTCCCATCGTATTTGGAGCTTGTATGACGAATTGCAAGCCTCTTTGTGCATATGTGAAAACGGACAGATAAAACACACGTAAACACATTCTGAACTGGTTTTCATTCAAAATATTTCGGTGCTGCGTCAGCAAAATATGAATTTAATCAAATAACTTATCCATTTAAACAATATTGTGTCCGTAATAACTGCACACATACTGCATGTAAAAAAAAATACTACACACACACACACACACACACACACACACACAAAATGCATACATATTCGAAATACAAAACTCTCAGATTCGTCAAACAGAATGAAACACTCTGTCATTCACGTACTGTCTCTTTATTTCTTCTTGGGATGTGGACTTGTATAAAGCAATGATGACAATAGCTACGGGATTAATTTTTAATATCCTGAGGCGTATGACCTGAAAATCCTTTCACGTACAGTACATACTCTGGAGATACGAAAACCACAGTTTGTGAACCCATGACTTACGACAAAAGTGCTTTTTTTTTCATCAAAAATAACTTCAGACTTCTTGTTTTAAAGTGCATTCAAGGTATCTCTAGACTGTTATTCAGCTTTATAGATACTTCTTGGAAATGAAGGAAATACCCTTCATCGGCCCATACAAAACGAGGGGGTGTCATAATTATGAATATAACTGTCTTGTATAAGCAAGAAAAAGAAATGAAAAAGACGTCCCCAAGTTGAAGTGAGTAAAGTGTATATTATTTCTGCTTTGGGAAGGAAAGCAGACATCTTAGTTTGTGTGCAAAAAACTACTGTAAAAAGATACACATACACAGAAAAATGTATTTAATATTTACCATATATAACTATTTTCAACTGTTACAATGAACGGTAAAAACGTGAATGCAGGAATCTTCACAATGATATCTAACTGGAACAGGTCATGTGTACAGTTAAGCTGATGAAATAGGGAGATGTGGCGGACGACTCTGTGGGAAAATGGGTTGTAATTCGATGTGAAGAGAAAGGAGCAAGAGAACGTATGCAAGCTGGTGTGAAATTAAATGCCACCTTGCACTTTCTTCAACCCACGCTGAATTCCCAAACTTAGTCGGGTAAGTGTCTGTTTTGGGTAAGAGAAGTACGAAATTATTATTATTATTTTTTTTTTTTCTACAGGCTGATAGAAAATATACTGCAATAGCATACTTTACCTCGCTTTCCGTATCCAAACCTCACACACTGGATTAGCTTACACACTGCCACACCTCACACATTGCCATAGCTCAAACCCTGCTACATCATACACTCCCAGCCTCATACACAGCCACAACTCACACATGGTCAGACCTCGCGTGCTGCCACACCTCATGAAATATTACACCATCGACTGCCACACCTTACACACTAGTACGCCATACACGGGCCCACCTCACACACCTCACACTGCCAGTCTTTGCACTGCCAAGTCTTACACACTGCTACACTGCTCACAGTCCAGCATTATACACTGCCACACTTCATACACAGCCACGCTACACACACCTAATTCTGCTAAATCTTACACTTTGCCACACTTTACACACTAATACACGTACACGCTACATTATACACACCTCACACTGTCAAAACTTTTGTTGCCAAAACTTAGACACCTACAGTTATTTTACTGCTATACCACACACACACACACACACACACACACACACACACACACACACACACACACACACACACACACTGCCACCTACCATACTGCCACACCTCTATAAGATTCCAGGCGTACCACAGTCACACCTTCAACTACGGAGAGTTTTGTCATACTCCAGTACGTAGCTAAATGTCAGACATTAGAGTGTTGCCTGAAGAACTTACCTGACTTGAGTATAATTATACATAATGCAACTGACTCTTAGGAATGTCACACGGATTCATATCTTGATTTATTCTTTCTTACCGGTTAATGTAATGATTGAGTAGTATTTGGGGAGGCAACAGTATATAGGCTGTAGTCTGACAACTCAAGTGTTCATTTCTTGATACAAGATAATTTTCCATACATTCAGCCTATAATGCGATATCTTAATACACTAAATTTACAGTGAAATGAAAAGAACGAAGTTCTCATACACTTAGGAAAAAGGGAGGGTGTAATTTCTGGATAATAAAGACGACGTAAATAATACCACGAATGTAACAAAGACTTTACGAAATAAAATATCTACAGATCTTTTTCCACAAATCTGGATTTTTTATTTATAAATAATGCTAAACCTTCAGAACTTTAGCAGCCAAGAGGAAGAGTAGCAAAATGATCATAATTTTAGTCATCTCTAGCAACTGAATTTCCACCCCAGGCTTTCAAGAGCGAAGCGTCTTCACGAGAGGGTCTGATCATGAACGGATCTACATTTAGCACCCAGCCCGCTCCCACTCAATCATTGTTCACTTTCCGTCACTTTCTCACGCAATTACTCACTTACCCACCCCTCACTGGCTCGCTCGCACGCTTTCATATGACGCCTTCTTTCAGTCGCGGCACAGTCTCTCTCCCCTTGCCTTGATCATTTCTTCTTTCTCTTTCTCAATTTATTACTCTCTCTCTCCTTATTCCCTCGCACCCTTATTGCATATTAGAGGGGTGCTGGAGATGCTTATGCTTTGCTGTGGCTTGAGGATAATGGAGACTATGAGGGAGGGTGACTTGGATGAGGGTTACAGGGATAGCTGGCTTGGGTGAGGATTATGGTGAAGGATGGCTTCGGTGACATACAGAAGTGTGGTTTTAGTTGTATAACAAGTGCTCGTGAGCCCTTCGGGCCCCTTGCACTTGCTCCTGCGGAGGGTTCTTGCGTTTATGTGTTGTTCTAGTGTAACGTCGACACTTGGATTTTTCGCAGCTGAACAATTGATTCTGTTATTTGCAGCTTCGGGAATGGAACCCAAGTTGTCCGAACGCAAGTCCGAAGTACACACACAGACACACTGCTACTGCTACAGTTTATTTTAGTTCTACCTCTGAGCGAAAAATTCTACGGAGATCCTATGCCGGGCTCCGGGAACAGTGTTTTTGGTCAAAATTTGATCGCTCATTAAATATAGTAAAAGTTTTTCGATCATGATAGGACCAAGTTTTTCACATCAGCGAATTTTTTGCGATTTTTGTGCCCGTTTTGGTGCGATTTGAATGTGTAATTTCGGCTGCCTAAAACACACACACACACACACACACACACGAAGACACACGGTTAGTGCTATAGTATATTAGACAAGTGCTCTTGGGCCCTTCAGGCCCCTCGCACTCGCTCCTGGTGAGGGCTGTCGCGTTTATGTGATGTTCTAGTGTAATGTTGTCACTTGGATTTTTTGCAGCTAACCAATTGATCGTGTTATTTGCAGCTTCGGGAATGGAACTCAAGTTGTCCGAACGCAAGTCCAAAATACTTTAGTTGTACCTGTGTCCAAAAAATTCTACGGAGATCCTATGCCGGGCGCCAGGAGTGGCGTTTTTTTGATCAAAATGTGATCGTTCATTAAACACAGTAAAAGTTTTTCGATCGTGAGGGACCAAGTTTTTTCACATCAGAGAATTTTTTGCGATTTCTGTGCCAATTTTCGTGCGATTTGAATGTGTAGTTTCGGCTGCCCAAAACACACACACACACACACACACACACACACGGCTATTGCTGCTAGACTATATTAGATGAGCTGTGTATATAGAGGCTTCACTTAACCCACCCATGATTAAAGAGTTTCTCCTAAGATGAAGTATAATATCGGTGGTAGTGAAAACATAAAGTAGACGTCCTATATTTGAAGGGGATAAAGATAGATAAGGGAATCCATGACGCTAAATGGAACGGGGTCAGAAAACTTGAAGTTAACATAGATATTGCATTTCTAAGGATGTCGTGACTTGAAAATTTTCAGGTAGGATGAATGAGACAAAGACATGGAATCAAACTATTTCTAAGCAAATGAAAACAGTACAAAACCCAAATTTATCCTTCTTTTTCAGTGAGGTGTCTGGTCACTATGTCTGAACGGCTGACTGGAGATCGTACGCAAAGGGAATGATAGGCTATGAAAGAGTCTTCCAGAATCTACCTGTAATGCATAAAGCTTTTGAAAGAAAAGAACGGCAGATCTACGAGTATAATGATGGTACATATCTAAGTACGAAAAGCATGTACACAATGATTTCAGAGGATTAATGCTCAGCGTAATACACTACAGAAAGAATCTGTGTATCTGTGACGTTTAATGGTAAATTGTTCAGAGATAGTGGGAGGAAGTCATATGAAAAATATTTGTTCAGAGTGAATGGGAGGATTTCAAATGATTTACTTTGCTCAGAGCCAGTGGGAGGAAGTCAAACGATAATATTGTTGAGTCAGTGGGAGGAAGCAAATGAAAATAACTGCTTGGATTCAGTGGAAGGAAGAATTATGAGATTAAAACTATCGCATCATCTCCTCAGTGCGAGAAATTGGCATAATCATAACACTTACACACACACATGTACGTGAGACGTACTTTACAGAAGGACGATCACGACCCCTTGACGGATTCGGCACCTGTGTGGTGTTAAGGATAAAGGACACCCGAACCATTAAAAGAAAAATGTTAGGCGTCTTTAAGAAAATTCAAATGAAAACGACACTCAAGAGCCATGTAAGAAGAACAAAGTCGTACAATATATATATATATATATATATATATATATATATATATATATATATATATATATATATATATATATATATATATAATTGTGAAATAAAGAAATTGAGAACCAGTATATATATATATATATATATATATATATATATATATATATATATATATATATATATATATATATATATATATATATATATATATATATAATAAAGAAATTGAGAAACAGTACGACAAGTAGACATGTGCCAGAAGCAGTACCCCCTATTCCATACACTCCGAAGTTGCTAACCCCAAGTATTCAGGCATCAACACAGGGCCTCTCCTACCTCACATCGCACATTGTATCCCATTCCTCGCATACTCCCACAAGTACTAGAAAAAAAGATTTTGATGTGTAATAGACTCTCACATTACTCCCTCTCTCAGACCTCTTATCTCTCTTCCCTTTCTTTGCTAACTGCACTTTAATTCTTACTCATCCAAATGCCCTTCCTATATCCCATGTTTCTATCCAAAGTTCCTACAATCTCGTCCGTTTGGCTGTGTCTCCATTTTCACAGTTGCTCTAGCTAAATGAAACAAAAGTGTCTCCAGGCACATGACAACAAGGCACTTGTGTATCAGCGGAATTATTAACACTCAAGCTCCTATGACTCACTTCCAGATTAAAATAATTGTCTGGTGTCAGCTAGAATACAAGTATGGACTTGTCCAGACCAGAGAAATATTAATGCTGCCAGTAGTAACACTCGGGCTCCCATGACTTATTTTAAGGTAAAAGATAATCGTCTGGCATTAACTAGAATAAAATACTAAATCTGTCCCAAGCATGAGTGAAGTAAAAGAAACGTAGCGAGCCTTGAAATGTAACTAAAGCTCAACAATCCTCAGTGACCAATTCATGTACGTTGCTTAACGCAAGAGCTGTTATCTGTATTTGCATCTTTCACGTCAGCAGAGGTAGACGGCCCCAGCAGCGGCCCAAGTTAAGGGACATCACGTGGAGCAGCGATGCGCCTCAAGTATCAAGTCAGGGCCAGGATTCGCAAACAACCATAAGATCAACTCCCGCTCGTAAAACAAAATTTTATTTGTTTGACGAGAAAGAGACATGTGAAGTTTCTCTAATTTCCTTGCCCTTCTTCCAAGGAAAAGTATAGCCAATACTTTTCATTTCGTAGCGAAGATTAACTTAGAATGAACAAGAGACCTGGGAAGATTCTATGCTCTCATTTTCCTTCCATAAATTGTGTATTTGAGTACGAAGCGAGAGGGGAGTAGTGGCAAGGTTTGTTCATTAATGTACTCCCAGGATATGATAACCTGCTCGCAGCTCACCTACATTTCAGGGCAGTCAACAGAGAGCAGTTAAATGAAATACAGGAGGGTTTCCTTTAGCCAACATTTTAAGGCTCCTAAGACGCACGCTTAGCTTTGAAAAAATCGTCTGGTGTTTCACGTACTAGAATAATAGGGCTGACCGGACGAAGAAAACGCTAATGGTGTCAGTATTAATAATCAGGATCCTATGACTCACTCTGTGCTTACAATCGTCTGCTGTTAATAGGAATAGAATTCGTGGGTTGTTCTGACCATGGAAGGGTTAACTGTATGCGATATCCACTCTCCTGTTTGCATTTTATCAAGGAACAAAGAATGTGACAGTGAATGCAAAGAGATAGCTGGACACAGGGCCTTGCAGAAGGAAGTGACGTATGACACCTGGGATCCTTTTTATCAAACCCCTCCGTTAGCGTGAGTGTATTGTTTCACTCGTTGTGTGTGTGTGTGTGTGTGTGTGTGTGTGTGTGTGTGTGTGTGTGTGTGTGTGTGTGTGTGTGTGTATCAGAACAGTGTAAGTAAAACAGTTATGATCCGATTTTCACCAAACTTGGTGGAAGGATATAGATCAGCTATATGGATGTCCTGTTATTTCTTTTTTTTTTTTTAGATAATTAGTTAAAGGTCAGAGCCACAGATCAAGGCCTGCTCAATGAGTCTAAATCTGATTCGGGTCAAACTTATTCTGTTTCATGAACAATCGGTCAGGGGTCAAATTCGGAGGTTAAGCCAGAAAATTTACCCAATAACTCAAATAGTTTTCATTCAAATTGGCCAAGACTTCGGTGAAGCGTTGAGGGACAAGGAAGGATGAAGAAGATATAATTTGGAAATCAAGTTAAAGTTCAGGGCTGCTGGGCAAGGTCAGTTTGGACATTCCCATCCAATTTAAACAAACTTAGTCAAAGGTTTGGGGCTGCTGCATGGATGAAGTGATTTCAGTTTTATGAACAGTCGGTGGAAGATCAAGTTCAGAGAACGGTATCAAATGTTCATCCCTTAGACCAGTTGTATGGCGCGGGTGTTGCACTCACTGAATGCTCGTTGTTGCAAGTTTCTGAAACATTTCAGTCCGATGACTTTTTAAAAAATAATCTTCATCCCTCTAAATGATTTTGTTAGTGTTCGAGAAGCCCTTTGTAGTTATATGATTATCAACAATGAAAATCACCATCTTCACAAAGTGCCTTGCACATCGAAAGTGAATGAAATCCTCTGAAGGTATTAATAATATAAATAAACATATATCATCGGACTGAAGTGGTTTCCTTGCTTTCAGGATATACCAGTGTCCGTAGCAGTTTTCCTTGCTTTCAGGATATACCAGTGTCCGTAGCAGTGTACTGTTATCAGATTACATATATTCAGTCCCATCTACTCCACTTTACCATGCACTCTTATTTACACGCGAAGTTTGTGGTAAAGATATGAGATGGCGAAATAGTACACAATGAATTTTATGTACAACTAAACCTCAAGATGTTTCGTAATCACTGAAGGACAGGGTTATAAGGCTGCCAGCACTAGGCCAGTCAAGAGGCTTTATTTATCTCTAACTATATTTCTCTCTTTCTTTACCTCCACACTCCCCAGCCCCACCCGGGTCATATTCCCCCAGCTACCCTTCAATTCTTTTCCAGTCCTATACCTTTATCCTTCAAGCCAAAAACAACATATCTAACTTTGCTTAAACCACACCTACCTACCCACCTCCCGGCCAAAACTCGTCGTAGGGGTGGTAACACAGGACCACAGGGTGCCACTTAAACCACACTGAAACACATAATATTCTGTCTGCTTTAACATGGCCTAAAACTGCCTCCATCTTTAATGCTGAGCTGTAAGAAGAGATTAACCCTTTCAGTGCGATGACATGATCTTTATTCATCTTTACTTCCTCTATACCAGTGGTTCTCAACTCGTTTCAGGCCATGGACCCCCAGCCCAATTAAAAAAGATATCGTGGACCATTTCATTTTTGAGTAATGATAAATAAAGCATAGACAACAAACATTTTGGTTAGAAATATATTTCTTACAAACAGAATTTCGAGAAATGATATAAAAGTGTAGACAGCTGACATTTTGGTCTGAAATATATTTCTTCCAAAAATAATTTCCAGGAAATACTTCTCTAACATCTTGCTGTGACATTAATTTCTAACAAACAGAATTTTGAAATTATGTAGGAGTATACAGCTAACATTTTTCTTTGCAACCAGACTTTTGGATTCTTTTCTCACTAACAAGCTTTTCAGTGTTAGGAGAGGTACTTGGTAATGCACAATGAATATCGCTTTCCACTGCAGGCCGATTCCTCTGTTTGGTCTTACTGTGCAACAAACATGAAAATCTGCTCTCACACATGGAAGTTGATGCAAATGGCAGAAGACATCTGACTGCATGTGTTGACAGATTTGGGTATCAATCATACTAGAATGATCAATAGGAATAATACAATAAAATGAATGGCCTACCCCCCCTGGGGGTAGGGGGGTTTACAAGAATACTCCCCCAGTATCCCTGCTTGTCGTAAAAGGCGACTAAAAGGGTTGGCGGAGGGTTAGTGCCCCTCCCCGGAAAACAACTAACTAAAAAAACAAACAAGAAGCCTCGGACAAGGACTAACCAAACAATGACGACCCAGGACCGGACAAAGGACTTGGTAATGAGTACATGGAATGTAAGAGGAGCGAATGATGAGGTGAAAGAGAGAGAGATTGTCCAGGTGCTTGAGGGTGCAAAAGTGGATGTATGTGGAATAACTGAAACGAAATGGGGAGGAGAAAGTGTGAGAGAATGGGAGTATGGATGGGGTATATGTGCAGGAGTAGGTGAGAATGAGAGGGCAAAGGAAGGAGTATGTATAGTTGTGAGTAAAAGATGGAAGAGGAGCATAAGACAGTATGGATCAGTTGGGTCAAGGATTGTGTGGGTAAAGTTGAAAGTTGGAATACAAATGTGGGCGATTGTGTGTGTGTATGCACCAGCGCAAGATCGTGCTAGAAGAGTGAGAGAAGAGTTCTGGACAAATGTGGAAGTGTGCATGGAAAAGTTTTCAAGGAATGAGAGAGTGTTTTTGATTGGTGATATGAATGGTAAAGTTGGGAATGTCAAGGTGGATGGAATAATTGGTGGGTGGGGTGTGCCTGCTAAGATAGATGAGAATGGGAGTGCGTTAGTGGACATTTGTACTGGGAGGTGGTTGGTGATAGCCAATACCCTCTTCAGGCATAAAATAATCCACATGTATACATGGCGAGTGATGAGAAGGGTGGGTGGTGAACTGAATGAAAGGAAGGCAATGATTGATTATGTGTGTGTGGACGAAAGGATGCGAAGATGTGTAAAGGATGCAAGAGTGTATAGAGGTTGGGGGAGTGGACTTTCTGACCACTACTTGGTGGTGGCCAGAATTAGAATGCAAGTAAGATGGAAGAATAGAAGAAGGGAAAGACGAGAGGAAGGAGTAGTTGCAAGGAGAATGGAAAGGTTACAAGAGGATGAGAAAAAGGCAGAGTATAAAAGAGAAGTGGAGGAACGATTGGGCAAATATGAATTGGAGCAGATGGGAGACGTGGAAGGTGTGTGTAAGATATTTACAGAAGAAATATGTGCAGCATGTGATGTGGTGAGTGGAAGGAAGAGAAGACGGAGGGGGGTGCAAGGAACAGCGTGGTGGACTGAAGAGGTGAAACAGGCTGTGGCACAAAAGAAGAAAGCATACAATGAATGGATGAGAAATAGGGGCGTGGAAGAAGTTGAGAGGCGGAAGAGAGAGTTATATGTAGAAAGAAAGAGAGAGGTGAAAAGATTAGTAAAAGAGAGTAAGAAGAGAGTGGATGAGGAATTTGGAAGGAATTTGAGTGTAAAGTGGAGGAACTGTAAGAAAATGTTCTGGAGAGAAGTGAAAAGAGTAAGACAGGGTGGAAGTGAAGTTAGCAGAGGAGTGAAAGATAAAAATGGTAGATTACTAGTGGAGAAGGGAGAAAAAGTGAGCAGATGGAGAGAACACTTTAAGGAATTGTTGAACGTAGAGGATGGAAGTAATGCGAGTATAAGTGGCTGGGGAATGGCTGGGAGAAGGAGGGAGGTGAGAAGACAGGAAGGAATCAGTAGGATAGAAGTTGTGGAAGCAATGAAGAAAGTTAAATCGGGGAAAGCCCCAGGAATTGATGGAGTGTGTGGTGAAATGCTGAAGCATGGGGGAGAGATAGTAGTAGAATGGATGTGGAAGATGTGCAGATTGGCCTGGGAGGAAGGTAGAGTCCCGGAGGATTGGAAGTCAGGTATAATTATTCCCTTGTACAAAGGAAAAGGGGAAAAAGAAGTGTGTGGTAATCATAGGGGCATTTGTCTTCTTAGTATAATAGGAAAAGGGTATGGTAGGATACTTATAGACAGAGTTAGAGAAAGAACAGAAAAATTAGTTGGAGAAGAACAGGGAGGCTTTAGGAAAGGAAGAGGTTGTGTAGATCAGATATTCATTCTTAGATCTTTAGTGGAAAAGTTTCTAGAGAAGGGAAAGAAGTTGTATTCGGCTTTCATGGATTTGGAGAAAGCATATGACAGGGTGGATAGACAAGGATTGTGGAAAGTGTTAAGAATATATGGAGTCGATGGGAACTTGTTGAATGCTGTGAAGAGTATGTACGATGGTGCGAAGGCTGCAGTGCGTGTGGATGGTGAACTAAGAGATTTTTTCTCTTTGAAAGTTGGTTTGAAACAGGGATGTGTCATGTCTCCATGGTTGTTCAATCTGTACATGGATGGGGTAATAAAAGAGGTACAAGGTAGGGTAGTGGATGTTGGAGTGGCCCTGGTGAGAGAGGATAGTGTTTGGAAACTCCCTGTACTGTTGTTTGCAGATGATACTGTGTTGTTGAGTAAAGACGAAGGGGAGTTGCAAGGCTTGGTGGATGAGTTTGAAAGAGTGTGTAAGAAACAGAATTTAAAGGTGAATGTAGGGAAGAGTAAAGTGATGGTCTTTGAGAGAGGTGAAGTTAGTGAATGTACAGCGAGGCTGGATGGTGAGGAACTGGAAAATGTGAGTAAGTTTAAGTACTTGGGTAGTGTGATGAGTAAGGATGGAGGTTTGGATGGTGAAGTGCTTGAAAGGGTACAGCAGGGAAGAAAGGTTGCTGGTTCTTTGAAAGCAGTGATAAGAAACAGGGAAGTGAGCATGGAAGTGAAAAAGTTACTACATGACAGTATTGTGATACCAACTCTAACGTACGGAAGTGAAGTTTGGACATTGTTGGAAGGACACAAGTCAAGAGTGAGAGCAGTGGAAATGAGTTATTTAAGACGAGCCTGTGGAGTCACGTGGAGAGACAGGCTGACGAATGAGGATATAAAGGAGCTTTGTGGTGTGGATGTGGATGTGATAGGAAGCGTTATGAGGAACACACTGAGGTGGTTTGGCCATGTGGAGAGAATGGAGGGTGAAAGATTGACGAAGAGAGTGTATGTGAGTGAGGTGGAGGGGGGAAGAGGGAGGGGGTGGCCGAGGATGAGATGGAGGGATGGGGTGGAGAGGTACATGAGAGAGGGGGGTGTGAGTTGGAAGCAGGGCAGTGAAATGGCGGGGGACAAGGCGACTTGGAGGCGATTTGTTTGTGGCCACCCCAAACGGGATTGAGGCGTCTGGCAATAGATAGATAGATAGATAGATAAAATTTTTCGTACTGAAATTTCAGTAAGTTTAAAAATATATGCACTAATCTCCAGTGTATTACCAAATATAGTGAACGTCCTGTGGACCACCCAAAAAGTCACCGTGGACCACCAGTTGAGAACCACTGCTCTATATGATTTTACTGATGCATGGGATCCTCAAAGGTGTTTACAATGGGTTCCCCGTCCTATCTCAGAGTAGTTTTTTGCAGAATGGTCAGTGGCATTCGAATCTTTACCTGCCTTGGTTTCTTTCGTCAAAAACTGTTCCTGATTACTTGAGGAAAACTGTCATTGTTGTTATGTGATGTGGACAGGAGGACAGAGAAAGAAAACAGTAGAAATTTGCCGTGTCCCCTGTTCCTCTTGCAAAAACATCACAGTTACGACAGTGATTGGATCGTAAATTAGTTCGAGTATAGCACCGAAGATTAGGAAGGACTGTTATCTGTGAAAAGGTTATTCATAAGTAGATTTAACCCCTGACGGTAAAAAGGTCTATCCGAAGGCGAATATATTTGTCTGTGGATATCACGAATGAACTGAATGAAAAGGGTTAGCATTACCATATGACGCTATTCACAAAGGAAAAAAAACTTACGGAAAATATGTAGTGCCGTCACACTCCTATTTTCTTACTGAGCTACTGGATGTCAACTGCAGACTGGCTAACGTCCCCCTTCAGTTTCAGATGGACAGCCTATAGTGCATTGTGTCTTTCTCTTTCATCCACTGCTGTCACATGTTTGACATCTAAATTGTCACCAACGACTGTCCCAAATATTGCACTAAGTTGTAATGTTGAAGACCTGCCTTGTCCACTCTTTACAGTTCTAAAGTATTTTGTTCGTTCCTGTCAACACACCTAATTTTTATATGAAATCTGTACAATAATAACTTTCACCCCTCTTAATTTGGAGAAGATTTTTCGTCCATTGCAGTTTATTTCCCGTATATCAAGGGCTGAATAAAATGATATTGCACCTTCACTTTCTCTTTATTATACTGTACTTCTTCGTGACTAAGATCACACTCTAGTGTTATTCTTTGGTTACAACTCGGCACTCAAGATAGAGAGAATACGATTATTGGCCACCTTCAAATGGATAAAGTTCACAACATTGCCGGCATTGTTCTCTGAAAAGGATGTCTATCGATAACTCTTATTTGCATACTACCTTACTGAATTTCTCCTCCGGTTCATCTCTATCCTTTCTCTTTCTCTTAAACTCCTACGCTGGCTTTCTCCTTTCTCCACACTTAGCCCTCCCTCCTTCTGTTCTACTTTTCCACCCTTATTCTCACCCTCCCCCCTTTCTCCTTCCCTCCCCCCCACCATCGTACTTCACTGCAATTTTGTATAGTCTTCCACACTGAACATACAAAGTTTGAGTTCTTAATGATAAAAATAAATAAATAAATAAATAAACAGGTTGGTGTACTGTGTGCGCATCGCTAAGTTGATAGTAGGGAAAAAAAAAAAAAAAGCATAGCATGTGTTGGTTCCCATGTAAAGTTGAATTTGCTACCCCGAGTTTGGAAACTGCTCCTCTGCTGTAAAAATTAATATTATAAACAATATCGAATAATTATGAAAGAGGACAAATCAGTAGGCCGGTTGGCTTGTACTAAGAAATTGCAACTCTCCTTCTTGCGTGCTAAGTTGTTAAAAAATATTAAAATTAGAAAATTATGCTTGTCACAGAAAAGTGCCTGTTGTCTTATCTGCCAATGAGCTACAGAAACAATCAGCATAAGGACGATAATCTCCGCCGTGTTCACGTGGGCGAATTCTAAGCAGCATCAGTTTAACCCTGTGGCTGGGATGAGTTTTCCCTGAGCTAGATATAATGTGAGTAGGAACCTTTTTTTTTTTTTTTTAATGGCGCTTTCTGCCAGAATATTAACCCCTTAACCGCGGGTGTCATTCCAGAATGACGGCGACAAAACTGGACCAAACCGCGGGTGGCATTCTGGAATGATCGTGAATATTTTGAACACCGCGCGTTTTCCCGGCGCGCAAATATTCTCACGCAAGAGTAGCTGTCGAGTTCTTTCACGCCAGCCATCCCACACCTCCCTCCTCCAACCCCGAGGGGACCCCCCCCACCCCTGCCCTGACCCGCGTCAGTCAGTATCTGTCCAGCTCTGTGCGTGATAATGGCGCTCCGTCCCGACTCATCGTCGCTCGCTTCCTCCTCTACAATGTTTAGTGCTAGTGTTCCCTCTACCTCTACACCGGTAAAGGAACTGCCGACGGCGAGGCAGAAGGGGTTGAGCACTCCTGAAATTAGAACTGAGCTGGACAAAACAGTAAGTACTACTCTTGATTGTGGCAGTGAAAGTGACACACTCACAGCAAGCAGTGATGATTTGGCAGTGATTGGTGGTGAACCATTTTCCATTGATAGTGACAGTGATGAAAGTGATCGTGTTGATTCCCCCCACCACCCCCAACTTACTCTGGGAAAGGAAAGGCTCCTATGGGCAAATCTGGTATTGCACGTGGGAAGGGAGTGAAGCGCAGGCTCACGTCTCCCACACCAGGCCCTAGTACGCATTTCCCATCAATTTCCCGTTCCCCTAGCCCAATTGCCCTCACATCATCATCATCATCATCTGTCGTGCCCTCTCCTCAGTCTACATCATCTGAGGAGTACGAATTACCAAAGCCTGCAAAGCGAGGGAAGGCAGGCCGTGCAGGCCGTGCAGGCAGGCCTAGAACAAAGGGGATGCGTGGCAGTTGGAGGGCAAAGCTGGGCGATAAGCGAGGTGATAAGCGGGGTAGAAAGGGTCAAGTTTCACCACGCACCAGGTCAGAAACCCCCCCGCCTGCCCCCCGCTCAGTTCCCTCACCCGCGCCACCCCCCCACTCACCGCCCCCGCACTCACCCCCCTCCCCGTTGCCTCCTGCCTCACCCACCTCCCGCTTGCCTCCTGCCTCACCTCCTGCCTCACCCATTGCCTCTACATCAGCTCCTTCTCACGGGGAAACGAGTGAAATGCAACCTGCCCCTGCCACTGAACCACGCACAGGGCAAGTTGATGCATTTGTTTGGACTGACGGTGGAGATTTCCAGCCACACAATCCACCGTTTGATATGACAAATGCTGGAATACAGCCTGCCTTCCCATGCAACGCAGGTGATGAGTTTGTTGATTACTTCCTGGCCTTCCTTGATGATGAAATTGTGCAGCATGTCAGCGATGAGACCAATAGGTATGCAACTCAGTGTGCAGCACAAGGGCTGGGACCTATTGGCTCGCCAAAGCAAGTGTCGTGGTTGCCTGTCGGGATCAGAGAGCTGTATGTTTTTTGCACTCATGTTTTTGATGGCCCATATAAAGAGACATGAGTTGGAGGAGTACTGGCTCGTGGATGACATAACTACTATCCCCATATTCGGGAAGTATATGTCACGGGATCGGTTCCGACAGCTGCTTGGATACCTGCACTTCGCTGATAATGACAACCCGTCCCAAACTGACCCTTTGTGGAAAGTGAGGGATTTCCTCAACAAGATTAGGGATCGATTTATGCGATTTTTCAGGCCTATGCAGAAAGTCGTCATAGACGAGTCCCTGGTATTGTTCAGAGGACGTCTCAAATTCAGGCAGTACATCCCCAGCAAACGCCACCGCTTTGGGATAAAGTTCTTTGTGCTGTGTGACTGTGAGACGGGGTATATAATGGATTTTGTCATTTACTCGGCTAGCACAATGGATGTGAACGGGAAAGACCCCCTTGGCTTCTCTGGCTCCGTTGTAAAAGTGCTGATGGAGAGGTATTTTGGTGGTAATCATGTGCTGTACACAGACATTTATTACACAGCACCGAAACTCTCCAAATACCTTGCTGAACACGGCATTGGCACTGTTGGCACTGTACGGAGCTATAGGAAAGAGTGGCCTAGTTTCCCCGAAGCATCATCATCATCCAGGGGAGATGTTCACCTGAAGAAGTCAGAAAAGCTTCTTGCGATCAGGTGGCATGACAAGAAGGTTGTCAATATGATCAGCACCATCCACAAGGGGGAAATGAAGAGAACTGGGAAGGTCAGCTACAGGACAGGAGAGCCAATCATGAAGCCTGATGCCGTCATTGATTATAATGTAAATATGAGACTCGTTGATAAGTCTGATATGATGATTGGCGAAATAGACTGTCTCAGGAGAAACACCCGATGGTACAGGAAGGCTTGCCTGCACATGCTCGATATGTGCATGCTCAATGCCTTCATTCTTTACAAGACACAAGTCGGGGGCATAAGGCAACCATCACTGAGACAGTTTTCCAAGACTGTCGTTCAGCAGCTACTTGAACGATTTGGTCAGGTGACGGCATTGATCCCGAGGCGACACTCTGACACACAACCTGACCGTCTTGAGTGCCGCAATTACATGAGCCGGCACCAGCTTGTGAAATTGCCTCCTAAAGCAGGCGGCAGGTTGTCACAGGGCCGCTGCAGAGTATGTTCAACCACCACACGAAGGCCTACGACGAGAAAAATGAGCACACACCAGTGCCTTGAATGCCAAGTCGCTCTATGTGTAACTCCGTGCTTTGCCGAGTACCACTCTCTGAGTAAATACTGAAAGTGACAGTGATATATAGTGATGCGACAGTGACGTGCTTTGCCAATAATTGTATAATGGATAATGTAGTAATAAGGGATATTTTGCCTAGAAAATAAAGGAAATATTGGCCAGTATAATAAGTGATATTGTAATAAGAGAATCTGCGGCACTTGTGGAATTCTGCGGCACTTATGTAATTCTGTGATGCGCCAGTGACGCAATATAGTAATAAGTGCATTGTAAATATAATGTACATTGCCCATATTATATGTAAAATAATATTAGAAGTTAGAAATAATGAAAAGATCGCAGGAAACGTCAGTGAGCGGGTGCCGCCGCAGTGAAGTGAGGCGCAGCCGCAGTGAAGAGCGGGCGCAGCCGCAGGGAAGTGCCTTTTACCTACCTCAGTGAACACAGAGTGGGTGTTTATCGTATGTACAGTGTTCATATATGTTTATATTACTATTATGAGAGAGTGGTTGGCATTTGGTACTGGTGTGTGGGGCGTAAAATAGTTATTTCACACCCCTCACTTCTAACGGCTCTCCCCGTCCTGTGAAAGTCAACGAAGTCATGAAACCTACATCAATGGAAAGCTGAAGGTTTGTACTTTCTAATGGTACCTTATTTTTTTCTCTAGCTTTATTCTGTGCAGAGTTATTAAGGTTTAAAGGTTTGTTTACATTTGGCTGAAACCCCCGCGGGAGAGGACAGTCAGACCAAAACAATACCCGCGGTTAAGGGGTTAAACTCGCCTGACATTAGCCGGTAAATAATAAAGTTCTTCTATCGCGGTGCGAAAAGCATAAGCATATGATTAAGCCATGAGAATAAATCAAGGATAACAACGGACAGTGCTCTCGCAGCCCCACTCCCCGTCCAACAAACTCTCTGATCTAAATTAGCAGGCGAAAGTGAAAACGAGGTGGGTAGTTTCACAATGGGCGTTGTTGCGAGACGCGTTTTTTCCAAACACACCATTTCTGGGTGGATGGTGTATTGATAAAAAACCAACACGCGTACACATTGATGAAACATTACTGGAGATGTTTTATATTTAAAACGTCATCCATTTTTCATATTATAAGACGGAAAATTTCAGATACTCTTTGAAACGAGTATATATAATCGGGGACAAAGTTCAAATAATGTTTCACGTCTTCTACATCTCCATTTTCTACTGGTTAATTATCCTAAGAGTAACCTGGGGGGGGAATATCTATAATACCGTCATAATTTTCCATTCGAAACTGTGGAAATTAGAGTCACTGTTGTACCCAACTCTCTTTAGTGGTATGTTTAACATATTTTCGAAGCTCTCCACTTAAATTTCACTAACTTAGGGGCAGGTCTAGCATTTGTTATGGTGGTGGGTGGGTTCAGAACTTTTTTTTGTTACTTACTGGCGACAATTACGTATACAAAATATATGGAAATTAAATTTATGTATGGATTATCAAAACTGTATATATTTTACAATCACAATGAAGCCTTTTATCAGTAGGGTAAGACTGATATGATGAGAAATATTTGAACACTTAATGCTGTTGTTCATACAACAGTTATTGAAATGTAATTGTACAAAATGAATGTTCTGTGTACATTGTATCCTGCATTCTGATAAATATTACTACCCCGATACAAAGTTCTCCCATATTTAATATTTGTTTCTGCTTGCTCTCAATATTGTGATGAACTAGTTTGCATTTTGTTTTTGTAACCTCCAGATATATTTATTACTCGTCACTAAGGAGAGACTTTGTATAGTAAGGGACTGATAAATGTTATATCTGACCTCTCAGTTTCGAAAAAAGTCTTTCCAAAGTTAAATAAAAGTGTATGGCAGCAAAAAGGCTATATTAAAAAGTATTTAAGCATAATGAAGGGGTAAAATGGTTTAATCTCTTCCCTTCTTGTTGTTTACATACATTGTAGCAAAGAGTGCTTCGGGTGCCGTATATGTATTGCAAGTTTGGCACCTCACACTCAATTCCATCTGACGAGTTGTGCTGCACAAAGTCTGTCAGGGGCTCTCTGTTAGTTACTCCTACTCCCCAGTTGTCAGTCAGCCACCATCTGACGTTTGAGGTGGTGATATTCGAGTATATGCGTGATAGAAGCACCGCAATATTTTAGTGCATAATCAGTGTATCAGATGACACTGACATGGGAAAACGTGATGAATGAGTAAAGTAAAATTGTTTATGGATGTACGAGTATGTGGCAAGGTTGTTTGTATTTTATGAAATTTTCAGTGTAGCTTGTGAAAATAAGAATAAAAATCTAATAAGAGAAAGCATAACGTAAATTTAAATAACAGATAATGCAATATTTCATTGTTTCACGAATAGTACCACTGGGAAATAGATAAGTTGTTGGTGGTGCTTAGAATATTATTACACCATCCCTCGCAAAGCGAAATCGCGTGCTATGCTCTGACTGACGATCGTGTGAGTGTGTGTTAACAATATAACTCAAACAGTTTTTATGTAGTTCTAACCGAGTTTGGTAGAAGGGCTGAGGGTCAGCGGTCAGAGGTCAGTGTCTCAGGCTTAAGTCGAAATATTACCGAGGAAAATCAGTATTGCAGCTCTTATCCAAATTGAACCAAATCTTAGGGAAGAGTTGAGGGTAAGGCAAATACAGAATGGTTCACTTTTGGGAAAACCAAAGGTCAACATCACAGGGCAAAAAGTCAACTTAAACAGTTTTTATCCAATTTCGATCAAACTTTGTGCAAGGGTTAAAGACAACGCAAGAGTTAAAGGACTGGAGTTTGATGAACTCCCAGCGCTCAACGTCGCTGGACAAGATCAAAGTCCAAGGTCACACGGCAGGGTCTGGACTGATCTGAACCAAACTTGTGGAAATGTTAAGGGTCGGGTAAGAACGAATGGACCCAGTTTGGAGAGCAACTAGTAAAAAATCAAGATCACAGGGCAAGGTCCAATTCGATCTGTGCGTCTATGTGTGAACAAAATAACTAAAACAGTTTTGATATGATCTGGATAAAAGGTGGTGGATGAGTTGAGGATCACCAAAGTGGTTGCTCTATCGGTTTTGAGGAAGTCAGAATTCATGATCACATGGCAAGGTCAACTTCATTAGTTTTTATTCCTTGTAGACTACACTTTCGGGATAGGCTATTGTTAAAATAAGGAAACAAATTCGACTTTGAGAACAAGTAGTCAAAGATCCAGGTCAGGGGGAAATGTCAATGATCATGTTCACTAGACAAAGTCAGCTCAGTTTTTATTTGATCTTAACCAAAGCTAGTGGATGAGCTTTGGGTCAGATGAGAATGAAGTAATTTGAGTCTATAGAGCAGTGTGTCAAAGATTAAGGCCACAGGGCAAAGTCAGATATTCTCTGAGTGCTCCTTCTTGTTAGGATGCTGTTACGTACTAATAGTGGGTATGTAACGAAACTGCTGCATGTTGCTAACCTTAATGGAAATGATAAACGAACCTTAGTCACCACGTAAGCTTCTACAAAATGTAAATAAGTGTATGCTCGTGATCACTGTGATGTGTTCCATTTTTTTAAGAACGCAAAAACAATATACTTGAGGAGAGTTACTATTCAGCAGTAATTCCCCATGTGTTAATCATCGCAGTAAGGATATCCCCATATTTACTGGAAGGTTTAATTATATCTCACCTTCAGTTACTTTTTACAAGTAAGTATAGAATTAACATTCTTATTATCTCAGTAGTTATAAGGCCACTAATGTTGTACCCTAAGCCAGGTTCTCACTCTTAGGTCCCCCGCACACGGGGCACTTTTCAGTGGGCGGTGGCTGCCACTTTTTCGTGGCGCCACTAAAAAGTGGAGAGGGATGCTATGACATCCCGCACACAAGCCATTTTTTCGTGGCAGGCACAGGCAGTTCCACCAAGGATGTCGAGGAGGTGGCATGTGTCATCGCTGTGCTCCTTCAAATAAGAAAAGAAAGACGTACAAGAATGTGTTGGGTGCATCCAATAATCAGCCATAGGCTTATCAGGGGTCAATTTTGTACCCTATTTGAAGATTTAAAAGCGTACCCAGAGAGGTTACAAACTATTTTAGAATGACCTGTGCTTCTATTGATGACCTGCTGACTGCAACTGGGCCTTCAGTTTTACGTTTGAACACAAACATGAGGAAGACTTGCAGATATCTTAAGGTAAATATAGAAAAACACATACACGCTGGGCAAGAATCTTATTGAGAAAACTTGTGAGTAAATTAACCACATGTCATAAAATCCATGAGACATTGTATTTTTTAAAGAGTAAAGATATTACACTGAAACTGTATAACACAGAAATACTTTCCACAGATAATTAAGAAAATGGAGTAATGTTTTGCTTTTCTGAAAATGATGAGACATAGTGGCAAACATAATGAAAATAACAAAACATGCAACACTGATTTATCAGAGAACTGTGCCACTGCTAGGAAAAATCCACCAACATGCTACCAATAAACAAAATATATAAATGAAATTATTGAATCAGTCAGACTGTTCAGCTTCGCTTGCAATACCTGACATCCTGTCTGGCACTGGGGAGGACACATTGATAACGTTACCTGATACAAACTGTAGACTTTCGCGAACTTCAGCTTTGTAGTGTGGTGTAACTTTTATTTTGGGAATGATCTTGTATACGCATGTAACCTGGGAAAGAAGATGGCCTTTGTTAGGGAGAGAACCTGGGGTAGACACATGACCTTGGGTAGGGAATGGACCGTCAACAATGCCAGTCCGTCCGCCAGTGCCACCGCAAAGTGGCCCGTGTGCGGGCTGCCATTTGAATTAATGGCATCCATCATAGGTCACCAGTGGCGAGCCACCGTGGCGTGGCGAGTAAAATGGACCCGGTTACCATTTTTGTGCGGCTGGCACTAAAAATTGGCTCGTGTGCGGGCTTCCATAGAAACACGTGTGCTGTATTTCTCACCACAAAAAAGTGGCAACCACCGTCCACTAAAATGTGGCCCGTGTACAGGGGGCCTTATGTCGACATATTCGAAGGCACTAATATCTAATCTGCAATCCTGGTAGGAAAGCTGCTTTGCATAGTCCGTCTACAGTCTCCCTAACGTATGAAAAAAAAAGTTGTCTTGCTCTGTAGACTCTATCCATCAATGTTTCTTCTATGATTATTTTTTTTGCACTTGCGCTCATGAAGCGAGAGCGGGTGTTATATTTGAACGGCTGGTGTATTTAGCTATTTGTATTTACCTGTTTGTAGGATACAGGAACTGAGCTAAGCTCGTGTTGTCCTGTCTCCATATCTACATTTATCTAGTCTGCTTTTAAACACATGAATGTTCTTTGCCTGCACCACCTCTTCGTCTAAGTCATTCCAAATACTTATGCTTCTATTCGGGGAACTGAACCTTTTAAGATCATTAAAACATCTACTTATCCTCAACTTGAAATCATGACCTCTTGCTCATCCATCATCCAACACAAAAAGATCCTCTCTTTCCACCCTTTCCAATTCTCTTACATTTCTAAATATCGTGATCAAGTCACCTCTTTCCCTTCTCTCACGCAGTGTTGGTAACTTCAGTTTTTCCAACCTTTCCTCGTAAGTGAATTCCCTTAAGCATGGTATCATCCGTGTTGCCATCCGCTGAACCCTCTCTAATTTATCAATATCCCTCTTCCAATGAGGTTACAATACCACAGCCGCATACTCCAGTCTTGGTCATATCATGGTCACCATCAACTCCCTCAGCATTTCCTCGCCCATATAGTTAAAAGCCACTCTCATGTTGGTCAGTAATTCATAAGTTCCTCCAATGATTTTGTTTGTATGCTTATCTGTAGACAAGTCATCCTGAATAATCACTCCCAAGTCTTTCTCATCTTTTCTTTTACAAACTATCTCATTGCCCATTTTATATGTCCAGTGTGGTCTTTTTTCACTCATACCCATTTCTAATACATGGCACTTCTTGGCATTAAAATCCATTTTCCAAGTCTGGCTCCATCTGTGGAGTTTGTCAAGTCCTCTTGCAGTTTTTTACAACTGTCAGTACCTTTAATATGTTTCATGCAATTAGCATCATCTGCAAACATACTCATGTAACTATTTAAACCCTCTGGTGTATCATTTGCACATATCAGACGCATTACTGGGGCTAAGACAGAGACATGGGGTACTCCACTAGTCACGTTTCTCAACTGTGAAACCTTGTCTCTTATAACTATTCTCATCTGCCTTCCTATCAAATTATCTTCCATCCACTTTAATAGTTTCCCATGCACCCCTCCAAAGGTCTTCAACTTCAACAGCAGTCTTCTATAGGGCACCCAGCCAAATGCTTTCTTGAGATCAAAATAGACACGATCTGCCCATCCCTCTCTTTCTTGTATGACATCTATTACCCTACTGTAGAAACTTAATAGGTTAGTAATACATGATCTTCCTTCCATTTAACCAAATTGTCTTGGTGTTATCACTTCATTTTCTTCTAACTACTTTATCCATCTTTTTCTAATAATTTTCTCGCAGATTCTACAAACAATACTAGTAAGTGATGCAGGTCTGTAACTGAGTGGACCTTCCCTATCTACTCCCTTGAAGATTGGCACAATACTTGCTCTCTTCCAATCTTTAGGTAATTGTCCATTTTCCAGTGAAGTCTTGATGATGACATAAACAGGCCACACTAACTGGTCAGCACATTCCTTCAGGATTCACCAGCAACACCATCTGGTCCCATTGCTTTTCTTACATCCAAATCCTTCATCTCATTCACGTCAACTGTAGTTTCTGTCATTCCCGTCATCCTGGGTTCTATTTCAGGTTCCCTAAATTCTTCTTCCAAAACAGACTGACTGCAGCTTGTTGTTCATTATTTCACATAATTCTTGTTCTCTTTCGTAAGTTTCATCTTCATCCCTCAATTGTATTATACTGTCCTTAACTTTCATTTTACCATTTACAAACCTATAAAATAATTTAGGCTCTTTTTTATATTTAGTTACACTATCTTTTTCATATTTCCTTTCTTCTTCCCTCCGCACCCTTACATATTCATTTCTTACCTGCTTGTACTCCTCCCAGGCCCTATCACTATACCTTCTTCTCACTTTATTCCACGCTCTTTTTCTTGCCTCATGTGCCATTCTACATCTGTTGATTAACCATTCTTTCTTCTCTTCCATGGCTGCGGAAAATTTTGGGACATATTTACTAACTTCTATTTTATACACTTCTACCAGAAACTCATATTTCTCATTGGCAATTGTGATCGTATTCATTTTACTCCAGTCTACATTTTGGAAAAAGTTCCTCATGGAAGCAAAGTCTGCCATCCCATAATTGTATCTGTTTTCTCTGTGTTTTTCGTCTCTTTCTCCTTCCCTTACTCCCGCCACTTCCATCTCAATAACCAGATGATCACTTTTACCAAAGGAGCATTGGTAGGTTATGTTCCTCACATCACTGGGTTCGTCGTCACCCCTAATTCTTGTGTTTTCTTTAATTACTTGGGTTAACATGTTTTCCATCACCAATTCCATTAATTTATATCCCCATGATTCCTCATTGTTTCCAGAATCCACACTTTCCCAAACAACTTCTCTACAGTTAAAATCTCCCATTATTATCATTCTATTTCCTCGTAAGGTTAAAGTCTTTAGTATAATAATGGATTCTCTTTTTTTTTTTTTTTTTTTTTTTTGCGAGGAAGAAGGAACCAAAGGCCATGAGCCCGCAGTAACAGTTCCCTCCAAGAGAAAAACAAAATACAATAGAGAGCCAAATTCAAGATCCGATCATTTTGAGATGCCTGGACACACTGCGTTTGAAAGACTGGAGATCATAGGCAGGAGGAAATACAGACAGAGGGAGACAGTTCCAGAGCTGACCTGTTGCATGAATGAAAGACTGGGAGTAACGGTTAACTCTTGCATTAGAGAGTTGGACAGAAAAGGGATGAGAGTTTGCTGCCAGACGGGTGCTACGCGCCCGTCGTAGAGGTGGAGGAATGCAAGCAGACAGTTCAGAGGAGCAGTGACCATTAAAGTAGCGATAGAAAAGAGATAAAGATGCAACAGTGCGGCGAAGAGACAGAGGTTGAAGGGAGTCAGTAAGAGGAGGAGAGTTAATGAGACGAAAAGCCTTTGACTCCACCCTATTGAGAAGAGCTGTATGTGGGGAGCCTCCCCACACATGAGAGTTGTACTCCACACAGGGGCGGATAAAACCCCTGTATAGAGTCAACAATTGTGCAGGGGTAAAGAAAGAGCGGAGTCGGCTTAGCACACCCAATCTCTTGGAAGCAGATTTTACAAGAGATGTAATATGATCTTTCCAAGATAAGTCCCGAGTAAATGAAACCCCAAGCATGTTCAAGGATGATGCAGGATTAATCTGAATATTATTAAACATTAGTGGGTATACCTGTGGAAGATTTTGTCGGGTTGATAGGTGTAAGAACTGAGTCTTAGAAGCATTAAAGACAACCATATTATTTTTACCCCAGTCAGAGATATGAGCCAAGTCAGACATTAGGTGTGCCATAGCCTCATCCCTTGTTTCTTGAAGTAACTGTTGAGATGGGCGTTGCGGGAACCGAATGGAAAGGTGAAGGGTGGAGTCATCAGCGTATGAGTGGATAGGGTTAGATGTACAGCTTAGAAGATCATTGATGAATAAAAGGAAGAGAGTTGGTGATAGGACAGAGCCCTGAGGAACACCACTGTTGATAGATCTAGGAGAAGAACGATGGCCGTCTACGACAGCAGCTATAGAACGACCAGAAAGGAAGCTAGCGATGAAGGTACAGATAGAAGGATAGAAACCGTAGGAGGGCAGTTTGGAAATTAAAGATTTATGCCAGACTCGATCGAAAGCCTTTGAGATGTCAAGTGCAATGGCAAAGCTTTCGCCAAAGTCCCGAAAGGAGGATGACCAGGAGTCTGAAAGGTAGGTGAGAAGATCGCCAGTGGAGCGTCCCTGACGGAACCCATACTGACGATCGGAAAGAAGGTTGTGATAGGAAAGATGCCTTAAAATTTTTTTATTAAGAATTGACTCGAAAACTTTTGAAATACAGGACGTTAAAGCAATTGGACGATAGTTGGAGGGTTGGGAGTGGTCACCCTTCTTTGGGACTGGCTGAATGAGAGCAAACTTCCAGCAAGAAGGAAAGGTACAAGTTGACAGACAAAGGCGAAATAGTTTGCCTAGGCAGGGTGTAAGCACAGAAGCACAGTTTTTGAGAACAACAGGAGGGACCCCATCAGGCCCATATGCCTTGTTAGTACTGAGGCCAGTAATGGCAGAAAATACATCAACTGAAGAAATTTTAATGTCAGCCATGAGGAAGTCAGAGGGGGAAGTGATGGAGGAACAGCACCGGAATCGTCTAAGGTGGAATTGGAGGAGAAAGTCTGTGCGAAGAGATCTGCTTTATCAGTAGAAGAAATAGCTACAGAACCATCAGAGTAGAAAAGAGGAGGGAAGGATGATGAGGTAAAGTTGTTAGAAAGATTTTTGGCAAGGTGCCAGAAGGAGCGGGAAGAATTCGAGTTGGAGAGTTGAGAGCATTTAGTATGGATGAAATTATTTTTAGTAGAGCGAAGAACAGACTTAGCACGATTCCGGGCAGAAACGTAAAGATTATGTGATTCAGGGGTGGGTTGGCTCCGGTACCTTTTGTAGGCCTTCTCCTTGTTGCGGACAGCATTAGAACAAGCGTGATTAAACCAAGGCTTTCTTGCGTTAGTCAAAGGATATGAGAAAGGAATGTATGCTTCCATGCCCGAGAGAATAACCTCCTTAATGCGCAAGGCACACTCAGATGGCTCACGGCCATGGAAGCAATAATCATTCCAGGGAAAATCAAAGAAGTACTGCCTGAGGGCCTCCCAGTCCGCAGCTCCAAAATGCCAGAGACGACGTTTCCCTGGAGGGTCCGCAGGCCGTACTGGAGCGATAGGACAGGTTAAGGTAATAAGGTTGTGATCGGAGGAGCCCAACGGAGAGAAAAGATTAACAGAGTAAGCAGAAGGATTAGTTGTGAGGAAGAGGTCAAGTATGTTGGAGCTCTCTCCAAGGCGGTCAGGGATACGGGTAGGGTGCTGTACAAGCTGCTCTAGGTCATTAAGGATAGAAAAGATGTAGGCTTGTTCACCAGGTGGATCCGTGAAAGGAGAGGAGAGCCAAAGGTGGTGGTGAACATTGAAATCTCCAAGAATGGAGATTTCAGAGAAAGGAGAAATGGACAGAATGTGTTCCATCGTAGAAGTAAGATAGTCGAAGAATTTTTGATAGTCAGTAGAATTAGGGGATAAGTAAACAGCACAGATATATTTAGTCAGAGAATGACAGGAAAGCCGAAGCCAGAGAGTGGAGAATTCAGAAGAATCAAGTTCAGGAACACGAGAGCAAGATAAGTCGTTGCGTATGTATACACAACAGCCACCTTTGGCTTTGTCCATGCCCTAATTTTGGGAGGCATATAAAATACTGTTACATCTGTTTTTTTTCTCCATAACTGTCCTCTTTTTTCAACTCCCAAAAGTTCAGCCATGGTATTTTCAGTTTCTATATTTTTTGCTTTTAGGTCATTACGGGTTAAAATCATTATACCTCCCTCAAACTTACTTTCTCTATCCTTCCTCCAAATACTATAATTGTTACAGCCAAATAAATTTGTATCAACATCTTGAGGCAATTTAGTCTCCACCAAGCAAACAATTTCAGGTTTATTTTCATTTATATAGTCTCCAATTTCCCCTTTCTTACATATTAACCCATCCACATTACTATACATGATACTTATTTTTACTGCACTGGTTATATATATCTTTACTCATGCCTTTCTTTTTCGTATTCATATCCATCCCCCTTGTTTCCTTCACTACAAATTTCACATATACCACTTCCATACTTTCATATCCATCATTCTCCAAAAAAAAAGTTTTACATTCTTCCTCTGTCATGTCATTTTTTTTCCTTTGCTTGTTTCTTCAATGATTTTAGAACTTCTCTTTCTTCATCACTCAGAGATTTTCTTACTATAATATTTTCCATCCCTGCCTTTTTACTTGGTTTCCAGGTAACTTTAAGTATATTATTTACTACACTTTCTGATGACAACTCTCATTGGTCTTGCTTCCCCTTTCTTATATGGCCCTATCCTCCTTACTTCCTCAGTTACTTCTTCCCACTTGTTTCCTTCGGGATCGATCCTGCCCAATATTTTTCTCATTTGATTCGTGTCTCTCTCGAGTCTTCCAGATCTAACCTTTTGTTCCTCCTCTCTGGTTCCAAATATTACCACACATCTGTTCCTTTCTACAGCCTCTCTCACTATTTTCTCCTTTTTCTTCAATATTTACACTACATTTTCTTCCATTTTTCCTTGTTCATTTCCCATTCTTCCTGAATGATTTCCCTTAAGCTGACCACTTCTTTCTGTTCTTTTTCCACATGTGCCACTTTGCCTTTTGCTCTTCTAACACACTACTCACCTTCTCCATTTTGTTACCGCTCTCTTCTAGTTTTCTCCTTAATTCGATATTTTCTCGTTTCAAATTTTCGATCTCCTGGTTCGCCGTCTCACTGGCCTGTATCAGACTGTAGGCTATAGTGTGTTCTGTATTTTCAGGCATGTTTCTTGATACAAGATCCTCCACTTTCTTTTCTAATTCACTAATCCTCATAATCAATGTTTTAACTAAATCCATCACATTTGTCTCACTGTCAATACCTAGAAATTCGGGTCCCTCGATGTTTACATTGTCGGCCATGCTTTAGATTGGTTACAATACTAAACAGCTGCTACCGAAATTCCTATAAACATTCATGTATACTCACCAACAGTAGCTCTTTACATTTTTGGTAGTCTGTATTAACTTACTATACTTTAAACATTAGACAAGATTAAAGGAGACAGGACAGACATAATTCCTGAAAACTACTTAAGGTTTGCTGCAGTGGTTGAGAGGCGGTTGAGACACGTCCGATAGCTCTGGCTGGTCTTGTGTGTGTGTGTGTGTGTGTGTGTGTGTGTGTGTGTAATTCTCAAAGAAATTCTCTGCGCATGGAACGAAGATTTTGATATGTTTAATTATCAGTCATTTAAGACACTGTATATACCAAAGCAGGTTATTCGCACAATCGGCTTATAGATGTACTAGGTATATGTTATAATTATCAATGGAGATATTTACTATTACGGTAGGGTTACGTACTTTTATTTTTGTTCTTGTTACTACCAGACAATTTTACTGAACCTGTGGGAGACATCTTGCATTGAGGAAACTAATGAAGTTAATGTCAAACCCCGGGAGCTGGATAAGTTTCTTTTAACCCGCGCCGTCCCGAGGACGTACTTCCACGTCCTCACATTTTGTCACAGCTAATCCCGAGGACGTACTTCAACGTCCTTCAATTGCAAGGTTCATAATTTCCACAATTTTCAATTTTCGCGAGTCATTTTTGGTACGTATACACGGGACACCTTCCTCAACAAGATGCCAGGCAGAGACAATGCCTTACCCAGCATGACCTCCTCCCCCCCCCCTGCATGCCCTTTTCTCAGCAATTCACCTGTTATCAGTGACCTGGCCAGTATAGCCATGTCATGCCACGGTACGAAATTCAGGGCCAGAGTGATTCCCCAATCAATGACAATGTGGAGGACAAACTTTACATAGCATTAGAGGAAGAAACAGTTAGAAATGATGATCAGGTAATGTGGCAAGAAAAGGTCAGGTATTAGTGAGTGAAACAATGCTTATAATGCCTATATTACTGCTTGAAAACCAATATACTCTTGTACTACATATAAATTCGTAACAGTAAATAAATAAATACCGTTTATGAGTGGTGTGAAATAGTTATCCTCCCATAGAACTCGTTTTCTTTGGTGCCAGCCTGATAGAAAACCCAGTAAGGTAAGGAGGCTCTCCTACCTGTAATGAGTATTTTAAATCTCAGGTGAGCGATTTCTCTATGAATTTTCAATGTTTCTCACCAAAAGCGAAAGTTTTAGCAAAAAAAAAAAAAGGGTCGAAAAATGGTCGGGATTGGGGGGTACCAGTGGTCAAAAAGTGGTCGGGACGGGGCGGGTTAACATGAGATATAGCCTCTGAAAACAGCACCAATAAAGTAGCGGTATGAAGGACATCACCTGCGCGAAGCGGTAATCGACCCACTGTGACATAACACGTTACTGTTTCATCCTAACATACAGGGTGAATTTCTCACTCAGAGGGCCATCTACTCTCACACCCGCTCTGCCTCCAATATCAAACCCTGCATGGCCTTCATTAATCTTCCTTTCTTTCCCTCATATTTTTTCCAGTGCCTTGCACAGCACCTGCCTGTCATTTCTTTCAAATTTCTTTTACAGATCCATAAATAATAGAACTTCTTACACAATAGTACAGTATACAACCACACACACACACACAGACACAGACACACACACACACATACAATATATATATATATATATATATATAGATAGATAGACAGATAGAAATATAATCATCATCATCATCATCCAGACCTCCTTTCCCACCCAAGGGCAGGGTGAGGAGTAGCAATGTCCAGACAGCCCAAAGTTGCCCAATCCAATAGGTCACATTTCCATTCACTCATCATTCAAGCCCCCGGAATCCTGGCTCTATCGGATACGCCAAAAACATTCACCGCGTTCTGTAGCTTCACACAAACGTATCTGATAGAGTCAATCTGGACGCTGCCACGTTAGAAAGGGGTGCCAAAATCCCTGATCACGCACTTCTCACAACATTCATCCAGCCAGCCCGATCTCTTGTCAGTTCCCTAGCCTCACCGACTTCCAAACATCTCTTCCTCACACACTCATCCGCAATATCTCTCCACCTTCTCCTTGGCCTACCTCGCCTCCTCCCTCCTTTTAATTTGCTCTGATATACTTTTTTCACCACTCTATTGTTTTCCATTCTCTGCACATGACCATGCCATCTCAGTACATTCTGTTCGATTCTGGTGTCCACCGACTTGCCTACTCCACACTTTTCAAGAATCATATTATTTCGCATCCTATTCACCCTCTGTACTCCACATACATTCCTCAGCAGTCCCATCTCCACTGCTCTTACTCTTGAATTTTCATTTTCATGCCACACCATAGTCTCACATCCATATGTTAAAGTTGGCACTAACACTCCCTCATGTAAGCCTCGTGCAGCAGCAACACTCAAGCCTCTGTTTCTTATCAAGGCTTTCATTACACCAGCTACTTTTCTTCCTTGTGTTACTCTACTTTCAACTTCTTTTGCACATTTTCCTCTATTTTCTATCACTGTACCCAGGTATTTGAACTCTCTCGCCAATTCCAGTCTCTCTCCATTCACTGTAACATCACACTGGGAGTCACCTTCTCTCTCAATTACCATCACTTTACTCTTTTCTACTTTTACTTTCAAGGCACGACCCTCACAGACATCAGCAAAACTCTGCACTAGGCTGCTAAGTTCTTGGCCGGTACTTGCAAGCAGTACTACATCATCAGTATACAACAAATCTGAGATATTCCGTCCATCACCATTCATTACGAATGCCATCCCTCTCTCGTATTTTTACTTCTCTCATCACCCCATCCATATATATAATTATATATATAAATATATTGAACAACCATGGGGACATCACACAACCTTGTCGCACGACCACACAAATCGTGAACCATTCACTTAGATGCCCATGAACCCATACACATGCATCGCTACCTTCATAAAAACTCTTGACAGCACCTAGCAGCTTACTATCTACACCATACATGCGCAAAACTTTCCACAATCTCTCTCTGTCTACTTTGACGTATGCTTTTTTCAGATTCTTGAATGCCATAAACACCTTATGGTCCTTCTCACAGGCCTACTCTGCTATATGTCTCACTGCATATATTTGATCCACAAATCCTCTGCCACTCCTAAAGCCACCCTGTTCATCACCCATTAGGACTTCTGACATCTCTCTTACTTTCTCTATAATAATTCTTCCATATACCTTCCCTACCACCCTCAATAAACTTATGCTACGATAATTCTTGCACTCACTTCGCTCACCTTTATTTTTGTACAGGAGTACAATCACAGCCTTTTTCCCCCTCTGCAGGCACAGTTTCACTCATCCATGCCTTCTTACATATCTCCAAGAAGCACTTCATTCCACTCTCTCCACTACACCTAAGCATCTATGCATACACCTTATGAACCCCAGCTGCTTTCCCATTTTTCAGCGGCTTCACAGCACTCTTCACCTGTGCGAGTGTCACGTCTCCTGGCATTGCATTCCTTCTCTGCACACCCCCCAAACCAATCATGTTCACAGCCGCTCTGGTCTCTCTTTATATATATATATATATATATATATATATATATATATATATATATATATATATATACAGTATATACACACATACACCAGCCATCGTAAGTCCACTGCTGAACAAAGGCCTTCCCCAACCTTCTCCACGAATTCCTTAACTGAACCAATTTCTGCCTCGTTCGGCCAGCAAACTTCTGTACATCATCTCTACACCTCTTGTTTGGCCTTTTCCCGCTACGCTAACAATCTCTTCGAGTACAGTTAGTCAGACTCTTGCTACATTAGATATCCTTTATTCATGTTATATGACTTGCCCACCTTAGTCTGCTCTCTCACCCATGTTGATCTTTTCCTGTCTATGAAACATTGACCTTTCCATTGCTCTTTGGAAACGGATTAGTTGATTTTCCATCAATTTTGACAGTTTCCAGGCCTAAAAACCGAACGTCATAGCCAGGTTGCATAAGGAAGAATTCTGCCACAGAATTCCCTGCTTGTTGTAAATGGCGACTAAATGGGACGAGGTGAGGGGACCAGGGGGACCCCCTCTTCTGTATTTTAAGTTCCTACAGTGAGGCAGGGCATAGAAAGGAAAAGGGGATTGACTTATCCCCGAACCCTGAAGATTGGGTCTATGAATGTGCGTGGATGCAGTATGATTGAGGCTAGAAGGGAGAAGTTTGGAAAAATGTTTGTGACAAGAAAGTTGGATGTGATAGCTTTCAGTGAATCAAAGATAAAAGAGAAGCGTGAATCTAAGTTTGGAAGTGTGACTGGAAGGATGTCATTTGTTGACTGAGGAAGAGCGAGAGAAGGAATGGCCTTGTTAGTGAGCCCGGAAATGCAGCAGTGTGTGACTGAATGGAAGAAGGTGTCGTCGAGACTGATGTGGGTGCAGCCGAAATTTGGATGTGAGTTGTGGTAATGGTGAGTGCATATGGGCCTGATGGCGAAAGGGATGCAGAAAAGAGGGAGTCTTTCTGGAATGATGTTGACGAGTGTCAGGAGAATTTTAGAGCAAATGTGAATGTGGTAATGATGGGAGATTTGAATGCTAGAGTGGGAAATGTAGCAGTTGAAAGTGAAGTTGGTATGCATGGTGTGCCTGGAGGAAATGAGAATAGGGAAAAAATGATAGGGATTTGTGTTGAGTGAAATATGGTGACTGGAAATACCTTGTCTGAAAAGAAAGATATTTATAAGTACACAAGGGTGAGACAGGACGGTGGAAGGGTTGTTGATAGAGCACTGATAGATTATGTGGTTGTGTCCAGGAATGTAAGAGGAAAATTGTTCGTTGTGACAGTTTTGAGGGGGAAGGGTGGAGGTATGTCTGACCACTACCTGGTGGAGGGAAAATTGAGAGTAGGTATGAGGTGGGTGAGAGCTAGGAGATTTGGGTGTGGCAGGGAGGTTTTTAACGTGGGTGAGGTGGACAAAAGTGAGAAAATGATACAGTGTCATGAGAAGCTGAAAGACGAGTGGAACGCAGTAAAAGATTAGGAAAAAAGGCGGTGTGGAGGAGGAATGGCAGTTGTTTAAGAATGCAGTGGTGAGGTATGAAGAAGAGCTGTGTGGTTTGAGACGAGTAGGTGGTGGTGTAAGAAAGGGATGTAAAAAACTGTGAGGGAGTGCGTATTGCTGTAGCTTAGAAGAGACGTGCATATGAAGACTGGTTTCAGAGGAAGGATGAAGTGTCAAATGAGAAATATAAGGAAAAGAGGAATCGGGCAAAAAGGGCTGTGCATGATGCTAAAGTGGCAACAGATGAGAGGTAGGGTGGGTGGTTGACTTAAAATTTTCAACAAAATGAGATAATGTTTTGGAAGGAGGTGAAGTGGGTGCGAAAAGGAGAGTTTGGGAAGGAAGTGCGGGTGCAAGCAGAGAACAGAACGATGTTAACTGAGATGGATGCAGTAAGGAATAGATGGGTAGAGTATTTTGAAAGAATATTAAATGTAGAGGAGGAAAAGGAAGCTCAAATTGTGGCAGATGGAAGGGTGCAAGGAATAACTGTTGGGAGAGTTGAGTGATTCTATGATCACTATGGAAAAAATACCGGAGGCAATAAAGGAGATGAAAGTGGGGAAAGCTGCTGGTATGGATGGGTGTGCTGTGGAATGTTTGAAAAGTGGTTGAGCGACTTGTTGAGTGGTTGGTAAAATTGCTGAATGTGTGTTTTGCTAGAAGCATGGTGCCGATTGACTGGGCAAGTGTGTGTGTGGTTCTGTTTTATAAAGGTAAGGGTGATAAGTATTATTGTACTAGTTTTAGGGGTATAGGTCTATTGAGTCTCGTAGGTAAGGCATATGGTAGAGTGTTAAGAGAGTTAGACAAGGTACAGAGCGAGTGATTGGTGATGAGCAGTGAGATTTTAGGTGAAGGAGGAGATACGTGGATCATGTGTTTTCTGAGAAACAGGCGTGTGAAAAGTATATGGCAAAAGGTAAAGATGTGTGTTGGGCATTCATGGAATTAGAGAAAGCTTATGATAGAATTGATAGGGAGGCTTTGTGGACTGTTTTGAGATTGTATAGATTAGGTGGTACGTTGTTAAAAGGAGTGAAAACTTTTTATGTAAATAGTAGGACATGTGTAAGAGTGGGAAATACTGGGAGTGATTGGTTTCCTGTGAGAGTGGGGCTGCGGCAGGGATGTGTGATGTCACCATGGTTGTTTAACATTTATATCGATTGTGTTGTAAGGGAGGTAAATGCAAGAGTGTTAGGTAGGGGGCTGAGTGTGGTGAATGCTGTTGGTATAGAGTAGAATCTGAGTCAGCTGCTGTTTGCAGATGATACTGCACTGGTGGCTGATTTGGAGGAGAGACTGAAACAGCTGATAGAAGAGTTGGAAGGGTGTGTGAAATGAGAAAACTGAAAGTGAATGAGAATAAGAGTAAAATGACGAAGTGTACGAGGTGGTACATGGTAAGAGGATGAATGTAGTTTTGAATGGTGAATTGCTTCAGGAAATAAAGTGTTGGCGTTTTAAGTATTTAGGGTCACAAATGGCTGTCGATGGGAGAATAGAGGTGGAGTTTAGAATGAATGAAGTAGGAAAGGTGCTGGGAGGAATAAGGAAATGTTTAGATGTCGTTCACTTAGAATGGATGTAAAGAGATGGCTGTATGAGGGAGTACTGATACCGGCTGCATTATATGGAGCTGAAACATGGGATATGGGAGTAGCAGAGACGAAGAGATTGAATGTAATGGAGATGAGGTGTCTGAGGAATATGTATGGAGTGACGTGTATGGATCGAGTGAGAAATGATGAAGTGCAAAGGAGAACTGGAGTTTTGCAGGAGAATGCTGATTGAGCTGAGCAGAGTGCTGCGATAGTTTGGGCATATGGAGAGAATGGAAGAAGAGCGACAGGTGAAAATGATAACTGGATTTGATGTGAGAGGTGTAAGGCTGAGAGGAAGACCACGAATCGGATGGGTGGACCGTGTGAAGAGAGTGTTAGAAGCGAGAGGGATGTCTGTAGAGCAAGGGAGAGTGGCTGCGCGTGATAGAGATGACTGGATAGAAACTGTGAATGCATAAATGGTGACGTGGCCCAGGCGGGATGTTCTGTCGCATCTGGTCTGATCAGCTGATTGGGTCAGGTGCGAGGAAGGGGATGGGTCCATCATGATGTGGCAGGGGTAAACTAGCTCTACTGTCGGGCCTTGCTGCAGATGTCGTTGGACTGCACTGCCCTGTTGACCCTCGTGCGGTGTGGTGCGGTGAGGAGCGGTCCCTTTTCCCCTTACAGGCTAAGATACAAGTAAATGTGTGTGTGTGGATGTAGTTTGGTGAGTGTGTTGTCCTGAAGCTACCCCCCGTTAGAGGGGAAACAGCACAGGTATATGGAAAGAAAGACATACTGGCAAGATAACTTTTCATGATATCTCAAAGTTTACCGAAAGCTTTCCATCTATTTGTAATGCGAATTTTTATTTCGCTCTCATGGTTTAACATTAACTGTAGCATTTGCCCCAAGTAATTGTGCTCCTCGATTTTTTCCAGAATTTTTTCTCTTATTCTTATGACGGCCTTTGGTGTATTTGGATTAAACACTAATTTTACTCCGGTTCATCATTACCCCTACTTTGGGACTTTCTCTATTTAGGTCATTTAACATTTCTTGCAATGTCTCTGCAGTTTCTGAGATTAGGACAATGCCATTTGCAAATCTCATGTGGTTTATGATATTTTCTGCATCTATGTTAGGCTACTCCTCTGTTCTCCCAGTCTAGCTTTCTGAAAATACTTTCGAGGCATGCTGTAAATAATTTTGGTGAAACTGCGTCTCCCTGACGCACGCCTTTCTCAGTCTTATGTTCCGAGTCTTTATGTAATTTACTTGTAGCAGTTCCTACTTTATGTATGATTTCGAACAGTATTATAATGCTCTCAATTACTCCTTGTTCATACAACGAATAACTATTGCTATGTGCTCCACTGAGTCGGAAACCTTTTCGTAATCAAGAAAACCCAAGCACAGTGGTTTATTATTCTGTAGTTTTATCAGTTGGCCGATTTATTGTGTGGAGATGATCAGTAGTCGATCACCCGTTCGGAATCCTACCATTTCACGAGGATGGTTTTCTTCCAAACTTATTGTTATTTTGTTCCTAAGGATTTTTGTGAAGAGTTTGTTAATAACTGGTTATAAGCCAATGGGTCGATAGTTACTAAGATCTTTTGTGTAGCCTTTCTTGTAAAGCAAAATAAATATTGCATTACACCTTGTTTTAAGAATTTTCTTCTTTATACACGGAATAAATAAGTGAGCGAGCCTGTTCTGTACTTCTACTTCTGCATCCGACAGTTAATCTGCCACTATTCCATCTTCTCCTGGGGCTTTCTCTCTACATACTTTTAAGAGAAATGTTTACTTCGTCTAGTGTTACCTCTGGTATTTACCTTGTGTCAACTGAAAAGTGAGCTCGTGACACTACTGTCTGATGCATACAGTTATTCGTAAAATTCTTCATCTCTGTTCAGCTTCCTATCTCCGCATTGAATGACTTCACCGATTTTGTCTTTAATCATTATAATTTGCTGCTTTCCTAGTGTAATTTTACTTCGGGGCAGTTTCAGATTATTTCGTTTTTTGATGGTTTCTTTGATCTGATCCATGTTTCTCTTTCCCTTTTCTTCTCTCTCTCACTTGTTGGTAGGCTTATTTAATTCCGCTATTTCTATTTCATCTCTCTCTCTCTCTCTCTCTCTCTCTTTTTTTACTTTCATCTCCTTTCATTTCTTCTTGAGTTCTGGGATAATTTTTGAATAGTTGTTGGCTTTTGTTGTGCTAGCTTTCCCGACTACCTCCCCTGATTCTCTCAGCAATTTTGTTAAGCTATCATATATATATATATATATATATATATATATATATATATATATATATATATATATATATATATATATATATTGTTATGGAACAGAGAAAACTGTCCCGCAAAGTTCCAGGTTCAAAACAAAAGGGTTAGGTAAAATTATAAGTTAAAGTTTAATGCTCAAACTAACAACTAAACATTCAGGACTCATGAGGATAATGTAATGGCAAAAAACAGGTTAAATATATGGTTAACTGCAATAGCCTCTATTAACACGAAATTAGCAAGAGTAAATTTATCTAAGTCAGCCCTGATAAAATGAGAAAACCAGATAATGCTCAGTTAATGCAAGATATATTATTACAGATACAAAATATTATCAAAAATGACTGACATAAAAACACATGAATTACAAAAACCTCACTAGGCCTACGAATCAACACCTTATGCTATACAGTACAAGGAAAAAATTTAATACCACTTATACTGCTAGATGGCTGGAGACTTCCTGAGCACTCACAATAATAACAACTGTACAGGGGAGGACAGAGATGTGAGCAAAATGAGGAGTAGATCTAAGTGGCAATTAATGCAGAGACTGAGCTCATTATATAGGGGCCGGCAGAGCTTGATACAACTTGTAAGAAGGACGCGCAAATGAAGCTATAGGGGACAAAGAGTTGACAATCCTGCTCTGAACAACAGAAAGAACGACTTACTCTACTATAAGGGTAGAAGGGGGGAGTGAGGTTGAACACGCTGGTGATCAAACATGCAGCATACTGTACGTTAGAATTACACAAATGATGATGAAATCATAGGCTATGTAACAATATATATATATATATATATATATATATATATATATATATATATATATATATATATATATATATATATATATATATATATATAGAGAGAGAGAGAGAGAGAGAGAGAGAGAGAGAGAGAGAGATGTGTGTGTGTGTGTGTGTGTGTGTGTGTGTGTGTGTGTGTGTGTGTGAAATATTCGTTAATCAGTCAGATGCTTGAGATCACTAATTTGCACAACATTGGCCTTGCATGATGTCATCCTGTGTTTCACATGCCTTTTTTCTGTGCATCCGACTCTGGGCATAGGCTAACCAGCCCGTTCCCTGAGGCCCAGCAATCCTCTTAAGTACCATACACCTCGACATGCCATCGCTTGCTGCCATTGCTTTTTCGAGCCTATGGCTTAAGTTTCCATTTTATTCTTGCTGTCTTTATTAGGTTTAAGGTAGATATTTTGAAACATAAATAACCTTCATCAACACTTTTAGTAATAAGGTCCTTCGTCAGCTGAGAATGTCGACAAATGGAATAGAAAAAAAAGGTAAGTCATCATACCTGATAGATTAACAATTCTAACGGAAGTACAGTACTTGGGTATTTTTCAAAGTACAAAAAGATTATTAAAGTAGAGGGAAACCTAAGCCCATAGTAGATGCATCTGTTTGTAACAATCCCACTATACTCAGTGCGGTGATAACATTATAGTTTCCGCATTTGCTCTTGCTCCTAACATTTTATGACCAAAATATGTTGCTTATGCCGAACGAAGCCGTCTTGTGGTGGCCAAAATAGAGCACAACTAGACTCAAGGCGTTACCAGGCATGTTTGCTATGAAAATGGGAAGGACTGGTAAATTCGTATGTGAGAAGGCGCCCTATAAAAAATGGCAAGGGACTGACAAGTGATCCAAAAGAATAAATAAAATATATAAAGTGAAGCACAGTACAAAGGCTTGGCCCCCTTTCTTTTAACTTGGTATTCAGTGGACTGACGAATTCACAGGTGTATGAAGCGCATATATAAAGAAAGAAGAAATGTGCCGTTGGTTTTGTAATTGCAGCTGAGATGGAGCGAGGATTCGAAAACTTAAATATATGTGAACGACTGCCTGGTCCGTTCCTGGGCATGGTGTGTGATAGTTATTCTGTTGGCGTGCTTCCCCTTTGTGTCTGGATCTTACCTCACTCCATTGTTATCATGGGAATTAGGGATGGGATGATAATGAAGATGTTCCTGCTACTGCTGCTGCTGCTGCTGCTGCCGCTGCTAATGATGATGAATGATGATGATGGTGATGTGCATTATAGAGAAAGAAGCTGGCCAAAAGGACTCTCGGAGGTAAGGCGTGTAAAATACAATGCTGAACCTTTTTCAGACTCTGTTACGGGTATGAAAGGGTGCGGAGGAAACCTCTTACGTCGAATATTAATGGTGAATAAGACTAAACTTTGTTGCTAAGTGGATGAGTAAAGGAGAGGAGGACTGCATGTGGCGATGAACAACCACGTCTCTTGACTTGGAAATGCTGAGAAATGTCAGATGGGACGTTTTCCGCTTTTGATGTGGCATAATCCAAGAGTATTAGACAGTCAGTGAGTTTCCCTGTTTGAGGGATTTCATTGTGACCTCTTCCTACACACGTCTTCTCCAGTTCACGTTGTGTATTGTGGATAAAATTTTACGTCTTCGTGGAATTAGGCAGGTGATAATATATAGCTGAAGTCAAAGGACACGACTCATAATTTTACTTCCTTTAGAAACAACCAGCAATCAGGTAGGCACGAGAGAGAGAGAGAGAGAGAGGTTACTAGTAATTGAAAAGAAGGTTGCATCGGGAACACAGGAGTATAAATATGTGGGAAAAGCTGAACACCAGTAAAATTAATGCAGGTATTAAAATTCCATATGTCATATATCATCGATAATGGTGTAGGGACTGCAAGAGTCTCTAATGAGTAAAACATCAAAAGTGAATTCAGCAGCGAGCGTCCAATCACTTAATTATATTAAGTGCTTCATATATACCACACACACACACACACACACACACATATATATATATATATATATATATATATATATATATATATATATATATATGTGTGTGTGTGTGTGTGTGTGTGTGTGTGTGTGTGTGTGTACCATCAGCAGAGCTCTTCCAGCAACATATTCACATGAAATAATGTTAGATACGTCCAAGCTTGTGTTCTCGGTTGTGTCTATGAGTTGTTATTAGAACCATGAGTTCACAGAATTTGTGGAGCGCTACAGCCAGGTGCTTTTTGTTTTGTTTTTTCACCCTTTTGGAAAACTGTATCGTAGATTTGCAGTGTTCTTGCTGAGAACTGCCTTGGTTCTGGTGTAAGTGAAGTTGCTGTCGTTCCAGGATCTGACCCCTCACCCTGGGACTGTTGCTGTAGTCAGTATACAATTTTTTTTGTTTCCATCGGTCGTGTTCATGAGAATCCTCCCGTTCTGCCGCCCTTAAAAGAGACTTCCTAACACCTCATCCTTAGCCATGTCCTTTGTTTACGTCTTAAATACCAATATAGCCTAAATAAATAGTTTACAAGGAGGATTTTAAACAAGACATCGGCATAAACAAAACTGTAAGAAGAAAGTGTTGGAAAGTCTCCTTATCCTACTATAATAAGACCACTAGTGTTTCTTGTTACGATCATCCTGGCCACTTTTCTCATGTGCATATAATGTCAGTACTGTTAAGAAGGATTATAAATCAGTCTTTATGTTCCTTTTATTCTGCACACTTCAATCATTGATTTGCTGACATCCCACTGGTCCGTGAGCTATGGCCAAGTTCCGAACATAACTCCAGTAAATCTGATAAAAAAGACAATCCTTACAAGGGAAGATCTTATTCTCTATAAAAGGCTACCAGTGACTTAGCCGTTGTGATAATTGCTTGATGAATACTTAGTCTTCTTAGTTGGTTCAGTAAGTAGATCAAGTATGTTGCTATTCTCTTGAGTCTGATCTGCAAGTATGATGGAAGGGCCAGCGTTAGGCTTGGGAGAGACTGATGAGAAAACGATGACTTAAGATCCGAGGCAAGATGAAGACCCCTATAATTTTCCTATAGCGACATAAAGACAGATAATCAGTTTCGACGAAGTTCCAGTCTTCCCCTAGAACACAGCGATTAGTAGTAGTTCTAAGAACTGTTTTACTACTGTGTGAGGATGGACAAGGGAAAGCAGACTGTCCAAGAATCAGAATGTACCAGGGATCAAACTCTTCTTCTTCCAGGTATAACCTGCGAGTGTTAATAAATGCATCATTAGTTTTCCACCTATCCTGTATCTTTTCCCGACCGTACTTCCTTGCCTGAGGACAAAGGGGAGTAGGTGGGATGGTTATCAACCCTGATGGGTACTGATCCACTTCAGAGTTTTATACAACTGAGTTGAGGCTACACAGTACAACATTTTCGGTGGCTATTTGAGAATATGTTACCACTGATGGCAGGAAAAGGCGGAGCAGGTACATGTTCAACGGGTAGTTGAACATCACTTGTGAAAGCCTTGTAACATCCTTTTGTACTTAACTGAAAGGAAGGAAACACGTAAATGCAAAGGCGCTGTGAAGCTAGGAAAGAAGTATATCTGTGTGTTTTTTTCCCAGTCCCGTGATTTGTTCAAATGGAGAAAATATATACACATACTGAAATATTTTCATTATGAGGACACAATAATTTCAGCTCGCGCCAGTTGCTAGGCACTATATAACCATGCATTAATCAGTGACTAGGATGGAAGGGTGGCAGGACATGTTGGCCAGAAGGGAGTTGGGAAGGAAGGGAACGTGGCCGGGAAGGGTAAGTTTTTCATGTGTATACATATTTTCTGCACTCAGGTTGCAAAGTAAGCAGCGTTATTACTTTTATTTAGGAAACAAATGCATTTAGTCACAAACTGAGTGTAGAGGTACAGGCAAAAACAAAAAAAATATCGCTGGTACTAGGTTTAGTCACCCGCCTTTCAGTAAGATCTATTGGAAAAACATCGCCGACGACATACATGAGAGATTACGATGTGCAAGCTTAAGATGTCCGTGTCTGAATCTGGCTAAACAAATGATCTTGAAAAAATCCCCATTAGTGTACGCCGATAAAATTATCAGGTAAAAGAGTGTTTTGATAAAAGTCTCTCTCTCTCTCTCTCTGCAGCACAGCACAGCACACACACACACCCATGACATGAATGAGGTAATAAAGCAGAGGGTGAGGTATAGCGCCATCCTGTCTTCATGATGGTGGTCGCTGAGGCCCGCTGTTGCTGCCGTCCTAAAACATGCTAATGAACCTCACTCTCCTCGTTTGATGATTTTTACCTTATGTGTAATGTGCTGCTGCGCTTTGGTTTTTCTTGGTTGAGCTGTAAATTACCTCATTCCCTTGTTAAAACATCAGTAAAATAAGTCGTAGATAAGGGGAAAATTCAGTAACTTTTAATGAAACATTGTTTGTTGTTGTTTTTGTTGTTGTGCTGCTAGAGTTTTGTTTTCGCTTTTGTTGTTGCTCTTCCTGTAGTTGTTATTGATGTTTTTTTTTCAGTATTTTTCTTGTTGTCAATGCTTGGCGTGGACGAAAACATGATGCAGTGCAAGGATATTCCCGCTTAAGCTGGGGCTCCAGTCAGTTTTTGATGATGCTGTCACGGGGTTTTTAATTTAAAAACAATATTAAAGGATAATTCTCAATAATACTGAAGAGCAGGGACAATGAATTGTCTTGCTAAATCAGGCAATGATTATGCCGTCCCGCTTCCCTGACTCTCCAAGAACGAGAATTTACAAACTTTCTCAACAGTACACAGCAGAGACTAATTACTCACAATTGCTGCTTATTAGTACTGTTAGCCTCTAGAAAAAGCGACTTCACCCTTGACAATAAATAACTAATACTATCAGTGATATCAGGTTCTTGCTAATGCGTTAACTCCTAGAAGGCACAAGGGATTTTAAGCTTAATACAACAAGACTGGCCTAAGTACCGGTTATACATAGCAAAGCGTTTATGCAAGCTAGGAGCTATAAGGGAAATAAGCCTAATTATGGAGAAATAAAACACGAGTTTACATTACATTAAGCTCAAAGAAAAAGAACTGTTAAATTTATTAATTACAAAGGAATGAATTTAACGTTACATTTCAAAGTGAATTCAAATAAAGAGATCGCACTCACTCAAAAGCAAAATTCTTAAACCTAGGAAAACAACATGTGGCGCAGCCAGCCGGCATGTGAGGGAACTCCACACTTAACTAAACTCTTAAGTCTAGCAAAACGAAAAGAAAATACTGGTCAATGTAGCATATCACCAAGGAAGGGTGGGAGCCTGGAGAACTGTAGTCTAGTGGAGTCTGGGTGCTAGAAGACCTCTCTCACTCTCACTACTGGAGCACAGAACCACACTCCGTCGCGACAGACAAAAGACTGATTCAAATACGATGCGTGTGATAGGATGCACAGGCCAGCCGGAAGAAGGCGTGGCCAACGGTCGAGGCAAACAGGGGCGAACAATATAGAAACAATAATATCGCTCAGTAGAGCACTTAATGACGTGCATTAGAACGGTCACTTTTGAACATTGATGAATGTTTTGAAAAAAGTATACCATCGAAATGGAGAGAGAAACGGTTAACTGAACGATACACAGTGAGTTTTCCACTAATAGTTCGTGGTTTCTAACAAAAGGAAAATGTCGCGAATTTGATTCGTGACAGACGCTCTGAAGAAGTAGTGTCGGTGTTGCGAGAGTAAGGTGATGAGATGTTATTGTGTGAGGCTCAGCACCGCAGTGTGGGTCTGGTGAATTATTTGTGAGTTATGTCTTGTGATGGTACTGATGTAGAGCTAGGGGGATGGCCAGATCTTAGAGTCAAAATCTCATTCATTTTGGAGGTTTCGTAGCACCTCTTCCTGAGCGATTTAGTCTCTCTCTCTCTCTCTCTCTCTCTCTCTCTATATATATATATATATATATATATATATATATATATATATATATATATATATATATATATATATATATATGGAGCCTCTGTGGTACAGTGGTTAAGTGTCCGTTTTCGTGCATGGAAGAACGAGGGTTCGTTCCCCGTCAGGGTAATAAACTTTGTGAGTGCTCTTCTGGCCACATACTGCTTCGGTGGACATAAGGGGTGCTGTGGCTGAACCAGTGGCGCTTACTGTAAAAGTATGCTTGCACCCAGTCGGCTTGCACGAGCCGATTACACTTGGTTCACAGACTACACGCATCCAAAGCCACTCCAACACTACAATCACACTTACAAGCACTTCTCACCCTACATACAATCTCTACCAGACAGCCTAAGCCACTTGGTAGAGATACATAGGCTGTATCGTCCCCACTTCGGTCGGGATAGGCCAGTCCTGCAGCGGATACTCAAACGGCTATGATATATATATATATATATATATATATATATATATATATATATATATATATATATATATATATATATATATATATATATATATATATATATATATACAATATCATCTGAAGGTAGCAACAGTAGTTAAAAAGAAGCATCGTTGTACCGAACATTTTATGGAGTGCATTTTCAACCTCCTTTAAGTCGAAAGGCTTCCTGTAAGTTGCGTAAAATCGTATGGGGGTTGCAGGTATGAAATACAGGGGGTTCATAATACTAAAGGAGTCAAGTACTGTTTAGATCTTACTCTGTCCTTGTTAATTACGATAGCTTAACTTCTTTAAGCTCCTATGGATCTCTCTCAAGTGGAAAATAATCATCTTGCTTTGACTGGAATAAGATGCTCGAATTGTCCCGTCATGAGAGCATTAAAGGACCAATATTTTCACTTTCAACTTCCTACGACTCATTCTGAGCTCCAATCAGTTTGTTGACGTTAGGCAGAGTTGCTGTGGCCATGATAAGGTTAACATAGACCTTTATACGTGTAATAATCTAACACACCTTTTAGTTTAGTTTAAAATAACTTCCCATAAGCATTCAGAATAGTAATGTCATGTACAATACTTGTAACGTACGCTATACTTACGATGACCTAATATTCCTTTATGCTTATGGTAAGTTACAATAATGCGTATAATAACATAATGCTAGTTTTATTTTTACCATAACCTTACAAACTTGTTTATAGTTAAAATCTCCGCTGTGTTTACGATAACCAGTCATTTCTGCCTCTAGTACGTGCCTCTTCATTTACGATATCATATTCTCTTTATGCTTACGATGACTTAAGTGGTTCCTTTATACTCACGATAACTTAAGCCATTCAGTCCGAGACGATTTTTATTTTTCATTCCTGCCAACAACGGATAATTGTATTCGCATTATGAAATGATTCTCATATTACTGAGGTTAATAATGATTATATCCATCGCCCAAGATTAGGTTATCTTACGTCACCTGAATAAAATCGTCTTAATGTGCCAAAACTAAAACCCAAAATTGTGAATCGTGCTAAAGAGGCTAACAAGAGTCCTTCATGGTCGCGATAACCTTGGCACTGTGTACGAACAACCATGACTAAACTAACCCTGTGTGAGAATATGCAGTTTACCTTTTCACTGGAATGACGTCCTTTCATCGTTTACCTTTGCCTCTTTTTGTCTTTTATCCCTGCTGGTAACAAATAATTTTTTGTGGCTTACGAGAACCCCATTTAAGACACTGTTTAGTAAATTACTTGTCTATCCGCTTCCGTTCAAAAAGGCTGCCCAAAGGTGAATATCATCATCAGGACAAGAATATATAAATACGAGGATCTTAGGCTGACGAGGTTAAATCTGCATACCCATCCATGTGGCAGGCATACGTGTGAGAGACTGAGTGAAGGTGAGAGGGCGACAGAGAAATTATAGACAGTGCGTGGGGTGAGAATGATCGTGTGAGCCAGTAATGTGAGAGTGATTGATGGTATTAGGGAATGAGTGTCTGAGTGTAACTGTGAGAGAATGAACAAGACTGCGCGTGAGTTAGGGTGTATGAGTGGATGGGTGAGCGAGAAAGTCAGTGGAATATGGGTTACTTTGAGGGTAATTGTGAAAAACTATGATTATGAAAGAATGAGGGAGTGTGATGAAAGGAGTGGGAAAGTGGAAGAGTGACAGTGAACGAGAATATAGTAGAGAGTGAGTGAGGGGGTTATGTCTGTCTATGTTTAACTGTGAAAGCAAAGGTGAGTGAATCATTGTGAGAAAGCGAGCGAGAGCAAACGAGTGGAAGAGTGAACGAGTGAGTAAACAGTTGAAAGTGTGGAAGTAGGAGAGAAAGAGAGAGAGAGAGAGAGAGAGAGAGAGAGAGAGAGAGAGAGAATGCATAAAATGTCAAACTAAAAGCAACATTCTGCCAAAAAATAAAATTGTTAAAAGTGGGCTGAACTAATACAATTCCACCAGCCTTAATAATCAATTATGAATATTAGGTACAGTCTGATCTCGAAGAGACTTTCGTTTTTATCCGTTTTTTCCCTGAAGTTCTGCAGACGATTTTCATGGGGATATAAACCTCCTAAAAAGATTAAACACTCTCAGGCTCCTGTGGCTCATTCATTTCTTCATAAAATCCTCAGGCGTTAGCTAGAAGGTAATCTCAGAGTTCTTCTGACCCAAATCAGATTAAGGGGGACAGTTTTAACCTTCTCTGGGCCTTGTGACTCGTTGTCGTCAGAATATTATCGTCTGGGTATATCTGTAATGAAATGAAAGAGAAGATATCAAATTTAATTAATATTCGGGGGGAGGGGGTCTATGAGGGGAGAGGGAAGTCCTTTATTTTTAATTCTACAAATGGGTTTTGCATGATTATATGCATCTCATCTTTTGACCACATCTTTACGATCATTTAGGAGTTCAGTCACCCAAAAGAGGTTTCACCTTACTGGGTCTACTGTTTTTCCGGCATATTCATAAGTTTTGTGGACATGGATGTCTTGTCTCTCTATGCTTGAAAACGTCGCCTACTTTACCATGTATTTGTGTAGCTTAATAAAATTAGTAGGTTCCTAAGTACCTCTTCCTTTCCTCTATAACCCACCATTCACTCACTCGATATAGGATTAACATTAGGTAATTATGTCCGTACACCTAGCAGCAAGCCAAATTATTTCCATTCTAGGAGACCACTTACTACGACGAGTGGCAACCATACTACCAGCTAATGGACGCCTGGTTGCCTAGTGGTGTAAGGCTCTCCAATGGAATGTGGTCAGGAGGGTCGAAGTTCTAGGTATGGTTGAAGCTAAATGTTCGTTTACCGTCACTCAGGGACGAGTGACTATTCTCGCCTTTAGCGTGTGGACTGAAGAGCCTAGACGTGGGTCCCTACTTACAGGATAAAAATTAGCATGCATATGCAGAAACTATTTAGGAAAAAAAAAAGTGATGAAAACCTTGTAGATTTAGGAGGCTTTTTCACACCTATTCCAGAGCTATATTTTGGCATATAATACTACAACTTTCCAATTATTTATGTTATTGTCTCATTGTTTAGTTTGTATAAATAACACATATGGTAATGTGAACGTGCCACAGGGAGCAACAAACAGATAAAGAGGAGTGCCAGATGAACTGTTATGCCTCATGTGTACAACCGTAAATGTTCGGCGCTAAACCAAGATAGTCTGGGTGAGTAGGATGAAGGCCGGAAAATCATGAACCACTTGTTTCTTCAAAAACTGATTGACTCAGCTTAGTTTCCGCATTTTTATTAGCATTATTTTGCTCCCCCGCTGACTGTGGCACAGGATATAAGGGCAAAGTTTTGGTTGTCGTCCCCAGCTCGGTGTGTAATTTACTTTGCTATTAATTCACAAGCCAGCAATACCAGGTGGAAGCGAGGCGGGTATGGCGCTGTGTGAGTGCCAATGACGTAAGTAGCCTATGTATTTGCTGAACAACATTAGTACCTTCCGTTTGATGGCGTTTTTTATACTGAATATTTTTATTTAAATTAACGTGGCTTTTAATCAGGTTTACAGCTTTTAGAGCTGGAGAGGTTATATGTAGCAGTCATTAGTGACATTAGTACGAGAGACAGTTGTAAAAAATTATCTGCAAGTAACAGGAATAAATTAAAAATACATCATTGGATTCAGTGGGTTAGCACACTCAGGCTTTTGTGTTACTCTCATCAGAATATAGTCGCCTACCTTAAGCTGGAGTTGTTCCGATCGCAAGATGCCAGTGTTAACACTTAGGCTCTTATGACTCTCTCTCAGCTGTTGTTGTTGCTGTTGAGTAGCCGCTGTCTGTCTGGCAGAGCAAACCCATCAACTGCAAGCAAGCAACTATCTCTGCAGGGTCATACATGCTGAGAACCGACGTTTCCTTTGCGACAGAAACGTCCTGCCACAACGAGACGAGGGAAAGAATGTGGAAGCTGGGTTCTTTGAAAAACCTCACATTTGCGTCTCTCCACCAAGTAAACAGTTGTACCACAGTAGGCTCCACATCGCCCTTTTATCTGGTTATATGGCGACCATCCATCGACGTAAATGTTTTTTTTTTTTCTTTTCGGCCACAGGAAACATTAGGCATGTCACTCAGTGTAGAGCCATCTGAAATGGAAAGTTGAGTAATAAACATGACAGGGAGGATGGGAGAAAGAGGAAGAGAGAAAAACAGACCTAGAAAATAAAACAATAAAGGATAAGGATGTACAGTAGCTGGCAGCACTGCATCAGGTGAATGCATAATGGTCGCCACGACCTACCATCTCAGCTGAGTAAAATAATTTAACAATAAATGGAATTACATACTCGAGCTGATCAGTGTATAATAGAGCCAAATCCTTTCTCTACGTTTTTTTAGTATATTACAGATACCTTAAAACTTTTGTTTGTGTGTGTGTTTGTGAGTTAGTTTGCTCATGTAAAAAAAAAAATCATACTGGAAGGTGTAGACACAGATGTTAAACCGTTTAATAATACGAGGCCCTTATAAGGAATAAAAAGTCTCGTATTAGCAGCAGGAATAATATGCAAGAACAATGCATGAAGTATGTTACCAACACTATGTTGTGAAAGAATGACGAACGTAATTTCCTTTAAATTCCTTGCGTTTGACGAATGTTGTTTATTACATTACTTCAAAAGACAAGAAAAATAATTGTATTTTACTGTAATTACCTGTTAATGTTCTAGTAACGTATATTAAACCGTTTTGGTTGGTCATTTTCGAAGGTTGATTAAGAGAGGAATCGAAATCGTTGGATCTATAAATTTTGCCACTCTAAGCCGGAAGGCAGAGGGTAGTTCGTTAAGCGCCCTTCCCACATGGTTCCAAGAGCTGTGAGCGTTATGTTTTCTGGTTTGCATTCATATGCAATAGCATTATTATTTTCTAACGGGGAGCCTACACAAGGTGGCTCTGTGCACCGTGAATAGAGCGAAGCAACAGCAGCGTACACCCGGGATTCAAACCTCCTCTTATTTTCGTGCACCTTGCCTTGAGGATGGACCCTGACCTAATCCTAGCAAGATGTTGTCTACCAAAAAGAGTCGCCGGTTCCTAACAGTGTGAAATATCCTGTACTTTGTACCTGTAGGTCGACCCTGGTGAGGCGCTGTGTACCATAAAGGGGCACCGGATCCCTACATGATATGCCGCTTGTGCTGTACCTTTGGAATGTTCCCACAGAAGCAGCTCTTTACCTGTAGTCGACGGGTCTGCTCGGTCGACAGACCAGGGCTAAGCAACAACAACAATAGTAATAAAAAAAAAGCGCCACAAATGTACTATATTGGACATAAATCCTGATGTAGGTGTGGATAACAAGGAGTTAGGGCTCTGTTGGTAATACTGTAATTCCCTCCATCTCTCCCCTTCCCTCCCCTCTTGCACTCCTACCTAGCCACCAGAAACCCAGCCCCTTGTTAATGGAGTTTCCCCCGCCCCCAACACACACACACACACACACACACACACTCTCTCTCTCTCTCTCTCTCTCTCTCTCTCTCAAGTAAGAGTTGCAGAGTAAACTATCCTGGAAGGGATAATCGTCTTGGAACAGGAGAATTTCTGAATAACGAGGAGAGGCCCGGATTCGATCCTCAACTAGGCCATGAACGGGGATTATTTGTAGCCACCTTATAATCACAGCGTGGTATTCTATTAACAGAGTCGTTCCCACACAATTAAACTAAACACCAACCAATGAGACTATTCAAGAAATTAACATCTTTATGGATCATTAAGTAAGGTATGGATGTAACGGCTAAGGAACCTTGTGAAAATCTAATATAAAGGGAATCACCAGATACAAGCAATATTAATGTTGTCCCTTATGATTCAGAACTTTAATATTGCATTATTGTATGGATAGTTTTAACTAAAACATCTTCGACCCACAAGACAAAAACTTGAAAGATAGAATATGTTTTTAGAAGAAGGCTGTCCTCCAAAGATATTAGATTTACTCTTATGGACGCTGGTATGGTAGAGCTATTATGTGTTCAACACGCAGCTGAAAGGTTCCAGGTTCGATTATCGCCATGAGCTACAGTGAGAGGATATTTTTGGTTTACCCTGTAGAGGCGGTGGCTCAATCGGTAGAGAGGCGGCCTGCAGTCCCAACAGACCCCGGTTCTAATCCCCACTGGGGCAGGGGACAGTTTATGGATATGAATTTCATAAAAAGCAGACTTTACTGATCTACCGGAAGACCCGCCGACATGTCGTAAAAACACCCCTGCTAAGACATACACCAGTCCTGTACGAGACAGTCCTAACATGTACTCAATATGAACGGTGGGTGTTGGCGCCGAAGTGGTGACATGTGGAGACGTAGGAGAATTACTGGGCCTTGGGGATATGCCCTGGGGATAGGTCATGAAGCCTTTGCTCGCACTCGGATACAAGAAAAAAAAAAAGATAATCTAAGGGCACTATAGACATTGCTAAATATTATTATATCTATTCTGCATCAGTATACTCCTTTATCAATTGGCTAATTCTAATTTTCAGCACCTTTACATGCTGTCAATATGGTATGCAAATGATGGAGTTTGTTACATATTATCGAATCCTCCATTCTTTCTTCGACGAGAGAGAACATTAGCTCGGTTAAATCAAGCTTTCCGATTCACCCCCCCCCCCCCACACACACATACACACCATCCCACCCCATTGTAACTCCCAAACAATCGTTCGGATAGCATTGTTTCACCTTCATCTTGTTCAAGGTCATCAGTTTCTACAGTACCGTTTAACCCTTCACTTGACAATGCACTATTAGTCATCTCAAGACGAAAGAAAACTTTTATTTTACATAAAATCGTATGAAGGTAAACATTAATAACAAATTTGAGATAATGTTATTTGCCATGTCTGTTATAATTAGTATTATTTTTAATATTATTGTGTTCATTTTTTTAAATCTATTTATCATTATTATTATTATTGTTATTATTATTATTACTATTATTATTATTATTATTATTATTAGTTATTTATTATTATTATTATTATTATTATTATTACTACTATTTTCATTATCATTTTCAATATCATCATCATTAACAGTAGTAGTAGTAGCAGTAGTAGTAGTAGTAGCAGTACTTGTTGTTGCTGTTATTGTAGTATCATTATTCAATCCTGCCTCCTTTTAATAATTATTAGGGTACACATCATTATATGAAGGCAAGGAAACTTACCAGTTATGTAATGCATTCGTTTGATAAACATGGGCACCTAGATTATTCCTCTGCATTCTGCTGGTTGTCATAGAGTTGATCCTCTTTTCTTCCATCCCTCATCTACTTTGTCTTACAGATCTCTGACTACTCAGGTTCTTTCATTTAATTATTCCTGTCCACTGTCCCATTCAAAACACCCTAGTGTCATGTTGGATTGGTCTTTTCACCCACGTCATCAACTACACTTATGTTGTTATGATACCACACAATAATTATTGATTCTGATGTAATTGTACTCTAATTATATTCAATCCACTAATTATCTTTTACTGAAGTGCAGTTCGGTAGACTGTGTGCATATATACAGGGTGTAACGCGACGTATGACAAAAACTTACATCAATGATCTATCATGTAATTTTGAGTATATTTTGTTCTATAGACATATGTTCTCTGCGATCCCAGTTCAGTACCCAGCATTCGGCTGTTTTGTGTAAAAGCTTCGTCTCCTGCATGTGCCATTGGGTGAGAGCTTCGCAGGGCGACGGGAGACGAGTATTATTAGCTTATACTGTACTGTACATGAAAATCCCATATCCTATCAGTACACACGAGTTTTAAGAAGAAACTTTACGTAGTCTATTGATTCTTTAACATCAAGTCATGCATTCATGCAATTCTTTTGCACAAATCGACTGTAATTAAGGATCAGATTCAAATTTTATGGCATGCAAGGGAGTAGGGAGGAAGGGAGGACAGGCTGGTGTGTTGTTGCCAGTTATGTAATATTTGGTTTGTAGGATGTTGCTACCAGCATTATCATAACACCCACAGCTCATTCAGTGAAAAAACGTTATTCTAAAGGGGGATTAGCCTCACTTTATGTCACGAAGAATTTTATTTATCACAGTTTTTCTGCTGCACGTAAACGTGGCGCCATTGGGTATCTCCACCTGTGTTCCTCTCTGCAGCACTGGCATTACCATCGCAGAATCCGCTAAAAAATACACGATGTCTGCATATTCTTCATTGCTGTACGTACGTGGCAAGCTGTTTCATGAACATGTGAAGCTGAACCCGGTGAACAACAGAACGCGGAGAACAGTATTTGAAGAGTGTGCCTCCCCTGCAAATGTTCCCGTTCATATGACAGTGGACGCAGAGTTGCCAAGTCCTTCTCATCAATCTCGCTAGTCTAGTCCTGAAAACTTGCTAGAATGTCGCTAGATAATAAACACTGCAAAACATCGCTAGAAAATACGATAAAATCTCTAGAATAGCACCTAAAAATGGTAAAATATCCAGAATGTAGCTGGATATCATGTTGCCAGATGTTAGTGCCGCAAGTAGAAGCAAGAAAATAGGTCTAGCAACATAGTCGTTACATTGGCAATCCTGTATCACTGTTCTCACGTCAGCATATGAAAAAAATGGTGCCACGTTTACTTGCAGCAGAAAAACTGTAATGAATAATAATATTAAACCTGACTTAAAGTGATGCTAGTCACTCAGTACGGTAATATTCTTTCACTGAATGAGCTTGGGTGTTATGACAATGCCGGTAGCTACATCCTACAAACCAAATATTACATAACTGGCAGCAACACACCAGCCTGTCCTCCCTCCCTCCCTACTCCCTTGCAAGCCATAAAATATGAATTTAATCCTTAATTACAGTCGATTTGTGCAAAAGAATTGCATGAATGCATGACTTGATATTAAAGAATCAATAGACTACGTAAAGTTTCTTCTTAAAACTCGTGTGTACTAATAGGATATGGGATTTTCATGTACAGTACAGTATAAGCTAATAATACTCGTCTCCCGTCGCCCTGCGAAGCTCTCACCCAATGGCACATGCAAGAGAGGAAGCTTTTACACAAAACAGCCGAATGCTGGGTACTGAACTGGGATCGCAGAGAGCATATGTCTACTGTATAGAACAAAATATACTCAAAATTACATGATAGATCATTGGTGTAAGTTTTTGTCATACGTCGCGCTACACCCTGTATATATATATATATATATATATATATATATATATATATATATATATATATATATATATATATATATATATATATATATAATTAGGTTTTGGGTCCTTATAATAAGCATTAACAGTGAAATGCAGGTTTACTGCGGGTGTTGGGATATACTGGCTCAGATCATTATTACTGCACTGAGATATGGGAATACATAAGTATAGTCAAGTCTCAACTGAAACTGACTTAGCTAAAATAATATTTGATAAACTTTAATCTTCGAAAGGAACATAATACTTTATATTCTTCCAGGTTTTAATAAAATGACAAATGTGAATGTGAAATGTGAAACATAATGCTAATTTAACGATCTGATATTTCATTTTACGAAGAGGTTTTGGTAAAAACGCAAAGATAATACATTCGATGAGAGAGAGAGAGAGAGAGAGAGAGAGAGAGAGAGAGAAGGGGAGGGATTATGATGTGATTTGTGGGCTCTTGGCTGCGGTGATGAGGGCTAACTTTTGGGGGGAAGGGGGCTATGGACGCGAGACGAGAAAGAAAGGGGGAGGGAAAGGGAGAGGGAGGAGAGAGTCACTTGAGAGATGGAGGAAAGGGGAGGCAACAATGTTACCAACACATTTCACGATTCTCAGTCAGGTGGGTGTATCGATATATTTGTCCACGATAGTACACCCGTCACAACAGGTATGGCTGGGGATGGGGTCGATGGATCCGAGGTTTTTCGGCCGCTGTCACTTATCTTGGGTCTGCACGGTTGGTACCCCTACATCCTCGGCCTGTACGCATGAATGAGTTTATCAGTGATCGAGGAATGTGAATCCCACGAGGGGTTCATATAATATAGTTAGCTGTCAGGGGGTGATGTAACTGTACAAGGACGGGTTACATCCATGCTACGACGACTGAATGCAGCGACTGGGGCAGGAAGAGTTTACAGTGAGGTCCAGACGGAGGTGGAAGTAAAATCAACAGGTGCTAATTTCTCTTGATTTTCCTACTTCTTATTCACAAAAGTACGTTTTAAACTCTTGGTTGGAGGAATGAGTTACGTAATGTTTTAGATATTTACTGACTTAAATATGATGATGATGAAGATGATGATGATCATGATAATGATCTATCTATCTATCTATCTATTGCCAGACGCCTCAATCCCGTTTGGGGTGGCCACAAACAAATTGCCTCCAAGTCGCCCTGTCCCCCGCCATTTCACTGCCATGCTCCCAACTCACACTCCCTTCTCTCATATACCTCTCCACCCCATCCCTCCATCTCATCCTCGGCCTCCCCCTCCCTCTTCCCCCCTCCACCTCACTCACATACACTCTCTTCGTCAGTCTTTCACCCACCATCCTCTCCACATGGCCAAACCACCTCAGTGTGTTCCTCATAACGCTTCCTATCACATCCACATCCACACCACAACGCTCCTTTATATCCTCATTCGTCAGCCTGTCTCTCCACGTGACTCCACAGGCTCCTCTTAAATAACTCATTTCCACTGCTCTCACTCTTGACTTGTGTCCTTCCAACAATGTCCAAGCTTCACTTCCGTACGTTAGAGTTGGTATCACAATACTGTCATGTAGTAACTTTTTCACTTCCATGCTCTCTTCCCTGTTTCTTATCACTGCCTTCAAAGAACCAGCAACCTTTCTTCCCTGCTGTACCCTTTCAAGCACTTCACCTTCCAAACCTCCATCCTTACTCATCACACTACCCAAGTACTTAAACGTACTCACATTTTCCAATTCCTCACCATCCAACCTCGCTGTACATTCACTGACTTCACCTCTCTCAAAGACCATCACTTTACTCTTCCCTACATTCACCTTTAGATTCCGTTTCTTACACACTCTCTCAAACTCATCCACCAAGCCTTGCATCTCCCCTTCGTCTTCACTCAACAACACAGTATCATCTGCAAACAACAGTACAGGGAGTTTCCAAACACTATCCTCTCTCACCAGGGCCACTCCAACATCCACTACCCTACCTTGTACCTCTTTTATTACCCCATCCATGTACAGATTGAACAACCATGGAGACATGACACATCCCTGTTTCAAACCAACTTTCAAACAGAAAAATTCACTTAGTTCACCATCCACACGCACTGCAGCCTTCGCACCATCGTACATACTCTTCACAGCATTCAACAACTTCCCATCTACTCCATATATTCTTAACACTTTCCACAATCATTGTCTATCCACCCTGTCATATGCTTTCTCCAAATCCATGAAAGCCGCATACAACTTCTTTCTCTTCTCTAGAAACTTTTCCACTAAAGATCTAAGAATGAATATCTGATCTACACAACCTCTTCCCTTCCTAAAGCCTCCCTGTTCTTCTCCAACTAATTTCTCTGTTCATTCTCTGTCTATAAGTATCCTACCATACACTTTTCCTATTATACTAAGAAGACAAATGCCCCTATGATTACCACACACTTCTTTTTCCCCTTTTCCTTTGTACAAGGGAATAATTATACCTGACTTCCAATCCTCCGGGACTCTACCTTCCTCCCAGGCCAATCTGCACATCTTCCACATCCATTCTACTACTATCTCTCCCCCATGCTTCAGCATTTCACCACACACTCCATCAATTCCTGGGGCTTTCCCCGATTTAACTTTCTTCATTGCTTCCACAACTCCTATCCTACTGATTTCTTCCTGTCTTCTCAACTCCCTCCTTCTCCCAGCCATTCCCCAGCCACTTATACTCGCATTACTTCCATCCTCTACGTTCAACTGTTCCTTAAAGTGTTCTCTCCATCTGCTCACTTTTTCTCCCTTCTCCACTAGTAATCTACCATTTTTATCTTTCACTCCCCTGCTAACTTCACTTCCACCCTGTCTTACTCTTTTCACTTCTCTCCAGAACATTTTCTTACAGTCCCTCCACTTTACACTCAAATTCCTTCCAAATTCCTCATCCACTCTCTTCTTACTCTCTCTTACTAATCTTTTCACCTCTCTCTTTCTTTCCACATATAACGCTCTCTTCCGCCTCTCAACTTCTTCCACGCCCCTATTTCTCATCCATTCATTGTATGCTTTCTTCTTTTGTGCCACAGCCTGTTTCACCTCTTCAGTCCACCACGCTGTTCCTTGCACCCCCCTCCGTCTTCTCTTCCTTCCACACACCACATCACATGGTGCACATATTTCTTCTGTGAATATCTTACACACACCTTCCACGTCTCCCATCTGCTCCAATTCATATTTGCCCAATCGTTCCTCCACTTCTCTTTTATACTCTGCCTTTTTCTCATCCTCTTGTAACCTTTCCACTCTCCTTGCAACTACTCCTTCCTCTCGTCTTTCCCTTCTTCTATTCCTCCATCTTACTTGCATTCTAATTCTGGCCACCACCAAGTAGTGGTCAGAAAATCCACTCCCCCAACCTCTATACACTCTTGCATCCTTTACACGTCTTCGCATCCTTTCATCCACACACACATAATCAATCATTGCCTTCCTTTCATTCAGTTCACCACCCACCCTTCTCATCACTCGCCATGTATACCTGTGGATCATTTTATGCCTGAAGAGGGTATTGGCTATCACCAACCCCCTCCCAGCACAAATGTCCACTAATGCACTCCCATTCTCATCTATCTCAGCAGGCACACCCCACTCACCAACTATTCCATCCACCTTCACACTCCCAACTTTACCATTCATATCACCAATCAAAAACACTCTCTCATTCCTTCCAAACTTTTCCATGCACATTTCCACATTTGTCCAGAACTCTTCTCTCACTCTTCTAGCACGATCTTGCGTTGGCGCATACACACACACAATCGCCCACATTTGTATTCCAACTTTCAACTTTACCCACACAATCCTTGACCCAACTGATCCATACTGTCTTATGCTCTTCTTCCATCTTTTACTCACAACTATACATACTCCTTCCTTTGCCCTCTCATTCTCACCTACTCCTCCACATATACCCCATCCATACTCCCATTCTCTCTGATGATGATTATTATAATGATGATGATGATGATGATGATCATTATCATTATCATTATCATTAGGATTAGGATTAGGATTAATAGGATTCTTATAAGAATTAACAATATTGTTATTGATATTGTTGACTTTGGTATAAATAATAGTATTTGGTTATTATATCAATTGTATTATAGTCTATATTCTAGTAGTACCCGTGTTGACATACCTGATTTATGATGTTTCGAAACAGTTCCATTTAGTGTATCAGAGTATTGTTTCATTCACTTGACCGTAGGTTTGATACCCTTGTAGTCCTTATTTCTAAATATCTCTTGACAACAGACACCTAACAGCCTTATGGAACTCTTGCTATGTTGACAGGGATCTAATATACATTTCAACGGCCAACCTCTGTTCGCCTCCACTCCTGTCCCCAGGTGCTACATATGTGGAACACAAGCATATCAATTGTTACCGAGGCTCTGGGAATTATATGAATCGCTTCGTCTAGCTTAGCGTCGGAAAAATTTAACGATACTTTTTTTTTTTTTTTTTTTTTGACGGGTGTTCTTGAAAACCGTCCATCCATATCCAACTTACTGTCGTTGTTATATGCAGATCGGTATACAGGTGTCTGGAAAGCCACAACCAAGCAGAGCCCAGTTGTGATGTTTCAGACGAATTTTTACGGCAACTGAAAGGCTTAACTTATGTGAAGGAGTTTCTTCATTTCTGCTTTTGTGCGTCACTTAACTGGTGAGTGATACTGCGAACGTGTTTAATGAGGAACGAGAGCAGGGTTGTCACATTCTTTTGGCGATGAGTAGCGTCAACAGACCTTAAAAAGATTCGGATCTCAACATGAATTACACTAGTATATAAAATACTTCAACTTTGTTTACTCTTGCTTACCAGTCATGAGTTGCTCCTCCTGTAATAGTTCCCTCTTACGGATGTAATTAACAGAACCTTTTAAAATCTCCTTAGTACTTGAACTAAATTGGCTGTTTCCCCTCAGTGTAGTTTGTTAATTCTTCTTTTTTTTATCTTCTTGAGTTACCAGAACGTCCTTCTTGCTTATTGTTTGAACCAACATAAAATTTACCCATTTAACTTGTGAAAATGTCCGTTCAACAAAAGCGTTGTTTATTAAGTGGCTGTATGATTTTATTGCAAACTGACATCTTTCATCACAAGTTCTCTCCAGCATTTTTACTGTGGTTGCAGTTGTCCAGAATTCAGTAGTGATCTAGTTGTTACTCGTAGTATATTGCCTTTAAAAAACTGACGGCATTCGATACTTAAGAGCTATACTGATGAGCCATTTAAATGGTAACTCCGAGAACAGCAGCCGTGTATGACTTAGGCAATAAGTTTGTGACAGGTTCTGTACTTTGTTTATTGCTTCAATGTTTTCGGGTATGCGAGCACGAAGTTCCTTACATGCTCTGACAAGGAATTTGTTGTAAGTACTGTAGACGGAAAAGTAATATGATTTTCCTTATTTCGACTTAATATTATGGAACACACACTACACTCCGAAACTGGCTCAATAATCCAATAATGAGGCCGAATATAATTCAAAGTAGCCCATAAGGGAGCAGGTTGCAGATTCCAGGTTAGGGTAAGGATGGAAGGAATAATAAAACACTAGCACCAGACCATGAAATGGCTATATTGCACTAAGATAGTTGATAGCAGAGGGAAAAATTTAATTAAATGCGGGATGTGAAGATAGATTCGATGTTGATGGAGTTTATGTTGCTAGAGTCGGCGTTGCTAGATTCGGAGTCGATAGATTTGGCACTTATAGATTCGGAGTTGACCGAGTCGGCATTGGTAGAATCAGAGTATGTGGGAGACTATATTAAAGGGCATTGGGATCCCCAGCCCCTCCTCGCCTCTTCCTTTTAGTAATTTATTACGACACACAGGGAATACGAGGCTAGTACACAGGAGATCCCCCTACCCAAAGAGAGCCAGATTTGGGTAGCGTACAGCCACAAAACATAGCACGATGTTTTTCTCCCAACCTGGCAACCCTGATCTGAAGTAATAACAGCAATGTTTTAACGAGAAATACTTCAGTAAGGAATGTGCAGAATGTTGCTCGTCCACAACTCAGTGCTGATTTGCGTTCCGTCGCACTCAACCAGTGCCAATATTGTTGGCACCATCATACTTCAAGGCAGTTTTTTAAAATGACCATTTAGTTGGGCAGCCTTATCTAAGGGCAAGCATTATATAGACCATACCTAGCAAGACCAAACCTCACAGTGAAAGCTAGAAACTCCTTCTTGAGCAAGATAAGGCCAAAGGATGCCATGGTTATGATAGTGATAAGTGAATTTAACTGTCATGTTATGCCATACTGGGTTTGGAAAATGTCCAAGATTTGGTTAAGCAAATAGATACAATAACTGCTGCTTTTTCAATCTTAAATGTTCATATAGCGTTAACGAGTATACTTTATTTTATATTTTTTCGTGCCAGGCACACACACACACACACAAACACACACACACACACACACACACACACACACACACACAGACAATTAGGCAAGCAAGCAGTCTTATGGACCAGAGCAGTGATATTGAGGAGAAGATAACACAGGTGAATGAAGCTGTGCAAAGCTACAAAAATGATGTAGAAACCACGTATGCGGAAATGGTGAAAGTAAAGAAAGACTTAGAAACAAGGGTGGAGGAAAAAAGCATTAAAAAGGAAGTGAAAAGAATAATCCAAAACAATCCAAAGTTAGTCAGAGATTCAGTAGAGATAAACAAATCAATAGTAATCACTGGTATAGAAGAGGAAGAAGTTAAAAACAAGATCACAAGAGACAAAAAGGAGATGGCAAATGTAATGAGCTTACTGAAAGAAGTATAAGAGGAAATCTGTAGTAAAGACATAGAGGAACACAAAAGGTTAGGGAAATATGAGAAAAGCAAGACAAGACCTCTAAAGGTGACTTTCCAGAGTGTAAACACTGTGGAAGAGATACTAAAAAATGCAAAGAATCTTATGGAAAAAGAGGAGTTCAAAAATGTATGGATAAAAAAATGCCTAACACAAGAGGAACTGGAATTACTGAAAGAGAAAAGGGAGGAAGCAAAAACAAAAAATGAGGGAAGATCAGAAGAAGAGAAGAAGAAATTTTTTTACAAAGTAATAGGATTGCAGGTACGAAAGTGGTACACAAACAGGATGGAAGGAAAAGGAGGAACGTAGTAGAACCATGTTATGACAAGTATATAAACAAGATGTTAAAGTTGATGTACTCAAACGTGGATGGAATGGTATCAAAATTACTAGAGATGAATGATTATGTCAGAGAAAATGAACCACAAATAATATGCCTAACTGAAACAAAATTAACACCAAGGATATCCAATGACATACTAAACTTAGAGGAATACAATATATGGAGAAGAGACAGATATTTAAAAAAAAAAGGAGGAGGAATTATAATATTAACTAAGAAAAATCTAAAAGTCAAGGAAATAAAACTAGGTATACCATCACAAGTAGAACTGATTGCTGTAGAGATCGACACATCTGAAGGTAAAGTAATTGTAGCCAATGTGTACATGCCACCCAGATCAAACACATGGGAAGGAGACGAATATGAGGACCTGGCAGAGAGTACAATTCAGAGTATAATATCATTACTACATAAAATGGAAGAGAAATCGGAAAGAATTATACTAACTGGGGACTTCAATACAAATATAAATTGGAATACTCTAGATATAAATAGCCAAGAAAGCTGCTGGGACCAAAAGCTCCTGGATCTCGTACAAGAGTTTTTCTTAACGCAACATGTGAGGGAAACCACCAGGAAAAGAGGACTTGATGTACCTTCAGTGCTAGATCTAATATTTACTAGGCAAGAAAATGATATTGACAGTTTAATATATCACCCTCCACTCGGCAAAAGCGATCATGCAGTACTAAATTATAACTTTAGGATAGCATATGACATAGTAAACGGCAATGACAGTTACAAAAAGAGCCTAAACTATAAAAAGGGAAATTATCAAGACCTAAAGAAGTATTTCTTAGAAGTTGATTGGGAAAATGAGCTTAGAGGACAAGATTTAAATGCTGTATATAAAAAATTTTGTGAATTTTATGAAATAGGAGTCCAGAAGTACATCCCACAGCACAAAGAAGCTGATAAGAAAATACAGAAATGATTCAATACAGAATTTTAAAAATCAAAAGAAAGAAGAGATTTGTGGTGGAATAGATACAGAAGACACAATAGTGAAAGGGCGTATAATAATTACAAACAGGCAAGAAACGACTATACAAGAATAAGGAGGGAAGCCCAAAAACAGTTTGAGGAGGATATAATAAATAAAAGTAGTGATCAACCAAAGCTGTTTTACAGCTATATCAGAAGCAAAACCAAAGTAAAAGATATAATACAATCCATTACAGACGAGGAAATCACTTATACACAAGAGAAAGATATTTGTGAAGCACTAAATAAGAATTTCCAATTAGTTTTTACAGAAGAAAAAAATTTTGAGAGGGACTATGTGGAACACGCGTGTCCACACATACTACCAGGTATACAAATAGCAGAAAAAGTAATACAGGAGGAGTTAAGTGGATTAGACAGAGGAAAAGCAAGTGGTCCTGATGAAATTTCATGTTGGGTATTACGAGAATGTGGAAAGGAGTTAAGTAAACCATTATTTTTAATTTTCAAGAAATCCTTGAGTCAAGGTAAACTACTTGATATTTGGAAAAAAGCAAATATTGTCCCCTTATTCAAGAAAGGAAATAGACAAAATCCACTCAACTACCGACCAGTATCACTGACCAGTGTTGTAAGCAAGGTATTAGAAACTCTTATAAGAAAAGCTTGGGTAAATCATCTAGAAGAACACAGTATGATAACAGAAAGACAGTTTGGTTTCAGAAAAGGAAAAATCATGTGTTACTAATCTGTTGAGCTACTATGACAGAGTAACAAACACAATACAGGAAAGGAAAGGATGGGTGGACAGTATCTAGATTTCAAGAAAGCTTTTGACACAGTACCACACCAAAGACTTTTAAGGAAACTGTACCATCAAGGAGGAACTCGAGGCAAACTGTTTTGTTGGATGCAAGACTTTCTCATAAAAAGAGAAATGAGGACAGTACTAAGAGGAAACTACTCATCATGGAAAGAAGTGACTAGTGGAGTACCACAGGGTTCAGTGCTGGCACCAATCATGTTTTTAGTGTATATAAATGATATAAACAGTAACACTGGAAATGAGAGCTATCTGAATATGTTTGCAGATGATGCAAAAATACAAAGGAGAATTACTAACACAGACTCTTGTAAAGAGCTACAAGAAGCATGAAATAAACTTCATGAATGGAGTAGTACATGGCAAATGGAATTCATTGTGGACAAGTGTCATGTAATCAAGTTTGGTAAAAGTGGAAAAAGACCTGATTGGGATTATAAGTTAGGAAATAAAACCCTATACACATCAGAAAGAAAGACCTAGGTGTGATTACCAATAACAGACTATCTCCGGCTGACCACATCAGCGAGAAGGTACGGAACATGTATACACTGCTTGCAAATATGAGAATAGCATTCACATACATAAATGAAGACATGCTAAGAAGGATAATAACATCATTCATTAGACAAACCCTGGAATATGCATCAGTAGTCTGGAGTCCTCATCTCAAAAAGCATATAGACAGGATTGAAAAAGTTCAAAGGGCCGCTACGAGATGGATACCAAGTTTAAGGGACCTAAGCTACAAAGAAAGACTAAATAAACTGAATCTACCAGCACTACAGGAGAGAAGGAAAAGAGGTGACATGATAATGCTATATAAGTGCATATCAGGAAAGTAGAAAATAGACATAAATGATTACTTAACATATGGAGAAGCATCAGCAAGAGGACATTGCAAAAAACTGCATAAGGAGAGGTGATAAAGACGTAAGGTTATTCAGTTTCCCAAACAGAGCAATTGATCAATGGAATGCACTACCGAATGGAATAGTGTGTGCCAAAACAATTCAAAAATTTAAGGATATGTACGACAAATATGGTTTAAAACACGGGGCAGTACGAGCTTGACTCATTCCTGTAAAGATACAATTAGGTACAATTAGGTAAGAACATACACGCCTAGATATATATATATATATATATATATATATATATACAGATGCAATAGATTCACCATGGGGGAAGCGTAGTCTCAATATGAAGATAAACACCAACGTTATCAGGAACATCTTTAATAAATTGGTGACGTTTCGACAACTCGTTTGTCATTTTCAAACCTATAGAAAATACAAAATACAATAAAATCAAAGTAAACATGGTGTTTACTTTGATTTTATTGTATTTTCTATAGGTTTGAAAATGAGAAACGAGTTGTCGAAATGTCACCAATTTATTAAAGATGTTCCTGATAACTTTGGTGTTTATCTTTATATATATATATATATATATATATATATATATATATATATATATATATATATATATATATATATATATATATATATTACATCATTTGCTGAAGGATCTTTGTATGCGACATGTTTTAGAGGTGTAATACTGTATGGTGGCGAGACTTTGGCCGTAGACGAAGAGGATATTCGCAGTCTCAAAAGCACAGAAATGACAATGATTGGGTGGATGTGCAGTGCGTCCAAGAATGCAAGGCCTGGGGGGACTAGGTTTACCATGGAAGATTACGAGGAAGGATGGGACTGGGGTGTATCCGTCTTGTGAATTAGGGAATTAGGAGAGGTAGATCGAGTAAGTTTGGGCATGTAGAGAGGATGGGGATGGCAGCTGGGTGTAGAAAGTGAAAAGTGTGAACGTTGGAGGTAGGACTTTGAGAGGCAAACCGAAAAAGATCTGGGACAAGGTCAAGAGTATGACCTCAAGGATATGGGACTGAGTAAGGAGGCTGCCACTAGAGGAGATCGAGAGAGAGAGAGAGAGAGAGAGAGAGAGAGAGAGAGAGAGAGAGAGAGAGAGATGGACAGACAGACTAATAGTTTTGTTGGCGTTTACAATAAGTATTCTCAAGATGCGGTTAACTTTGTCTTTTGCCAGTCGTCAAAATGAGGTCAGTCCTGTCTGACGCTCCCAATCTTCATTTAGCTATTGTTTTTGCTCGTCAGATCAAACCAAGACCGTCAGATGATAACTCACTCCAGCGTTAAGCTACAACACTGTGGGAGATTTTTAATTATCTATGCCAATATTCAACTGGTAAGACTCGATCACCGTGCGGGTCGATGCAGCCGACAAGAGAAATTTGCTTGTCACAGATGTTGCAGAATTTGATGCCTATTTGTTTTTATTGCAATATAAAGCATAATATGCATTAATAAAAATATTGCTATACTGTGTGGTGGTGAGCCATTGCCTTCATTATCATTGTATTGGCAAGTGAGGTTATTCCAGCTTTATGGTCATTAGCCGTGAGGGGAATGCTGTTACGATGCATTTAATCATAATACACTTTCCATTAAGCAAAACGAACCATGCAGATGAAGGCTGAACTATGGTGCAGCGAAACACTGTGTGGACAGCTTAAAAACCGCTCAACGAAATTATAAAACATTCTGATTATGTTAATAAACTGTGGAAATAATATTTAGGCTACAGATATCGTTCTCATAAAGTGCTAAACATGTGGATATTTACGATACAAGAATATCAGTCCAGAGAAGGACAAAAAATGTAAAGTATGCTGACAACAAAGTTGGATACAGTTGTTAAAAAAAAAAAAATGTGATGGTGATAGAACCGACCAACAGTAAACTGGACAGAGGGGGAAATTGAGAGCAGCATTTGCCGTGCAGTGAACGGTCAAAGTTGCTGTGCTTGCTGATGCTGATGACAGCCGTTTGAGTGTCCACTGCAGGACCGGCCTATCCCTACCAAAGTGGGGACAATACAGCCTATGTATCACTACCAAGTGGCTTAGGCTGTCTGGTAGAGATTGTATGTAGCGTGAGAAGTGCTTGTAAGTGTAACTGTTGTGTTGTAATGGCTTTGGATGTGTGTGTAGTCTGCGAACCAAGTGTAATCGGCCCGCGCAAGCCTACTGGGTGCAAGCATACTTTTACAGTATGCGACACTTGTTCATCCACAGCACCCCTTGTGTCCGCCAATGCCTGAAGAACGCTCCCAAAGTTTATTATCCTGGCGGGGCGCGAACCCTCGTTCTTCAGTGTACGAAAACGCACACTGTACCACAGAGGCTATATATATATATATATATATATATATATATATATATATATATATATATATATATATATATATATATATATAATCAAAAGCTGATATCTGAAGAGATGAACCGTAACCCAATTATTCAAATTTTCAGTAAAAATATGTTTCCTGAGAACCGGTTCTACCAGCTACTGATGATCAACATCTGCTAGCATTCCTTGCTGCATGACATATGGGTATTACTTCGTGCATAACCGAAAGCAGCAAATAATACTGCAAACACTGATAAGCTGCTGCACAGCCATAATGCGTAGTTATTTTTTTGCAGATGCTGGCAGAGAACTCACGCCAAAAACGTCATGGTTTTGTTTCATCATTTGCATCAGCCGTGTAACTCGGAAAATTATCAAATAAAATTAATATGTATGATAAAATTGTGACTTTATAAAGAGTATGAGCTGTCAGATGTATGCACTTATAGATAAACCCTTTCAAAGGGTAAGGTGGAAAAAAAAAATAGGTACGAACATATTTTCAATAGTGTTTAGAGAAATGAAATATTGCAGTCACTGAAACACACAAAAAGTCACCACAGTTCAACAGCTTCATTCTTTGTGATATGCATGTAGTATATGAATAGGGTGTTATAAAAGAAACACTTTTCTTGTTCATACATACATACGTGTACGTACATAAGTACACAACGCAAGCCCCCACCATCACACGCAGCGCAGCAGCAGTTCAAAAACAAGCAAGAAGTAACAGACCTTCTAGTGGATGAACAAGAACTTTGTCAGTATAAGGACAGTATCCGCTCTCCACATCACCAGCATGACCATTTGTTCATCTTTTAATTTTTCATATATGGGTTCTCTTCTTATGTACCTATCATCGAGAGTCAGTAATAGTGGTAGTAGTAGTAGTAGATTATTACACTGGTAGAAAAGTAAATGAAAGAAAAAAGGGAATGTTGCAGACAATAACTGATTTTTTTTTCGTTTTTGTTTACGAAAAGCTCAGTGGTAGAGTGCAAGACTCAAGACCGACGAGTCGTGAGTTCGCTCTTCTTCCGGCTAAACTGCCTAGTCGGGAATGGTAGCGCTCTCCAGTCACCTGGCTGGTTGTAGCGCCGTAGCTCAGGGGGTTAGAGCGCTTTGACCGAAGGGTCGGAGGTTCGAGTCCACCCAAGGATCACTGGTAGACATCAGGAAGGGATCCGGTCATAAAGTGCTGCACGCTCCAAAACCAAAGTCCTCAACCCAGGGGACAGACGTCAAAAAAAAAAAAAAAAAAAAACAGGGACTGAGAAGTAGACGGCCATTTCAAAAATAACCTTCCACATTTTGTCATCCACTGGTACTTTCACTTAAATCTCCAGACGATTTTATTCTTTTCGTGATAGAAATAGAGGGGTTTAGTAGAACCTTCTTCAAATACTTCGGAAAGAAAATGCTTTCTTAACAGTAATGGAATCATCGGTTAGAATCAAGAATCAAATAAATATGGCGCCTTCAGTCCGAAAGGACAAAAAATCAGACAAGACGCCGTTCAGAGGTACAAAGAAAGTGAAGTTGGAGAGGTTAGAGAATAACAGCTGATTACACTCCTTCATACGAAAGCAGATTAACTGTAATCGGAGCCTACGTTATCAGACTGTACGCTATCTGGAGACATTATTTACTTTTTTGGGGGGGAGGGGGTTAAGAGGGAGGGCATAAAATTTTGAAGATTAACTGCAATAAATTAACCCTTTAACCGCGGGTGTCATTCCAGAATGACATTGCAAAAACTGGACCAAACCGCGGGTGTCATTCTCGAATGTTTGTGAATATTTTGAATACCCTGCGTTTTTTCCGTGCGCCAATTGTTTCAATTGAGAGTAGCTACTAAGTTCTTTCACTCCAGCTGACCCCCCCCTCCCTCCTCCCCCCCCTGGGGCCCCACCTCCCACCCCCTGGGCCCCCACCTCCCACCCCCTGGGCCCCCCACCCCACCCCGGACCAAACACGAATCAGTATCTGTCCAGCTGTGTGAGTGACAACACTGCTGATGTGATAGTGATGTGCAGGCAATTACAGTGCCTTTTACCTGCCTCAGTGAACACAGAGTGGGTGTTTATCGTATGTGCAGTGTTCATATATGTTTATAGTATTATTATCAGAATGAGGTTGGCATTTGGTAATGGTGTGTGAGCGAAAAATAGTGATTACAACACCGCTGATATGGCAGTGAAGTGCGGGCAATTACAGTGCCTTTTACCTGCCTCAGTGAACACAGAGTGGGTGTTTATCGTATGTGCAGTGTTCATATATGTTTATAGTATTATTATCAGAATGAGGTTGGCATTTGGTAATGGTGTGTGAGCGAAAAATAGTGATTACAACATCGCTGATGTGGCAGTGAAGTGCGGGTAATTACAGTGCCTTTTACCTGCCTCAGTGAACACAGAGTGGGTGTTTATCGTATGTGCAGTGCTCATATATGTTTATAGTATTATTATCAGAATGAGGTTGGCATTTGGTAATGGTGTATGAGCGAAAGTAATGGTGTGTGAGCGAAAAATAGTGATTTTAGATCGTTCACTTCTAATGGCACTGCCCATCCAGTGATAGTCAACGAAATCATGAAACCTACATCATTGCAAAGCTGAAGGTTAGTACTTTCTAATGGTACCTTATTTTTCGCTCTAGATTTATTCTGTGCAGAGTTATAAAGGTTTAAAGTTTGTTTACATTTTGGTCGAAACCCCCGCGGGAGAGGACAGTCGGGGCAAAACAATGCCCGCGGTTAAAGGGTTAATACAAAAAGCGATGCCATTTTCACTAAAACAGTCATTTTCTTTTTCAGATATTAATTTGCTACTTAGAGGAATGTAACATATTATTTATAGAAACAAGCAGATTAAACTCAGTGAAAGTAGAGCATCCTTTATGGAATGTGAAAGTATGTCGGCGGGAGCAGGATGGGATGGACTTATGAAGGAGGCGGGGGAAGGTGGAGGAGGGGTGCAGGAGTAAAAAGACGGCGTGATATCAAGCGGAAAATGCTTGAATCAAAAGAAAAAAATACGTCCACGGAGAAGAAAAATTAGATGAATGGAATCAAACCCTATCTATCTATCTATCTATCTATATACCTGGGCTGCTTCCCCCAAGGAAAGGGAGGTAGCCGAGACAGGACGACACACTCTCCATTTACTCATCCATTTAAACACATTCATTCACATCTTAGCCCCAAAGGGGAGAACGGACAGATCCTCACCGCACCACACCGCACAAGGGTCAACTGCGCAATGCAATCAGTGACATCCGCAGCAGGGCCCGACAACAGAACTGGTTTACCCCTGCCACATCATAACAGACCCATCCCCTTACCCGCACCTGACCTGACTAGCTGATCAGACCAAATGCGGGAGAATATCCCCTCAGGGCTGCGTCATCACTTATTCATTGACAATTTCTCTCCATTTATTTCTGTCACGCACAGCCACTCTTCCTTGCTCAACAGACATCCCTCTCGCATCCAGCGCTCTCTTCACACTGTCCATCCATCCTATTCGTGGTCTTCCTCTCAGCCTTACACCTCTCACATCAGATCTAGTTATCTTTTTCACCAATCGCTCATTATCCATTCTCTCCATATGCCCAAACCATCGCAACACCCTCTGCTCAACTCTACCAGCCATCTCCCGAACAACTCCAGTTCTCCTTCGCACTTCATCATTTTGCACCCGATCCATACGCGTCACTCCACACATACTCCTCAGACACCTCATCTCCATTACATTCAAACTTTTCCTCTCTGCTACACCCATATTCCATGTTTCAGCCCCATATAATGCAGTTAGTACCACAACACCCTCATACAGCCTTCTCTTTACATCCATTCTAAGCGAACGACATTTAAACACTTTTTTCATTCATCCCAGCACCTTTCCTACTTCATTTATTCTAAACTTCACTTCTGCATCTATTCTTCCATCCACAGCAACATGTGACCCTAGATATTTAAAACAATCTACCTCCTCAAGCAACTCACCATTCAAAACTATATTCATCCCCCTACCATCTATCAACCTCGTACACTTCATCACTTTACTCTTATTCTCATTTACTTTCAATTTCCACCTTTCACACACTTTTCCAAACTCATCTACCAACTGTCTCAATCTCTCCTCTAAATCAGTCACCAGTGCAGTATCATCTGCCAACAGCAGCTGCTTCAGATTCCACTCCGCACCATCAACATTTACCAGACTCAGACCACCTAAAACTCTTTTTTTTTTTTTTTTTTTTTTTTTAATGCGAGGAAGAAGGAACCAAAGGCCATGAGCCCGCAGTAACAGTTCCCTCCAAGAGAAAAACAAAATACAATATAGAGCCAAATTCAAGATCCGATCATTTTGAGATGCCTGGACACACTGCGTTTGAAAGACTGGAGATCATAGGCAGCAGGAAATACAGACAGAGGGAGACAGTTCCAGAGCTGACCTGTTGCATAAATGAAAGACTGGGAGTAACGGTTAACTCTTGCATTCACCTCCCTTACAACACCATCCATGTAAATATTAAACAACCAAGGCGACATCACACATCCCTGTCGCAGCCCCACTTTCACGGGAAACCAATCACTCACAGCATTTCCCACTCTTACACACGCTCTACTATTTACATAAAAACTTTTCACCCCTTTTAGTAACCTACCATCAAGTCCATACAATCTTAAAACAGTCCACAAAGCCTCCCTATCAATTCTATCATGCGCTTTCTCTAAATCCATAAATGCCCAAAACACATCCTTGCCTTTTGCTAAATACTTTTCACACACTTGTCTCACAGCAAACACCTGATCAATGCATCCCCTCCCTCTCCTAAAGCCACATTGCTCATCACTAATCACTCCTTCTGTACCCTCTCTAACTCTCATAATTAACACTCTACCATACACCTTACCTACAACACTCAACAGACTTATACCCCTAAAGCTAGTACATTCATACTTATCACCCTTGCCTTTATACAACAGGACCACACAAGCACTTGCCCAGTCAATTGGCACCATACCTTTCTCAAAGCACACATTCAACAATCTTACTAACCAGTCAACAATAGTCACTCCACCACCCTTCAGGCATTCCACAGCACACCCATCCATACCTGCAGCTTTCCCTGTTTTCATCTCCTTTACTGCCTTCTCCACTTCCTCCTTCGTGATCAAAGAATCATTCAACTCTCCCAACACATTTATTCCTTGCACCCTTCCATCCGCCACAATCTCAGCCACCCTTTCCTCCTCTACATTTAACAATCTTTCAAAATATTCTGCCCATCTCTTCCTTACTGCATCCATCTCAATTAACATCCTTCCATCCTCTGCTTTTACTCGTTCTTCCTTCCCAGATTCTCCCTTTCGCATCCTTTTCACCTCCTTCCAAAACATTTTCTTATTCAAACCCGACAGTGAAAAAAAACAATGACAAAGAGACACTTTTGGCAGATGTTTTACGAATATGTGTTATCATGAAGGAAGCAATAATAATGTAGGCTTGATACTGTGTTGAGTGTAGATTAATCCTTTCATCACTGGACATATCTAGTCTTGCACAGCACGACACTATATATATATATATATATATATATATATATATATATATATATATATATATATATATATACACACATATATATATATATATATATATATATATATATATATATATACATACATATATATATATATATATATATATATATATATATATATATATATATATATATATATATAATAACCATGGGAGAAATGAAAGGTGCGACAGTGAGTACATTCGTATATTACATCTTCAGACAGAATGAGACAGAAACGTAAAGGGTAGAGGTCTTTTATGCACGCACATCCGCAGCAGGGAGTGGCACACAGAACAAAGGATGACCTTAATTAAAACTGATCGATACACTGAACAACAGGTACGTGACATTTTACCTGCGGCTCAACTTATGCACACCTGCAGCAGGGAGTGGCACACAACAAAGGATGACCTGAATTTAAATATGAGTGATGCACAGAACATTAGGTAACTGACTTTTTTCCCTAGGGATGCACCTGACAAAAGGGGGGTAAATACTGCGGCTTAACTTAAGACCTAGCGGATTAATGCTAGGTGTGTCCCACACAGGTGTGACTACAGTACCAGAAGACGAAAAGGAACAATCAGTTGTTAGTCTGGGGGATACTGCAGTATTCCCCAGACTTGTGGCAAACAGAGCCTCACAAGGGTCTGACCAGAATCCTTCCCCACAGTGAGGTGCAGAGAAATAATACGAGAAAGTTGGGTTCCTGGGGGGACGTCGTAACTGCTTTGCTCCATGCTAGTTACACAGCGTCATCAAGTGTAGTTTCTTCATCAGTGCCATTGTCTGGCTCGAAACAGAATAGAGACTTGTCTGATTTTTAAAAAGACATATCATAATGCAGATAAGCCGGATATGATTTTGGTAAATGAAATGTATTTTACTGGAAGTTATTCATCGGAAGCTGATGGAGCATAGTCTGCCAGGATAGAGGACTTAGCGTTAAGTAAAATAAGCAAATAAATAAGGAAGGGGCACTCAGGGAGTGCAGCACCCGCACCCACCGATTAGTTTAAGGGGCGAATGTTTGCCTATGCCCTGTGACCTTGACCTTCAAGTGATTGCTTTCAAAGTCAAATTATTTCTCTCTAAACTCATCCTTATCCCTTCCACCAAGTTTATTACAAATCAGATCAAGACTATTTAGCCTGGCCTTGCCATGTGACTTTGGCATTTGACTTTTCCTTATGATCATAACCTTTGGTTGACTTCTCAAAACTAAATTCCTTTATCCTTACTTTACCCTGAACTATTCGATAATTTTTTGACAAAGTCGAAAAAAAGACGTGGATTATCATTGCCTTGTGACCTTAAACTTTGACCGACTGATATAAAAAAAACAATAGGTCAACCCTTGGTTGATCCTTAACCGTGCCACTAAGTTTGCTCCAAATCGGATCAAAGTTTTAGTTATTTTGATCATCCACAGACAAGGGTCGATTTATGACTTTGTCGTGTGAGCCTGTTCTTTGATTTATTGTTTTCAAGAACAATATATAAACCCCTTGGCTAACCCTCAACCCTTGCAGCAAGTTTGGTTAAAATATGTTTAAAGCTGGCTGAGTTATTTTGTTTACACACACACACACACACACACACACACACACACACACACACAGCGAACAAAATATAATACTCACACTAGTTTCCTTAGCGCTAGTTTTACCATTAAAGTGCGCTTTGTGAGCGCGTGACGAGCAAGCGAGAGTTTGTACATACGCCTATCATCATAATTTCATCTTGGTGTAAACTTTCAACTTTTCTGATAAGGTGGTTGAACAATAATATAAGAATAACTGAGCTAGAATAATAAAGTTCTTGTTTTATTTTTTTTCTCTCTCACACACACACACACACGCACGCATGCGGCAATAGCAAAACAGAAAAACCACAGTATAAACCCTGACTTGAGCAAGTGCCAGTCACTCCAACGTCTCATATATCAACAGTTGAGCTGTCAAGTTTGTTTGTCCCAAATTTAAATTAGAAGTTATTAGTTCGCAGGTTTCCATATTGACCATCAAGAACGTTTGAGTATACAGCGGCTCAGCGAGCTCCTGCAAAAGGAGGTGGCATGTGTTTTTCACAATACATAAGTATTCCGGGTGCTGGATGTGCGTATAGCGAGGCGCAATAGCATTTATCACACGGGCAATGTTCAGTTCTCTGCTCCCGACTTACCTTGTCAAAGAACTGAGTTGGTAAACGCCTGACTATTGATCGAATGATAAAACCCAGTAATGGGGTGATTACCCTTAAACATAGAAAAAGATGTTCCTGTAATACTGCGAGCATAATTTCAGATACTTAATTGTTAGAATACATGCAAGAAAACATAGTGCTACAACAGGAAATCATTTAAAATTCGATCTCACATAGGAGTGTGTCAATTCAAGCCGTCGGTACATTCCCTTGGAAAGCTGGGATTCCAAGGGGTTTCTTTGGTCTCATGAGTAAATGTATAGTGATGAACAAAATTTATTGAATGTATATACTGCTTGCTGAAAGAATCTCTTTTTTTATTTCCCGTAGTAGAAAAGTTATTAGCCTATGAAAACCATTGCGGTGGGACGGTGTTGTGTTGGGCAGAGCCGGGTCATGTCAAGTCGCTCATTTTTCAGCTGACAGTAGAGTAAGCATCGTTTTGCTCACTGCGCTCGCTCGCTTGTGCTAAAAAAATGGACTGGACTGTTGATACATAATCGTTTATTGTGAAAAAGGATGGCAATGCAAAGAGAAATTAATGGAGAACACCGAGGAGGAGGAATGGTCATGAGCCAAGAAGGTAATAGATGAAAAATGTCTGCGTTCGTTTTAGCAAACGTTATAGATCTGCTTCGAACTGGAAGTGAAGCAAACAAAAACTGGTATGAGGAAAATTGATAATACATACTGACGTTAAAGTCTGCATTTGAACTGGACATGGTGGTGATACATGGACAAAGAACAGGAACAAGCTATGGTATTGGACTAATTTGAAGTAGAAATTAGGAATAAAGCCGAGTACTTAGATTCTGTACTTAACAAATATCATAGATTGTAGGAACAACTGAGCACACTCCCCCCACCCCACCCACACACACACAAAAGCTGGGATGACAATGACAAAGAGAAAATTAAAAAGAGGAGTATCACAACAGAAAATGAGGGCGTTACACACCATACATAAAGAATATTTTTTCCAATTTCAGTAAAATATACAGTGATGAACCAAAGCAAGTTATCTATGAATTCAGTTGGGAAGCTATTTAGAGGAACAGATGGTGAAAGACACAGGATCTTTAAAAATGAAAAGTGAAAGCAGACGTGACAAAATTAAGAAAACACTTTAACCCGTCTTGTCCCAAGCTATTTCGCACCTCTGACACCCTCCAATCCCGAGGTATTTTCGAAAAAAACAATTTTGGCTAAAACCTCCGCTTTTGGTGAGAAACATCGAAAATTCATAGAGAAATCGCTCACCTGAGGTTTAAAATACTCGATCCAGGTACCAGTACCTCCTTACCTGACTGGGTTTTCTAACAGGCTGGCACCAATGAAAACAACTTCTATGGGAGGGTAACTATTCCACACCACTCATAAACGGTATTTATTTATTTACTTGGTATTTATTTATTTACTTCTGTGCGTGACAGAAATAAATGGAGAGAAATTGTGAATGAATACGTGATGATGCAGCCCTGAGGGGATATTCTCCCGCATTTGGTCTGATCAGCTAGTCAGGTCAGGTGCGGGTAAGGGGATGGGTCTGTTATGATGTGGCAGGGGTAAACCAGTTCTGCTGTCGGGCCCTGCTGCTGATGTCACTGATTGCATTGCGCAGTTGACCCTTGTGCGGTGTGATGCGGTGAGGATCTGTCCGTTCTCCCCTTTGGGGCTAAGATGCGAATGAATGTTTGAATGGATGAGTAAATTGGGAGTGTGACGTCCTGTCTCGGCTACCTCCCTTTCCTTGGGGGAAGCAGCCTAGGTATATAGATAGATAGATAGATGAATTTATATGTAGTACGAGAGTATATTGGTTTTCAAACAGTAATATAGGCATTATAAACATTGTTTCACTCACTAACTCATCACCATACCTGACCTTCTTTTGCCACATTACCTGATCATTATTTCTGACTGTTTCTTCCTCTAATGCTATGTAAACTTTGTCCTCCACATTGTCATCGATTGGGGAATCACTCTGGCCCTGAATGTCTTTACTGGCCAGGTCACTGGTAACAGGTGAATTGCCAAGACAATGGTGTGAGGGGGGGAGGGGGGAGGTTATGCGGTGTAAGGCATTGTCCCTGCTTGGCATCTTGAAGAAGAATAGAGGAAGGTGTCCCGTGTATACGTAAGAAAAATCACATGTGAAAATTGAAAATTGTGTAAATTAGGGACCTTGCAATTGCATGACGTACCAGTACGTCGCCGGGACTGGCAAATGCAAAATGTTGCAACGTACCCATACGTCGATGGGACGGGGCGGGTTAAAGTATTTCTCTCTCTCTCTCTCTCTCTCTCTCTCTCTCTCTCTCTCTCTCATGTATCTAATTCTGAGAATTGACCTGCCAGTCTGTTGCCTGACACCCTTCGTACTTACCACCCACCATCACATGTCAATCCTAAGCATTAATAACCACCAACTATACTGAATAAAAGTTGCTTTACAACGTCACCCACCGCTGTCTGATTTAAATGCAGTATATCCACACATTTTTAGGTGAATGCTCTGTTTTTCTTGTAAATAATAACTCTGCCGTGTTTAACCTTTGGATCTTTCTTCGTTGCATTAAAAAAATATCACACCACAGACACACCATACACCACAATCAGATACAACATTATGCCAGTCACCCAACACACCACACACCAAACCAGTACACAGCATACCACAGTCACATAACACTCACAAATCACACCCATCACACAAAAAATTCAATCATGACATCACACCACACTAACAACATACACCACATCACAGTCAAACACTACAGTTTCACACCCACCCTATAGGCATACATTACTGTACATTGCAGTTACGCACCAAACATACCATTCTACAGCTAAACACTACACCACAGTCTCATGCCACACAAGTACATCTTACACAATAGATATATTCCACACAAGTCAAACATACTGTACATCCTCGTATATCACGTGGTCACACAGCACGCTACGTTCACAAGTTCATGCAATCACCCAGGTCACTACATGGTCATAAATCATACCAGCCACACACCATACAGCTACAACCACTCACCACATCACAGTCATGCACCACACCTCAGGCATGCACCACATCAGTCCCACACCCCAAAGACAATGATGAATATTTACGCGAACCACAAACTTAACTTATAAAATCACAAGTACTTATAAGACTTTAGCTACAAGCATATCCATTAATAATTTATACCCGGGACTAAACCTAAAAATTTAGACACCAAACTACAGATCTAATTCTAGCTTAGGGTGAAGGAAGAGTTTTCGGTGGCAGTGAGGAAAAGACGTGTTGAGGGTGATGTGACAGAGTGGATAGACAGAGAAGGGGCATGGGTCAGGGCTATAATTTGGAGTTGAAGACTGTGTGACAAGTATCGTCCAGGAATTCTCATGGATGACAAGAACACCAGAGTTCCCTTATTAATCTAACAGTAGTTTAAAAAGGCGTTCATCTGAACGTAGGCTACTGTGGAGGATTCGTGAACATTAGTTCTCCCTGTTTATACGAGATGGTTTACACTGTTCCATTAATTCAGAGTTTTGAGAAGTAGGTCTTGTACTCCCAAGATTCCGAGACAGTATGCGTATATCAGGTTGAGATCCCCTGAACAAGAATAACACATGAGATTAGATTAGTCGGTAGAAGGAGAGGTAGATCAATAATAATGTGGTGCTAAGAGATGAACTAGAATGCTAGTTTGTCTGCCTTGGCAAGATTTTTTTCCAACTGTAAGAACTGGGGGAGAATCGACCCTTCAGAAAACAACTTTTGTCTTAAATTGTGGTGGTATACATCATACTGATCATCAGCATGTACTGTACTTATCATTTACAATTTCTTACCTGATGGTTTTGACAAGCGTAGCATTTCTTGTTAAACTGGCTTAGTTAAGAACGTACTGTACAGTAATTTTACCACATTACCATCATTAGTACGTATTGATTTCATAATATTCAGCAAAGCACCACAAAATAGCTTATTTTGTTATTTTCATTTGGTACTGGTTCAAGTATACAAATATAGCATTTGGTGCTACGTAAATATTACTTCGTGATTTCTCATCTTACAACGCATATTTTTATAGCAAATTTCCATGAAAATTATATATAAAATCAAAACCGTCGCATTTCTATAATTTTTCTTTTCTAATTTCTCATTAATTTAATAGTTCATTCTCAGCTTGCTAATCAGTTATGCAATGTAACATAATTATGTCTCTCCCCTGAGGGCCGGGGTTAACTGAGTGTTACTGGGGAGATGTTAAAACAAAACAAAATAGATAATGTAATAAAATTTGGTTAATGAGGCGAGGATCAGCCAAGGGTTTAATCTCCCCTTTTTTTAAGCAAAAGATGTAAGGTCAAGGTCATGTGGTAAAACGAACTTAAGCAGTTTTTTATTCGATTTGTACTTAGCTGTGTAGAAGGCTCAAGGAAAGGAAAAAGAGGAGTAAAAGAATTTGATTTCGAGAACAATCAGTCAAGCTTAAGACACGGGGAAAGGTCAAATATCAGTGACACAGGGCAAGGTCAACTAAACGAGAGGTAATTCGATTTTCAGCAAACTTGATGGAAGGGTTAGGAGTCAGAAAAGAAATAAGCAATTCGATTTTGAAAGCAATCAGTCGAATATTAAGGTCAGAAGAGAAAATCAAGTTTTTTATGGCTCTTGCCACAATGGGGTGCTTTGTGGGTGGAAGACAATTGACAATCGTCATGGTCGAGCCTGCCACAGACGTCGTAGGACACGCATGCTCATGAATCATATGCTGCATTTGTTTGTGTGCACTTGTGATAGGATTAATGTCATTCCTACTTACAAAACCACTTACACTCTCCAATGAATACACACAACAAGAGCTTATTCATTTGTATGAGTCATACAAAAAGGTAAAAATATTCTAATCTGGCAAGTCTAGCAACTAGTCAGCTCATTCATCCCTTATAATTTAATGTTTTCTACGTTAATTCTTTAGAAATGAGTAGATTTGTATCTCTTAATATATGGTTTCAATGAGGAAAGTCATATTTTCCTCCTCTGAGACGATTTACTAACTTAAATTTATTAATGCCTAAATTCGCCTTCAGTCAACGATTTCGACAAACCGTCCCAAATCCAGGAACGGTCAACAGTCATTTTTTGCCTGCTCGTGAGGGAGGTCGGAAGGCTGGACTGAAGTCGAGAGGACGCACGCTGAGAATCAGGATCGTACTGTTGTGTTCCCCTGTGCATTAATAGGGGTGGCCATCAATTTTCTTAGATTATGAATGATGAAATTACAAAATAAACAATTTGGATAATATAGTGTCATACAGTATGTATATATTTCTCAAAGTGGCTAATCAATCCAGAATAGAATATATTCTCTATAATAAGTATATATAGAAAACTATATATATATATATATATATATATATGCTTTTCACTTTCACTCACAAAGTACACACTGCTTCCTACCCAGATGACTTAACACTCCCACACACACTTCATGACTGGTGTACTACAAAAAGACTCAGAATGGCCTCTTTTATGGTAGAACACAGTCATAACTCACACCTCGCTATCAACAACATCCCTCTTGTCCCACATGCACACAAAATCTTTGGTGAAATGAAAGCACAGTAACAAGAATTTGGTAATATCTTGCAGCATAGAGCAGTTAGAAGCTGATCTGTAAAAATATTTATCTAAGACAGCCTTTCTGAAATTATATTGATGTCCTCAAATGTGAATATTACAAAATCTTGGGTGCCGCAATATTAGTAAACAAAAGCAGAGTCTATCTTGTCCCTGGGACTGTACCTTCAATGCGCATGCGCCACTTGGATATTTGGGATATTACGAGCGTCGTACCGATTTTTTACTTATATTGGCTAGTAATCGACTTGAAGAGGGCAATTAGAAAGTATTTCGTTCCAGCCAATAGTGAGTAATGTAACTCCACCTCTTTCAGTACAATAAAAGACTACTAATGCAAAATAAATGAGGATCTTGGAGTTCATTTGATGCTAATCTAGCAGGATAAATATTTTTTACGTATTACTATGAAAATAATAAGTAGTTTCCCTTCATTTCTTCTCAATTATTTGAGAAAAAAATAATTCCTCTACACATTACAAACATTAATTTGAATCATAAGTCCACACAAAGATATATTATTAATGATTCATGAGAGTGCGACTGTTCACTGTCAGTGGCAGGCTCGACCACTTCAATGGCGGCCCCAAAGCACCCCATTGGCGGGCGTGGATATTACACCACGCGCGTGCGTGCTTGCGTGTGTGTGTGTGTGTGTGTGTGTGTGTGTGTGTTCTTACCTAATTGTATCTTTACAGGAGTCAAGCTCGTACTGTCCCGTGTTTTAAACCATATTTATCATATATATCCTTAAATTTGTGAATTTTTTTTTTTTGGCACACACTATTTCATTCGGTAGTGCATTCCACTGATCAATTGCCCTATTTGGGAAACTAAATTTCCTTAAGTCTTTATCACCTTTCTTTTTATGCAGTTTTTTGCACTGTCCTCTTGCTGATGGATCCCCATAGGTTAAGTAATCATTTATGTCTATTTTCTCCTTCCCTGATATGCACTTATATAGCATAATCATGTCACCTCTTTCCTTCTCTCCTGCAGTGTTGGTAGATTAATTTTTTTTAGTCTTTCTTCGTAGCTTAGATCTCTTAAGCATGGTACCCATCTTGTAGCGGCCCTTTGAACTTTTTCAATCTTGTCTATGTGTTTTTTGAGATGAGGACTCCAGGCTACTGATGCATACTTCAGGGTTGGTCTGATGAATGATGTTATTATCTTTCTTAGCATGTTTTCATTTATGTATGTGAACGCTATTCTCAAATTTGCAAGCAGTGTATACATTTTCCGTACCTTCTCACTGATGTGATCAGCCGGAGATAGTCTGTTATTGATAATGACACCTAGGTCCTTCTCTTTTTCTGATGTGTGTAGGGTTTTATTTACTAACTTATAATCCCAATCAGGTCTTTTTCCACTTTTACCAAACTAGATTACATGAGACTTGTCCACATTGAATTCCATTTGCCATGTATTACTCCATTCATGTAGTTTATTTAATTCTTCTTGTAGCTCTTTACAAGAGTCTGTGTTAGTAATTCTCCTTTGTATTTTTGCATCATCTGCAAACATGTTTAGACACCTTTCATTTCCAGTGTTACTGTCTATATCATTTATATACACTAAAAACATGATTGGTGCCAGCACTGAACCCTGTGGAACTCCACTAGTCACTTCTCTCCATGATGAGTAATTTCCCCTTAGTACTGTCCTCAATTTTCTTTTTATGAGAAAATTTTGCATCCAACAATACAGTTTGCCTCGAATTCCTCCTTGATGGTACAGTTTCCATAAAAGTCTTTGGTGTGGTACTCTGTCAAATGCCTACTTGAAATCTAAATAGATACTGTCCACCCATACTTCTCTTTCCTGTAATGTGTCTGTTACTCTGTCATAGTAGCGCAACAGATTAATAACACATGATTTTCCTTTTCTGAAACCAAACTGTCTTTCTGGTATCATATTGTGTTCTAGATGATATACCCAAACTTTTCTTATAAGCTTTTCTATTACCTTGCTTACAACACTGGTTAGTGATACTGGTCGATAGTTGAGTGGATTTTGTCTCTTCCCTTTCTTGAATAAGGGAACAAAGTTTGCTTTCTTCCAAATATCAGGTAGTTTACCTTGTCTCAATGATTTCTTGAAAATTATAGATAATGGTTTACTTAACTCCTTTGCACATTCATGTAGCACCTAACGTGAAATTTCATCAGGACCATTTACTTTTCCTTTGTCTAATTTACTTAACTCCTGTATAACTTTTTCTGATATTTGTATATCTGGTAGTATGTGTGGGCATGCACATTCCACATAGTCCCTTTCAGAATTTTTTTCTGTAAAAACTGATTGGAAATTTTTATTCAGTGCTTCACAAATATCCTTCTCTTGTGTATAGGTGATTCCCACGTCCGTAATGGATTGTATTTTGTCTTTTACTTTGGTTTTGCTTCTGATATAGCTGTAAAATAGCTTCGGCTGATCACTGCTTTTATTTATGATATCCTCCTCAAACTGTTTTTGGACTTCCCTCCTTATTCTTGTATAATAGTTTCTTGCCTGTTTATAGTTGTTATATGCCCTATCACTATTGTGTCTTCTGTATCTATTCCACAACAAATCTCTTTTTCCTTTTGATTTTTTACATTCTGTATTGAACCATTTCTTTATTTTCTTTTCTGCTTCTTTGTGCTGTGGGATGTACTTCTGGACTCCTATTTCATAAAGTTCACAGACTTTTTTATATATAGCATTTAAATCTTGTCCTCTAAGCTCCTTTTCCCAATCAGTTTCTAAGAAGTACTTCTTTAGGTCATGATAGTTTCCCTTTTTATAGTTTAGGCTCTTTTTGTAACTTTCATTGCTGTTAACTATGTCATATGTAATCCTGAAGTTGTAATTTAACCCGCGGCGTCCCGTCGACGTTCTTTAACATCCACACGTTTTGTCACTGCCAATCCCGTCGACGTACATAAACGTGAAAAAATTGTAGGGTCCCTAATTTGCACAATTTTCAATTTTCGCGAGTCATTTTTGGTACGTATACATGTGACACCTTCCTCAACAAGATGCCAGGCAGGGACAATGCCTTACCCAGCATGACCTCCTCCCCCCCCTACATGCCATTGTCTCAGCAATTCACCTGTTATCAGTGACCTGGCCAGTATAGCCATGTCATGCCACGGTACTGAATTCAGGGCCAGAGTGATTCCCCAATCAATGACAATGTGGAGGACAAACTTTACATAGCATTAGAGGAAGAAACTGTTAGAAATGATGATCAGGTAATGTGGCAAAAAAAGGTCAGGTATTAGTGAGTGAAACAATGCTTATAATGCCTATATTACTGCTTGAAAACCAATATACTCTTGTACTACATATAAATTCGTACCAAGTAAATAAATAAATACCGTTTATGAGTGGTGTGAAATAGTTATCCTCCCATAGAACTTGTTTTCTTTGGTGCCAGCCTGATAGAAAACCCAGTAAGGTAAGGAGGTACTCGTACCTGTAATGAGTATTTTAAACCTTAGGTGAGCGATTTCTCTATGAATTTTCGATGTTTCTCACCAAAGGCGAAGGTTTGAGCCAAAAAAAAAAAATTCCTAAAATGGTCGGGATTGGGGGGAGTCAGTGGTGGAAAAGTGGTCAGGATGGGGCGGGTTAATAATGCATGATCGCTTTTCCTGAATAGTGGGTGATATATTAAATTGTCAATATCGTTTTCTTGCCTTGTAAATATAAGATTTAGCATTGAGGGTACATCGAGTCCTCTTTTTCTGGTGTTTTCCCTTACACGTTGCGTTAGGAAATACTCCTGCACGAGATCCAGGAGCTTTTGGTCCCAACAGCTTTCTTGGCTTATTATATCTAGAGTATTCCAATTTATATTTGTATTAAAATCTCCAGTTAGTATTATTTCTTCCGATTTCTCTTCCATTCTGTGTAGTAATGCCCTTAAACTCTGAATTGTACTCTCCGTCAGGTCCTCATATTCGTCTCTTTCCCATGTGTTTGATCTAGGTGGCATGTACAAATTGGCTACAATTACTTTCCCTTCAGATGTACTGATCTCTACTGCAATCAGTTCTGTTTGTGAGGGTATATCTAGTTCTATTTCTTTGACTTTTAGACGTTTCTTAGTTAATATTATAATTCCTCCTCCCTTTTTTAAGTTCCTATCTCTTCTCCATATATTGTATTCCTCTAAGTTTAGGATGTCATTTGATATCCTTGATGTTAATTTTGTTTCAGCTAGGCATATTATATGTGGTTCATTTTCTCTGATATAATTATTCATGTCTAATAATTTAGATACCATTCCATCCACATTTGAGTACATCAACTTAATCATCTTGTTTATATACTTGTCATGACTTGGTTCTGCTACCTTCCTCCTTTTAAGTCCCTCCTGTTTGTGTACCACTTTCGTACCTGCAACTCATTTACCTTGTAAAAAAATTTCTTCTTCTCTTCTGATCTTCCCTCATTTTTCGTTTTTGCTTCCTCCCTCTTCTCTTTCAGTAATTACAATTCCTCTTGTGTTAGGCATCTTTTTATCCATACATTTTTTAACTCCTCTTTTTCTGTAAGATTCTTTGCATTTTTTATTATCTCCTCCACAGTGTTTACACTCTGGAAGGTTACTTTTAGGGGTCTTGACTTGCTTCTTTCTTCTTTCCCTAACCTTTTGTGTTCCTCTATGTCTTTACTACAGATTTCCTCTGATACTTCTTTCAATATGTTCATAACATTTGCCATCTCCTTTTTGTCTCTTGAGACCTTGTTTCTTACTTCTTCCTTTTCTATTCCAGTGATTACTATAGATTTGTTGATGTCTGGTGAATCTCTGACTAATATAGGATTGTTTTGGATTAATCTTTTCACATCCTTTTTAATGCTTTTTTCTTCCACCCTTGTTTCTAAGTCTTTCTTTACTTTCACCATTTCAGCATATGTGGTAAGCAACGTTGGGTCTGGTTAGTACTTGGATGGGTGACCGCCTGGGAACACCAGATGCTGTTGGCATCCCTACGTCAAGTGGGGTTGGTGGAGGATTAGTGCCCCTCCCTGTAAAACAATTAACTCTAAGCCCTTGGCCACCCCGTCTGGGATACATGGCGTCTGGCAATGAATGAATGAATGGTTTCCACATAATTTTTGTAGCTTCGCACAGCTTCATTCACCTGTGTTATCTTCTCCTCAGTATCACTGCTCTGATCTATCAGACTGCTTACTTGCCTAATTGTCTCTGTATCATTTTTGAACTCTTCCATTACTCTCGTTGTTTACTACTGTACTTGCCATTTCACTAATTTTTCTCCTAAGTGAACCCAATTCTACTGTCAGTTCATCTATGGTTGTGTCTTTCTTGCTGACTTCCTTTCCTAATTTTTCTATTTCTTCTTTTCGCAAGTGCATCTGTTTCCTATTTTCATTAATCTCATTTTGAAAAGCCATCTCTAGTCTGTGTGCTCTTTCCACCAGTTTATTGTGAGTCTCCATTTCAACCAGTTCTTGGTAGAAATCATCATCCTGCTTTCTACCTTTATCCCTTTTCTTTTCCAAATTTGCTTTACTAAAGTATGTGGTCATTTTGCAGTACTAAAAGCACATATAGTACTTACATTCCCTGGGGCAGTTGTAGACTAAACAAATGATCAGCTGATTGTGCGCATTCTTGAGCTACTTTGTTTTCTTTACTGTTTAAACAAGTCTTACTTAAAACTTCTTTTTTATATTAGAACACCATTTAGTCTAAGCTGTTACAGAGCTTGACTCATATATAGATACTAATTTAGGTAATGCCACTGGCCAAGTTGGCCAGGTATGCAGTGGTGTCGACGTGTGTCTGCTCCCTTCGGTGGCTCGTTCTTACCTACCTAATTGTTCTTACCTAATTGTATCTTTACAGGAATGAGTCAAGCTCGTACTGCCCCGTGTCTTAGACCATATTTATCGTACATATCCTTAAATTTGTGAATTGTTTTGGCACACACTATTTCATTCGGTAGTGCATTCCATTGATCAATTGCTCTGTTTGGGAAACTGAATTTCCTTACGTCTTTATTACCTCTCTTCATATGCAGTTTATTGCTGTGTCCTCTTGCTGATGCTTCTCCATATGTTAAGTAATCATTTATGTCTATTTTCTCCTTTCCTGATATGCATTTATATAGCATTATCATGTCACCTCTTTTCCTTCTCTCCTGTAATGTTGGTAGATTCAGTTTATTTAGTCTTTCTTCGTAGCTTAGGTCCCTTAAGCTTGGTATCCATCTTGTAGCGGCCCCTTTGAACTTTTTCAATCTTGTCTATGTGCTTTTTGAGATGAGGACTCCAGACTACTGATGCATATTCCAGGGTTGGTCTAATGAATGATGTTATTATCCTTCTTAGCATGTCTTCATTTATGTATGTGAATGCTATTCTCATATTTGCAAGCAGTGTATACATGTTCCGTACCTTCTCGCTGATGTGGTCAGCCGGAGATAGTCTGTTATTGATAATCACACCTAGGTCTTTCTCTCTTTCTGATGTATATAGGGTTTTATTTCCTAACTTATAATCCCAATCAGGTCTTTTTCCACTTTTACCAAACTTGATTACATGACACTTGTCCACATTGAATTCCATTTGCCATGTACTACTCCATTCATGAAGTTTATTTAATTCTTCTTGTAGCTCTTTACAAGAGTCTGTGTTAGTAATTCTCCTTTGTATTTTTGCATCATCTGCAAACATATTCAGATAGCTCTCATTTCCAGTGTTACTGTTTATATCATTTATATACACTAAAAACATGATTGGTGCCAGCACTGAACCCTGTGGTACTCCACTATAGTAGGACTCGCGCACGTTTGCGGCTGTGGTGTGGCCCGCACCTGTGTACAGTGTTGCCACGTTTTCTATACCGTTATCTCTCTCTCTCTCTCTCTCTCTCTCTCTCTCTCTCTCTCTCTCTCTCTCTCCTGGTGGGAGATGTGAGCCACCCTGAGTACTTTTGATTCTTTTATAAGTTATTTATAATTGTGCTTTCATTTGTTAATTTGGTTTTGTTATATTTAGTAGTAGATGGAGTGTCAAAGTTACTCTCTGCTGAGAGGTTTGTTACGTTACTGATTCATACACCCCGACGTAGTGGGGTGTGGGTGTAGGTGTGGGTGGGAGTGTGGATGTGGGTTTGTTGGGGTGGTGGTCCAGGGGGGAGGGGAAGTGTGAAGGGGGATTTGACCTGAGACACCCAGGAGGGATTAAGAAGGGAGGGAAGGGGAAGGGGGGGCTGGATTCACCTACCACGTGGTGGGAAATGTGAGCCACCCTGAGTACTTTTGATTCTTTTATAAGTTATTTATAATTGTGCTTTCATTTGTTAATTTGGTTTTGTTATATTTAGTGATGCCGACAATGCATTCAATGCATGCCCCTCTCCTGCCTCTCTCTCTCTCTCTCTCTCTCTCTCTCTGTAGGGAAGCTATCTGTCAAGGCCACCGACTGGGTGTGGAAGTGTTGCCGTTCGCGAGTGAATAGTTTTTTTTTTTTTTTACTTCGGTATTGGCATATGCCTACTATTTTGTCCTACATATTAGCTTATGATTATAAATGTGATTATTCCTCGCCCTTAAAATTATGGTAAAAGCCAGTAAATGTGAGCATTTTTCCCAAGCAACACCTGTACAAGCTATGGTTGGGTATACGAAGGGGTACGTACTAGGCCAGATTGGGTGTGTAAGTATTGCCACTCACAAGAATTACATGAATTATTTCTTTTACTTTGGATATTGGCATATTTCTTCTTTTTTCAGGCTCATTATCTTATATCCATAACTGTGATATTATTACCCACCCTAAAACTACACTAAAAACCATTAAAAGTGACTACAATATCTTTTAGCAACACTGTACAATATGTATGCCATGTTTCTGTGTTACTGTATAAATATTTTATGCATAATAAGATTACTGTTGATTTATCCATCAAAATACACAAGTGTAAGTTTTATTCATCTGAATTTATCGAATTTGTGATGCCTTGTACATAAATAGCTTCTGTTTCACATCGCAAGTTGGGGAAACATGACACCATTGTACACAGGTGCGGGCCACACCTCAGCCGCAAACGGGCGGGATTCCGACTATAGTCACTTCTTTCCATGATGAGTAGTTTCCTCTTAGTACTGTCCTCATTTCTCTTTTTATGAGAAAGTCTTGCATCCAACAAAACAGTTTGCCTCGAATTCCTCCTTGATGGTACAGTTTCCATAAAAGTCTTTGGTGTGGTACTGTGTCAAAAGCTTTCTTGAAATCTAAATAGATACTGTCCACCCATCCTTCCCTTTCCTGTATTGTGTTTGTTACTCTGTCATAGTAGCTCAACAGATTAGTAACACATGATTTTCCTTTTCTGAAACCAAACTGTCTTTCTGTTATCATACTGTGTTCTTCAAGATGATTTACCCAAGCTTTTCTTATAAGTTTTTCTAATACCTTGCTTACAACACTGGTCAGTGATACTGATCGGTAGCTGAGTGGATTCTGTCTATTTCCTTTCTTGAATAAGGGGACAATATTTGCTTTTTTCCAAATATCACTTGGATGGGTGACCGCCTGGGAACATCAGATGCTGTTGGCATCCCTACGTGTCAAGTGGGGTTGGTGGAGGATTAGTGCCCCTCCCTGTAAAACAATTAACTCAGCCCTTGGCCACCCCGTTTGGGATACATGGCATCTGGCAATGAATGAATGAATGAGGTAGTTTACCTTGACTCAAGGATTTCTTGAAAATTAAAAATAATGGTTTACATAACTCCTTTGCACATTCTGGTAATACCCAACATGAAATTTCATCAGGACCACTTGCTTTTCCTCTGTCTAATCTACTTAACTCCTCCTGTATTACTTTTTCTGGTATTTGTATATCTGGTAGTATGTGTGGACATGCGTGTTCCACACAGTCCCTCTCAAAAATTTTTTCTTCTGTAAAAACTAATTGGAAATTCTTATTTAGTGCTTCACAAATATCTTTCTCTTGTGTATAAGTGATTCCCTCGTCCGTAATGGATTGTATTATATCTTTTACTTTAGTTTTGCTTCTGATATAGCTGTAAAACAGCTTTGGTTGATCACTACTTTTATTTATTATATCCTCCTCAAACTGTTTTTGGGCTTCCCTCCTTATTCTTGTATAGTCATTTCTTGCCTGTTTGTAATTATTGTACGCTCTTTCACTATTGTGTCTTCTGTATCTATTCCACAACAAATCTCTTCTTTCTTTTGATTTTTTACATTCTGTATTGAACCATTTCTGTATTTTCTTATCTGCTTCTTTGTGCTGTGGGATATACTTCTGGACTACTATTTCATAAAATTCAAAAAAAAATTTATATACAGCATTTAAATCTTGTCCTTTAAGCTCATTTTCCCAATCAACTTCTAAGAAATACTTCTTTAGGTCTTGATAATTTCCCATTTTATAGTTTAGGCTCTTTTTGTAACTATCTTTGCTGTTTACTATGTCATATGCTATCCTAAGGTTATAGTTTAGTACTGCATGATCGCTTTTGCCGAGTGGAGGGTGATATATTAAACTATCAATATCATTTTTTTGCCTTGTAAATATTAGATCTAGCACTGAAGGTACATCAAGTCCTCTTTTTCTGGTGGTTTCCCTCACATGTTGCGTTAAGAAAAACTCTTGTACGAGATCCAGGAGCTTTTGGTCCCAACAGCTTTCTTGGCTATTTATATCTAGAGTATTCCAATTTATATTTGTATTGAAGTCCCCAGTTAGTATAATTCTTTCCGATTTCTCTTCCATTTTATGTAGCAATGATCTTACACTCTGAATTGTACTCTCCGTCAGGTCCTCATATTCGTCTCTTTCCCATGTGTTTGATCTGGGTGGCATGTACAAATTGGCTACAATTACTTTACCTTCAGATGTGTCGATCTCTACTGCAATCAGTTTTACTTGTGATGGTATATCTAGTTTTATTTCCTTGACTTTTAGATTTTTCTTAGTTAATATTATAATTCCTCCTCCTTTTTTTAAATATCTGTCTCTTCTCCATATATTGTATTCCTCTAAGTTTAGTATGTCATTTGATACCCTTGGTATTAATTTTGTTTCAGTTAGGCATATTATTTGTGGTTCATTTTCTCTGACATAATCATAGTAATTTAGATACCATTCCATCCACATTTGAGTACATCAACTTTATCATCTTGTTTATATACTTGTCATGACATGGTTCTACTACCTTCCTCCTTTTTCTTCCATCCTGTTTGTGTACCACTTTCGTACCTGCAATCCTATTACTTTGTAAAAAAATATTCTTCTTGTCCTCTTCTGATCTTCCCTCATTTTTTGTTTTTGCTTCCTCCCTTTTCTCTTTCAGTAATTCCAGTTCCTCTTGTGTTAGGCATCTTTTTATCCATACATTTTTGAACTCCTCTTTTTCCTTAAGATTCTTTGCATTTTTTAGTATCTCTTCCACAGTGTTTACACTCTGGAAAGTCACCTTTAGAGGTCTTGTCTTGCTTTTCTCGTATTTCCCTAACCTTTTGTGTTCCTCTATGTCTTTACTACAGATTTCCTCTGATACTTCTTTCAGTAAGCTCATTACATTTGCCATCTCCTTTTTGTCTCTTGTGATCATGTTTTTAACTTCATCCTCTTCTATACCAGTGATTACTAGTGATTTGTTTATCTCTACTGAATCTCTGACTAACTTTGGATTGTTTTGGATTATTCTTTTCACCTCCTTTTTAATGCTTTTTTCCTCCACCCTTGTTTCTAAGTCTTTCTTTACCTTCACCAATTCTGCATACGTGGTTTGTACATCACTTTTGTAGCTTTGCACAGCTTCATTTACTTGTGTTATCTTCTCCTCAATATCAATGCTCTGGTCAATAAGACTGCTAACTTGCCTAATTGTCTCTGTGTCATTTTTGAACTCTTCCATAACACTCTCGAGATTGACTACTGTACTTACCATTTCACTAATTTTCTTCCTAAGTGTACTCAATTCCACGGTTAGTTCACTGATGGTTGTGTCTTTCTTATTGGCCTCCCTTCCTAGTTTTTCTATTTCTTCCTTTTGCAAGTGCATCTGCTTCTTTATTTCATCAATTTCATTTTTGAAAGCCATTTCTAGTTTGTTTACACGTTCAACCAGTCTATTGTGGGTCTCTACTTCAACCAGTTCTTGTGTGTGTGTGTGTGTGTGTGTGTGTGTGTGTGCACGCGCTTTAGCACAAAATAAATGCTTTAAATGGTAAATATATAACTTTCCATTTAGACACTTTGGGGGAAAATACTGTTATCCCAGTAAGGAATTTTATTTTTTTTCGTCTTGCTGTAAAGAATCCGAGTTAAATCCGAGTGGTGTTATTGTGGAGGCCGTCTTGGCATCGGCAGACTGTTAGCGACTGGCCGTGGACCCGTGTAATGTGACTGAAATTACTATTGAACACCGATAGCCATGCACAAAAGTTTTAACAAAATGGAGAGAATTGCAAAAGTTTATGATATAAGAAAACCGAAAACTACCTCCAACATTTCATACTGAACGGTGGCCATCCTGTTAGTGCTTCGATGAAATGGTGGAAGAAAATGGAAAAAGAAGAGATGGTCAGGGACTGCTAATATATATATATATATATATATATATATATATATATATATATATATATATATATATAAATGTGTGTGGTATATATATATATATATATATATATATATATATATATATATATATATACTGCTTATTTGCTGTTTATATACAGTATATAGATAGATAGATAGATCATCGTCATTAGCCGTTGAGGTCCACTACAGGACCGGCCTATCCCTTCCGAAGCAGGGACGATACAGCCAATGTATCTCTACCCAGTGGCTTAGGCTGTCTGGTAGAGACTGTATGTAGGGTTAGAAGTGTTTGTGAGTGTGACTGTAGTGTTGTAGTGGCTTTGGATGTGTGTGTAGTCTGTGAACCAAGTGTAATCGGCCCGCCTTAAGCCGACTGGATGCAAGTATACTATGCGACACTGGTTCAACCACAGCACCCCTTATGTCTGCCAAAGTGGTCAGTGGCCCGGTGAACGCTTCCCAAAGTTTTTACAACTCTGGCGGGAGGCGAACCCGCGTCCACCAGCGTGCGAGACGCACACTCTACCACCGTACCACAGAGGCTCCATATCTATCTATCTATCTATATTCATCCATCCATCATCCAGTCCTACGTTGTCCCATGAGGAGCGTAGCAGCCCAGGGCTAGGCAAGATGAGAGTGACCAGCCTCACTCATCCCTGAGTGGCATTACGTGAGCAATAAACCCCAACCCTCCCTTGGATATAAACCTTCACCGGCTCAATCCATTTGGAGCGCTGTAATTACCCACTACACTACCAGGCGCCATATTTTGGTTATATGGTTACCACCCAGCTTAGTAAGTGGTTTCCTGGTGTACAGGAAACCATTTGGCTTGTCACTCAGTGTAGAGTCATTCACAGGTAGAAGGAAGAGGAAAGAATGAAGGAAAGAAAGACAGAAGAGGGAGTGTAAAGTCACCCGAGGGCAGAAGGACGAAAAAAAAAAATGAAGGAAAGAACGACAGAAGAGGATGGACGGGAAGAAGGATGGAGGAGAGGAAAGGGCAGACATCCGAGAGCAGCATTACATCGAGCGAGTTTTTTTTCTTTTTTTTTTTTTTTTTTTTATGCGAGGAAGAAGGAATCAAAGGCCATGAGCCCGCAGTAACAGTTCCCTCCAAGAGAAAAACAAAATACAATAGAGAGCCAAATTCAAGATCCGATCATTTTGAGATGCCTGGACACACTGCGTTTGAAAGACTGGAGATCATAGGCAGCAGGAAATACAGATAGAGGGAGACAGTTCCAGAGCTGACCTGTTGCATAAATGAAAGACTGGGAGTAACGGTTAACTCTTGCATTAGAGAGTTGGACAGAAAAGGGATGAGAGTTTGCTGCCAGACGGGTGCTACGCGCACGTCGTAGAGGTGGAGGAATGCAAGCAGACAGTTCAGAGGAGCAGTGACCATTAAAGTAGCGATAGAAAAGAGATAAAGATGCAACAGTGCGGCGAAGAGACAGAGGTTGAAGGGAGTCAGTAAGAGGAGGAGAGTTAATGAGACGAAAAGCCTTTGACTCCACCCTATTGAGAAGAGCTGTGTGTGGGGAGCCTCCCCCACACATGAGAGTTGTACTCCACACAGGGGCGGATAAAACCCCTGTATAGAGACAACAATTGTGCAGGGGTAAAGAAAGAACGGAGTCGGCTTAGCACACCCAATCTTTTGGAAGCAGATTTTACAAGAGATGTAATATGATCTTTCCAAGATAAGTCCCGAGTAAATGAAACCCCAAGCATGTTCAAGGATGATGCAGGATTAAGCTGAATATTATTAAACATTAATGGGTATACCTGTGGAAGATTTTGTCGGGTTGATAGGTGTAAGAACTGAGTCTTAGATGCATTAAAGACAACCATATTATTTTTACCCCAGTCAGAGATACGAGCCAAGTCAGACATTAGGTGTGCCATAGCCTCATCCCTTGTTTCTTGAAGTAACTGTTGAGATGGGCGTTGCGGGAACCGAATGGAAAGGTGAAGGGTGGAGTCATCAGTGTATGAGTGGATAGGGTTAGATGTACAGCTTAGAAGATCATTGATGAATAAAAGGAAGAGAGTTGGTGACAGGACAGAGCCCTGAGGAACACCACTGTTGATAGATCTAGGAGAAGAACGATGGCCGTCTACAACAGTGGCTATAGAACGACCAGAAAGGAAGCTAGCGATGAAGGCACAGATAGAAGGATAGAAACCGTAGGAGGGCAGTTTGGAAATTAAAGATTTATGCCAGACTCGATCGAAAGCCTTTGAGATGTCAAGTGCAATGGCAAAGCTTGGGGGGGGGTCCAGAAAGGAGGATGACCACGAGTCTGAAAGGTAGGTGAGAAGATCGCCAGTGGAGCGTCCTGACGGAACCCATACTGACGATCGGAAAGAAGGTTGTGATAGAAAAGATACTTTAAAAATTTTTCTATTAAGAATTGACTCGAAAACTTTTGAAATACAGGACGTTAAAGCAATTGGACGATAGTTGGAGGGTTGGGAGTGGTCACCCTTCTTTGGGACTGGCTGAATGAGAGCAAACTTCCAGCAAGAAGGAAAGGTACAAGTTGACAGACAAAGGCGAAAGAGTTTGCCTAGGCAGGGTGTAAGCACAGAAGCACAGTTCTTGAGAACAACAGGAGGGACCCCATCAGGCCCATATGCCTTGTTAGTACTGAGGCCAGTGATGGCAGAAAATACATCAACTGAAGAAATTTTAATGTCAGCCATGAGGAAGTCAGAGGGAGAAGTGATGGAGGAACAGCACCGGAATCGTCTAAGGTGGAATTGGAGGAGAAAGTCTGTGCGAAGAGATCTGCTTTATCAGTAGAAGAAATAGCTACAGAACCATCAGAGTAGAAAAGAGGAGGGAAGGATGATGAGGTAAAGTTGTTAGAAAGATTTTTGGCAAGGTGCCAGAAGGAGCAGGAAGAATTCGAGTTGGAGAGTTGAGAGCATTTAGTATAGATGAAATTATTTTTAGTAGAGCGAAGAACAGACTTAGCACGATTCCGGGCAGAAACGTAAAGATGATGTGATTCAGGGGTGGGTTGGCTCCGGTACCTTTTGTAGGCCCTCTCCTTGTTGCGGACAGCATTAGAACAAGCGTGATTAAACCAAGGCTTTCTTGCGTTAGTCAAAGGATATGAGAAAGGAATGTATGCTTCCATGCCCGAGAGAATAACCTCCGTAATGCGCAAGGCACACTCAAATGGCTCATGGCCATGGAAGCAATAATCATTCCAGGGAAAATCAAAGAAGTACTGCCTGAGGGCCTCCCAGTTCGCGGCTCCAAAATGCCACAGACAACGTTTCCCTGGAGGGTCCACAGGCCGTACCGGAGTGATAGGACAGGTTAAGGTAATAAGGTTGTGATCGGAGGAGCCCAACGGAGAGAAAAGATTAACAGAGTAAGCAGAAGGATTAGTTGTGAGGAAGAGGTCAAGTATGTTGGAGCTCTCTCCAAGGCGGTCAGGGATACGGGTAGGGTGCTGTACAAGCTGCTCTAGGTCATTAAGGATAGAAAAGATGTAGGCTTGTTCACCAGGTGGATCCGTGAAAGGAGAGGAGAGCCAAAGGTGGTGGTGAACATTGAAATCTCCAAGAATGGAGATTTCAGAGAAAGGAGAAATGGACAGAATGTGTTCCATCGTAGAAGTAAGATAGTCGAAGAATTTTTGATAGTCAGTAGAATTAGGGGATAAGTAAACAGCACAGATAAATTTAGTCAGAGAATGACAGGAAAGCCGAAGCCAGAGTGTGGAGAATTCAGAAGAATCAAGTTCAGGAACACGAGAGCAAGATAAGTCGTTGCGTATGTATACACAACAGCCACCTTTGGCTTTGAAATGAGTATAGAGAAAGTATTAGGATACAGAAAAGGGTTTGCTGTCGGTTGCCTCAGACAGCTGAGTCTCCGTCAGAAAAAGAAGGTGAGGTTTAGAGGAGGAGAGGTGGTGCTCAACAGAGCGAAAGTTAGATGAAAGGCCGCGAATGTTGCAGAAATGAAGAAGAAGAGAGTCAGACAGTGGTTCCAGGCACCTCGAGTCGTCACCGGGAGAGGGGCAGATGGTGGGAGCATTTATGGTCCCCCCCCCTGGGGACTCCGAGGCTTGATTAATCGACGCCATTTTTGTGAATTTTGAATAGGAAGTGTAGTGTGTACTGTGCATGTAGTTTGGTGAAGATAGTTAGAGAAATTTGTACTGGAGAGCATGCTGGCCTACTCTCTGTGTAACTGAGACACTGAAAAAGTTCAGCAAAGGGGGATGGTAAGGAACTAGTCCTGAGGGCTGATGAAACGGGAGCTCCAGCACTCCCTGTCATCAGCTTTCCATCCACCTCGGGAGTACTGCCCTGCTCGACTGGTGCTACAGTGGATGGTGAACGCCCTCCCCCCAATATATATATATATATATATATATATATATATATATATATATATATATATATATATATATATTGTACTGTACTGCACTGCAAGCCATTCCTCAAATGAGAGGATCATTATACTGTCATCATACTACACACACAAACATTACACTACAGTCGCTCCTTTTAACCATTTAGTTTCGGTTGGCACACCTCGGTGTTTTATTCAGGTTATCACAAATAGGTCTTGTTCAGTCGTAGCAGTCAATGGCTTCAGAAACTACCTCGGGTAACCGTTTCGGTGCCACTGAACACCAAAGAGTTACATTTATGCCACCACCAAAGTATTATTATCAGCAGAAAGAAGCGTTACGGCTCAAAGGGTTAACATTTTTTCCTGTGTGTTGCCTAACACCAACCTCTGCAAATCGAGGCCACCAAGAAACATCCTCCAGACCTCTCCGTCCTTCTTTGTATCTACCCCGTTTAGCACGGTTTGCTGCATTCCTAAAAATCAAACGCTTAGAAATTGTTTAAATCTATTCATCGGATCATTTACTGTTCTATCATAAGCGATGAAGAGGTAAAAAGTGGAAGACTTTACACTCATATCTTTACAATTATAATATGTGGTATAGTCTATATCCTTCCATAAAACCTTCTCAAGCTATACATTATTATCCTTCTAACAACACTACGGTTATGCGGACAGGAAAGAATCTTTCTTCTCAAGTAAAACACAGCAGGATTGTATCTCAGAATGGCATAGTATAACATGATTTCTTTTTGCTAGAAATATTACCATTAAATATGTGAAAGTTATAGTGTGTTATTGTTTTGTACTGATTTATTTTATCACAATGTTATCGCTAAATAACATCATCATCAACAACCAGTGCAAATTTCTCAATGTCTCTTCGGGAGGGAGGGATCGGGAAAAAAGATGTGGAAAGAGAAGCAGCAATAAGAATTATCAGCCCCATTCGAATTTCTTCCCTTCATCTTACAGGCCTAAAGATCCCGACCCCCCCCCCACACACACAAAATGTGCTTCATAATATCTATGGAACTGAGATAATTCTTTCGACACCTATAATAATAATAATAATAATAATAATAATAATAATAATCTATCTATCTGTCTATAGTCCGACGCCCTAATCCCGCAAAGGGTGGCCGCAGACAAAACGCCTCCAAGTCGCTCTGTCACCCACCATTTGACTAGCTTCCCCCCAACTCACCCTCCCCTCCCTCATATACCTCTCAACTCCATCCCTCCACCTCATCCTCGGTCTACCCCTCCCTATCCCTCCCTCCACCTCACCTACATACACCCTCTTAGTCAGTCTTTCATTCTCCATTCTCTCCACATGTCCAAACCACCTCAGTGTATTTCTCCTAATCTTCTCAACCACATCCACATCCACCCCACAACGTTCCTTCACCTCTTCATTCGTCAACCTGTCCCTCCATGTCACTCCACATGCTCCTCTCAAGTAACTCATTTCTACTGCTCTCACTCTTGACTTGTTCCCCTCTTGCAGGGTCCACGCCTCGCTTCCATACGTCAGGATAGGGATCACAATGCTATCATGCAGTGACTTCGTAACTTCCATACTCACCTCCCTATTCCTCATCACTGCTTTCATTGAACCAACAACCTTCCATCCATGCTATACCCTTTCACGCACTTCATCCCCCAAAGTTCCATCCTTACTCATCACACTACCCAAGTACTTAAATGCACCCACATTCTCCATATCCTCACCATCCAACCTTACTGTACATTCTGTGACTTCATTCCTCTCAAACACCATAACTTTACTTTTGTTTACATTAACTTTCAGCTTCCTCCTCCTACACACTGTCCCATATTCATTCACCAAACCTTGCAACTCCCATTCATCTTCACTCAACAATACTGTATCATCAGCAAACACCAACACCGGAATCTTCCAAATCTCACCCTCATTCATCAGAGCCACCCCCACATCCACTGCCCTACCTTGCACCTCCTTTACAACCCCATCCATGTATATATTAAACAGCCATGGAGACATCACACAACCCTGTTTCAGTCCCACATTGAGATCAAAGAACTCACTCAGTTCACCATCCACTCGCACCGTAGCCCTAGCTCCTTCGTACATACTCTTCACAGCACTCAACAATTTCCCCTCCACTCCATATATTCTTAATACCTTCCACATACTTTCCCTATCTATTCTGTCATAAGCTTTCTCCAAGTCCATGAAGGCAGCATACACTTTCTTTCCCTTCTCTAGATACTTCTCCACTAAACATCTTAGAACAAATATCTGATCTACACACCCTTTTCCCTTCCTAAGTCCCCTTTGTTCTTCTCCAACTAGCTCCTCCGTCATATGCCTAACCATATCAATGAGTATTCTACCATATATTTTACCAGTCACACTAAGAAAGCAAATACGCCTATGGTTACCACATACTTCTCTCTCCCCCTTTTGCTTTGTATAAAGGAACAATTATACCTGATTTCCAGTCCTCTGGAACCCTTCCCTCTTCCCAAGCCAATCTACACAACTTTCATATCCACTCCACAACAATCTCACCCCCATACCTCAGCATTTCACCACACACTCCATCAATTCCTGGGGCCTTTCCCAACTTGATCTTCTTCATTGCTTCCACTACTTCTGCCCTACTGATCTCTTCTTCCCTCCTCTCATCTCTTCTTCTCCCAGCCATTCCCCAACCACTTATACTCGCACTGCTCTCACTCTCTACATTCAACAAATTCTCAAAGTGCTCCTTCCATCTCCTCAATTTCTCTCTTCTCCACCAACAATCTATTATTCCTATCTTTCACTCCCATACTATTTCCCCTTTCACACTGCCTTACTTTCTTTACCTCCTTCCAAAACAATTTCTTACTCTCCCTCCATTTTACACTCAGATTCCTCCCAAACTCTTCATTCACTTTCTTCTTACTCTCCTTCACCAGTCTCTTCACCTCCCTTCTCCTGCTCACATATACCTCTCTCTTATCTCTCTCATCTTCTTCCCTACTCTACTCACTAACCATTCACTATATGCCTTCTTCTTTTGTTCTACAGCTCGTTCCACCTCATCGTTCCACCTGCTGTCCCTTGCACGCCTTTGCATCTTCTCCTCACTCTACAAACCACCTCACATGCTGAGCCTATCTCTTCCATGAATATCTTACATACGTCTTCCACCCCTTCCATCTGCTCTAGCTCATACCTTCCCAATCTTTCTTCCACTATGCTCTTATACTCTGCCATTCTCTCACTATCTTGCAAATTCTCCACTCTTCTCACAGGAGCTGTTTCCTCCTGTCTTCCCCTTCATCTCCTCAACCATTTTCTTTGCAGCTTTACCTTGGCCATCACTAAGTGATGGTCCAAAACTCCATTCTCCCACACTCTCCAAACTCTTGCATCCAACACTTGTCTTCTCATTCGCTCATCCACACACACATAGTCTATCATTGCCTTTCGTTCAACAAGTTCACCATCCATCCTTCTCATAACTCTCCATGTATACCGGTGGATCATCTTATGCCGAAAGTAGGTGTTGGCAATTGCCAACCCCTTACCAGCACAGATATCCACCAATGCACTACCATTCCCATCTACTTCAGCTGGCATACCCCGCTGACCAACCACTCCATCCACTCGTACATTCCCAACTTTGCCATTCATGTCTCCAATCAAAAGCACTCTCTCGCTCCTCTCAAATTTGTCCATACATGCTTCTACTCTCGCCCAAAACTCATCTTTCGCTCTTGCCACTCGGTCCTCTGTCGGAGCATACATACATACAATCGCCCACGCTTGTATACCTACTTTCATCCTCACCCATACAATCCTTGCACCCACTGTTCCATACTCTCATATATTCTCCTTCCACTTCTTGCTTATCATCAGACATACTCCCTCTCTTCCCCTCTCATTCTCATTGACTCCCACACATATACCTAAACCATATTCCCATTCTCTCACCCTTTCACCTCCATTTAGTTTCAGTCAATCCACATATATCCACTTTTGCATCCTCAAGCACCTGAACAATCTCTCTCTCTCTTTCACTTAATCATTCACTCCTCTCACATTCCAAGTTCCCAACCTCAGAATGTCCTTTGTCCGTTCCTTAGTCGTCAAAGTATGGTCCGTCCTGGTCCGAGGCGCTTTGTTCGCTTGTTCAGTTAGTTCTTTTTACGGGGTGGGGCATTAACCCACCACCAACCCTTTTAGTCGCCTCGTACGACAAGCAGGGATACCAGGGGAGTATTCTTGAAACCCCCCTACCCCCAGGGGTAAAATAATAATAATAATAATAATAATAATAATAGTAAGTTCCATTATCGTACACTTCATCCATTCGCTTCTGCCATTCGTCACATTCTTTACTTCTTCAACCACCATATGTAGTTTTTTCACATTTTAACTTCTTGGCAATCCACACCGCCTCCTACATTAATGGTCACTCATATTATATTCTCTCCAGCGCTGTAGTTCTTCTCATATATATGACCGGTGTATATGTGAACACGTTTTTCTCCCCCTTTATCAATGCACTTCCTTCCTCCATGGCTTCATTACATTTTATATTTCGAATCCTTTCCATTATACGCTACCTCATACATTTCTTAACTGTACCTTTTCTAATGCCTTTACTGTTAAATTTTCATACACAAGTAATTCAAGTCATTCAGAAGTTTCATACCCATGCATTACTGTGGACATTAATACGGATTCGTAGAGTCCTTGTGCAACCCATGTACTAAGAATTCTTTTACATTTCGAAACTTTCAAAGCATCAGTCCGTTACTTCCATGTCCGCGCTCCCGCTTTCCAGTTGCATTGCATATTTGTTTTTCTGTTTCTGCACCAAGATACTTGAGCTCTTCCATCACTTTCAGACTCTCTCCATTCAGCATGCTACACAGAGGGCACCCTCCTCTCTCAGCAGCTATTAGTTTATAATGCTGTCTACTTTTAGTTGGTGGCGACCATCTTCCACAGGCTTGGTGCTGTGCTGCCTACTTTTTCTCAAGGTGACTGTACACTGTGTGACAGACCTAATTGTTTCCTGTAACCCAGGAAACAACTAATAATGATGGGTGGTAACCGTATCACCAAATGAGTAGGGATAGTATAGAGGTTACTATAAACCCAGTATGATTGACCTGTGCAGCTGAGATGTATGGGTCGAGTAGGGTGTGTTTGTTTCACGGCTGCTGATTGGCCACCGATGATATAAATCTACAGCTCTTCTTATTTTAACACATATATATTTATATTTTTAAACTGCCTGCAATATATGCAGCCACTTTAAAACATGGAATAATTTTCGAAGGTAAAGAAGTCAAAATTAGCTATAAACGTTTTCTGTTTTCAAAGAAAGTTAAATTTGATCTTAAAGTTTTAAAAAACGATATGGGACGTTTGAAGCATATTATCCACCAACGATGTACACCTACATCCGCATGTTGCACTATAATATCCATTATCCACCCACGGCGTACACCTACATCCGCATGGTGCACCACAATACATGCCTGCATGTACAGTACTTCAGTGACATTGTCAGAGGCCAATCAACAGCAGCAAATCAAACACACCCTACTTGTCCCATATATCTCACGTGCACAGTTCAGTCAAATAGACTATATGCTGCTCCTGGTACTGGATCGAGAAATGCAAATGCAAACTCTGCACACTTCCCAGCACCTAGTTGTGGATAAGCGCTATCCACTGCGAGGGAACATTAGTTCACTGCACGGGATAGACCTGCTGGGGCGATTGCTTGTCTTTGGTAGATGGGTCTGCTCGTCCAAACAGTCCATGATTACTATTACAGCTACCAGTTTCAGACGTCGATGGCGTCAAATATTCTCTGAGCTCTAATTTTCTGTTTCCATTTACTGATAACATGCAACACAGCATCCTACTCATTAATTAAATATGAAGTATCTCACATCTCATTAGTAATCATCACTGCCTCTGCAACTTGTACTTTGATCTGTCTCACGACTCGTCCATATCCACACTGAACAACCATGAGGATACTCCAAAAATTATATCATCCCAGTGCTGATCACCGAACCACACGCTCAAACATCTATCTACTCTTACACCTAGCCTGCGTCGCTACATAGAAAGTTCTAGTATTAAGATGTTAAACATCCATATCATAAATAAATAACCTTACAAATCTCTGCTGTTTGCTGTCTTGTGCATACGCCAGATTCGTAAAGGTCATTAATCAAGATCAAGAGAATACCAGGTCAACCCGTGGGGAGTAGGAAATGAGTATCTTCCCGCGCATGACGTCACGCGGACTCTTGTCTCAGTTTACCACAGACTGTTATATTACTGAGATTTGGAGTATGCTGAATATTGTTCAGTTTATAACTGTAATTTCCCCTGTACTCATTAAACGGAAACGTTCTTTACACTGATTTCCACGAGATGAACTCAGACAGAAGCATATTCACCTTTATATCAGAAAATCTATGCCAAGAATGCAGGAATGTCGTCCGAACTTTCTGACTTGAGGTGAAGAGGGGTGAGGTGATCAGTGAGAACGATACTTTGTAAGAAAACTACACCAACGTATTTATTAAAAGGAATGTTGTGGGTTGATATTCATCAGAGGCATTACACAATGACAACACTAACACAATGACAACACCAACACACTGAGGATATCAACATGTCAGTAACATTAACACACTGACAACACGAACATAGACAGTACTGACACACTGCCATCACTAACACTAACAACATACAAAACAAAGACAACATGAACACTGGCAACATTAATGCTGACAACACCAGTAATACCAACAGTAACACAGTGACAACACAAACACTGAGGTCAATAAAACTGTGACAACACTAACACACTTGGGGAAATAGCGCATCGATAACACTAATACACTGACAACACAAGCACTGACAATACTAGTAAACTGATAACATGAGCACTGACAACACTAACACAAAGGCCACGCCAACACTGGCATCATTAACACTGACAACGCTAATAACAGCAACGGTAACAGTGGCAAAACGAACACACTGAGGTCAATAACACTTTGACAACATTAAAATACTGACAAAAATAACACACTGACAACATTTACACACTGAGGAAAATAACACATCGACAACACTATCACACTAACAACAAGGACACTGACAACTCTAACACACTGACAACAATGACGCACTTACAACACAAACACACTGACAACACTGACACACTTACAACACTAACACACTGACAACATGAACACTGAAAATACTAACACCTGATAACACTAACACACTGACAACACTAACGCATTGACAACAAGGCTGTAAGCACTAACACTGACAACACCAACATACTGGCATCACTATCACACTGACAACACCAGCTCACTGACAACATGGACACTGACAACACCAACACACTGACAACACGAACACTGGCAAGGCAAACACATCAGCATAAAAAATATACTGACAACACTAACACACTGACATGAACACTGACAACACTAACACACTGACATGAACACTGACAACACTAACACACTGACAACACTAGCATTGACAACAAGAACACTGACAACACGAACACTGACAACACTAACACACTGGCAACACTAACGCACTGATAACACGAACACTGTCAACACTAACAACACAGAAAAACACGAACACTGACACCACTAACAAAAACAACACGAACACTGACAACACTGACAACACAAAAACAACACGAACACTGACAACACTAACAACACAAAAACAACACGAACACTAACAACACAAAAACAACACGAACACTGACAACACTAACAACACAAAAACAACACGAACACTGACAACACTAACAACACAAAAACAACACGAACATTGACAACACTAATAACACAACAGCACGAACATTGATAACACTAACAACACAAAAACAACACGAACATTGACAACACTAACAACACAAAAACAACACGATCAGTGTCAACACTAACAACACAAAAACAACACGAACACTGACAACACTAACAACACAAAAGCAACACGAACACTGACAACAGTAACAACATAAAAACAACACGAACACTGACAACATTAACAACACGAAAGCAACACAAACACTGGCAACACTAACAACATAAAAACAACACGAACACTGACAACACTAACAACACAAAAACAACACAAACACTGGCAACACTAGCAACATAAAAACAACACAAACACTGACAACACTAACAACACAAAAGCCACACGAACACTGACAACACTAATAAGAGCAACACTAACAGGAACAATGCTAACAGAGACAACACTAAAGCAGCGACAGCAGTAACACTGACAACTCTATCACAGTGACACCACTAACAGTGATAACAAGGAGAGTGACAACACTAACACACTGAAGCTAAAAACACATAGACAACACTAACACACTGAAGCTAAAAACACATAGACAACACTAACACACTGACAACCTGAACACTAACAACACTATCACTGACAAAGCTAACACACTGACACCACAAACTCTGACAACACAAACGCAAGACAACAGGAACACTGGCAACAATAACATAAAGAGACCACGCACACTGAAAACACTGATACGGACAACATTAATAACAGCAACACTGACACCGTCACAACGCTCACAGTGACAATACTAACACCCTGACAACACTAACACACTGGCAACACTAACACTATGACAACACTAACAACCTGACAACACTAACACACTGACAACACTAACACACTGCCAACACTAGCACACTGGCAACACTAACACACTGCCAACACTAACACACTGCCAACACTAGCACACTGGCAACACTAACACCCTGACAACACTAACACACTGCCAACACTAACACAATGACAATGCTAACACCCTGAAAACACTAACACACTGGCAACACTAACACTATGACAACGCTAACACGCTGACAACACTAACAAACTGCCAACGCTAACACTATGACACGCTAACACCCTGGCAACACTAACACACTGACAACACTAACACTATGACAACGCTAACACTCTGACAACACTAACACACTGACAACATTAACACTATGACAACGCTATCACTCTGACAACACTAACATACTGCCAACACTAACACTGACACGTTAAAACCCTGACAACACTAACACACTGACGGCACTAACACTGACAAGCTAACACCCTGACAACACTAATACACTGACAACATTAACACTATGACAACGCAATCACCCTGACAACGCAATCACCCTGACAACTCCAACACACTGCCAACACTAACACTGACACGCTAACACCCTGACAACACTAACACACTGACGGCACTAACACGCTGAAAACACTATTAGAGTGACAACATTAACACATATTCTAACACACTAATTATACTAAAATATGGGCATCACTAACAATGATAACATTAACAATACTAATAACTCTGACATCCTTGATAATTCAGAGTGTAAACGATACAGTAATGAGTAAAAATGTTGTTTGCAAGGACGAGAAAATACTGAAAAGGGAGGAATGAGTTAAAGATGGTAGGTGAGAATAAAGGGAAAATGTGATGCGAAGGAATGAAGAAAACAGAGAGTGAGAAAGGAGAGAATGAGGAAGGGAAGGAAGATGCTGGTGAAGGTAGAGTAGAGAGCGAAAAGGGAGAAGGAAAGTGAAGGGGAGAATGAGGGACGGAAGAGGAGTGTGATGGAGGACCAGAGATGAGAAGAGCAAAACATGGAGAGAGAGAGAGAGAGAGAGAGAGAGAGAGAGAGAGAATATGGGAGCATATGAGGCAGGCTAGGTGTCATAGGGCCTCATGACGTCATCATGGGCCAGGCTAATCGCACTCTGGTTGACGCTAATTGTCTTAACCAGACCATTAATATCATGCACTTCTTGCATGCTCTCCACCGTATCAGCCAAATTGTTAAAATTTGACTGACGCCTTCCTTACCAACCTAGAAGCCACGCTGTTCGTTCATTAGACGCTCGTATCCACCTTGCTTTTCGTCATGTTCCATATATTTTACCCTCAGGACCCAGAAGACTTATTCCTTTATAATTTTGGCACCCAGTTTAGCCACCCGAATTTTTATATAGGGACACATTTCCAACCTTTTACCATCCCATCCGTACAGGTAATTCAGCTCATGCATATTTTTTGTCGTATTTACCACAAACAGTTCATTGCATCACACACCTTATTATACAGTCTTTGAACTTAAGAAGGAATGAGGTTATCCAGCTAAATATGATCTCACCATAGTGGAGACCATACTGAATTTGCTTAGTTTCCTCCTCCTCCTCTTCCTTCTTCTTCTTCTTCTTCCTCTTCTTCTTCTTCTTCCTCTTCTTCTTCTTCCTCTTCTTCTTCTTCTTCTTATTATTATTATTATTATTATTATTATTATTTCCAAGACTTTTCATTTATCATGTCTTCTTTACTTCACCAAATCACTTTAAACTTGGTACGTTGTTCATTGGTCATATACTCCCACAATTCTTTCTTATTATTTAGGATTTAGGTTCTTTGCATGGTTTTACTTGGTTAAAGATCAAACCATACAAACACAATTTTTGTGAAATATGGCAACAAAATTCAGTATAGTCAACCAATTTTTACGGGAAGGAGTGAAGACAGTCATCTTTAAGAGTGCTGGAGAATTTCGTTGAGACCAAGCTGCATTCCCTAGGCAATGTTGGTAGTCTTTAGTTATATTTAACCCATTTCTAACGTGATTATAAGAGAGCGATGTTTACCCTCAATTAAGTTTGGAAATGTGCGGTCTGACCCAACCCGGCCCGACCCGACCGCCACGTTAAGCAGAAGCTAATAATTTTATTCCTATGTGGGGGGGGACCATAAATGCCCCGGGGGGGGGGGGACCATAAATGCCCCCACCATCTGCCCCTCTCCCGGTGACGACTCAAGATGCCTGGAACCACTGTCTGACTCTCTTCTTCTTCATTTCTGCAACATTCGCGGCCTTTCCTCTAACTTTCGCTCTGTTGAGCACCACCTCTCCTCCTCTAAACCTCACCTTCTTTTTCTAACGGAGACTCAGCTGTCTGAGGCAACTGACAGCAAACCCTTTTCTGTATCCTTCTACTTTCTCTATACTCATTTCAAAGCCAAAGGTGGCTGTTGTGTATATATACGCAACGACTTATCTTGCTCTCGTGTTCCTGAACTTGATTCTTCTGAATTCTCCACACTCTGGCTTCGGCTTTCCTGTCATTCTCTGACTAAATATATCTGTGCTGTTTACTTATCCCCTAATTCTACTGACTATCAAAAATTCTTCGACTATCTTACTTCTACGATGGAACACATTCTATCCATTTCTCCTTTCTCTGAAATCTCCATTCTTGGAGATTTCAATGTTCACCACCACCTTTGGCTCTCCTCTCCTTTCATGGATCCACCTGGTGAACAAGCCTACATCTTTTCTATCCTTAATGACCTAGAGCAGCTTGTACAGCACCCTACCCGTATCCCTGACCGCCTTGGAGAGAGCTCCAACATACTTGACCTCTTCCTCACAACTAATCCTTCTGCTTACTCTGTTAATCTTTTCTCTCCGTTGGGCTCCTCCGATCACAACCTTATTACCTTAACCTGTCCTATCACTCCAGTACGGCCTGTAGACCCTCCAGGGAAACGTCGTCTGTGGCATTTTGGAGCCCCAGACTGGGAGGCCCTCAGGCAGTACTTCTTTGATTTTCCCTGGAATGATTATTGCTTCCATGGCCGTGAGCCATCTGAGTGTGCCTTGCGCATTACGGGCATGGAAGCATACATTCCTTTCTCATATCCTTTGACTAATGCAAGAAAGCCTTGGTTTAATCACGCTTGTTCTAATGCTGTCCGCAACAAGGAGAGGGCCTACAAAAGGTACCGGAGCCAACCCACCCCTAAATCACATCATCTTTACGTTTCTGCCCGGAATCGTGCTAAGTCTGTTCTTCGCTCTACTAAAAATAATTTCATCCATACTAAATGCTCTCAACTCTCCAACTCGAATTCTTCCCGCTCCTTCTGGCATCTTGCCAAAAATCTTTCTAACAACTTTACCTCATCATCCTTCCCTCCTCTTTTCTACTCTGATGGTTCTGTAGCTATTTCTTCTACTGATAAAGCAGATCTCTTCGCACAGACTTTCTCCTCCAATTCTACCTTAGACGATTCCGGTGCTGTTCTTCCATCACTTCCCCCCTCTGACTTCCTCATGGCTGACATTAAAATTTCTTCAGTTGATGTATTTTCTGCCATCACTGGCCTCAGTACTAACAAGGCATATGGGCCTGATGGGGTCCCTCCTGTTGTTCTCAAGAACTGTGCTTCTGTGCTTACACCCTGCCTAGGCAAACTCTTTCGTCTTTGTCTGTCAACTTGTACCTTTCCTTCTTGCTGGAAGTTTGCTCTCATTCAGCCAGTCCCAAAGAAGGGTGACCACTCCCAACCCTCCAACTATCGTCCAATTGCTTTAACGTCCTGTATTTCAAAAGTTTTCGAGTCAATTCTTAATAGAAAATTTTAAGGCATCTTTCCTATCACAACCTTCTTTCCGATCGTCAGTATGGGTTCCGTCAGGGACGCTCCACTGGCGATCTTCTCACCTACCTTTCAGACTCCTGGTCATCCTCCTTTCGGGACTTTGGCGAAAGCTTTGCCATTGCACTTGACATCTCAAAGGCTTTCGATCGAGTCTGGCATAAATCTTTAATTTCCAAACTGCCCTCCTATGGTTTCTATCCTTCTATCTGTGCCTTCATCGCTAGCTTCCTTTCTGGTCGTTCTATAGCCGCTGTTATAGACGGCCATCGTTCTTCTCCTAGATCTATCAACAGTGGTGTTCCTCAGGGCTCTGTCCTATCACCAACTCTCTTCCTTTTATTCATCAATGATCTTCTAAGCTGTACATCTAACCCTATCCACTCATACGCTGATGACTCCACCCTTCACCTTTCCATTCGGTTCCCCGCAACGCCCATCTCAACAGTTACTTCAACAAACAAGGGATGAAGCTATGGCACACCTAATGTCTGACTTGGCTCGTATCTCTGACTGGGGTAAAAATAATATGGTTGTCTTTAATGCATCTAAGACTCAGTTCTTACACCTTTCAACCCGACAAAATCTTCCACAGGTATACCCACTAATGTTTAATAATATTCAGCTTAATCCTTACATCATCCTTGAACATGCTTGGGGTTTCATTTTACTCGGGATTTATCTTGAAAGATCATATTACATCTCTTGTAAAATCTGCTTCCAAGAGATTGGGTGTGCTAAGCGACTCCGCCTCTTTCTTTACCCCTGCGCAATTGTTGACTCTATACAGGGTTTTATCCGCCCCTGTGTGGAGTACAACTCTCATGTGTGGGGAGGCTCCCCTCATACAGCTCTTCTCTCAATAGGGTGGAGTCAAAGGCTTTTCGTCTCATTAACTCTCCTCCTCTTACTGACTCCCTTCAACCTCTGTCTCTTCGCCGCACTGTTGCATCTTTATCTCTTTTCTATCGCTACCTTAATGGTCACTGCTCCTCTGAACTGTCTGCTTGCATTCCTCCACCTCTACGACGGGCGCGTAGCACCCGTCTGGCAGCAGACTCTCATCCTTTTTCTGTCCAACTCTCTAATGCAAGAATTAACCGTTACTCCCACTCTTTCATTTATGCAACAGGTCAACTCTGGAACTGTCTCCCTCTGTCTGTATTTCCTGCTGCCTATGATCTCCAGTCTTTCAAACGCAGTGTGTCCAGGCATCTCAAAATGATCGGATCTTGAATTTGGCTCTATATTGTATTTTGTTTTTCTCTTGGAGGGAACTGTTACTGCGGGCTCATGGCCTTTGGTTCCTTCTTCCTCGCATTAAAAAAAAAAAAAAAAAAAAAAAGAGTTACAGTTCTCTTTGCATGTGATAATCATTCAATATATTTTGTTACCAACTATAAACTCACCAGTAAAGGCGTAGGAACTCATTGGAATCTCGAGTTTTCCAAGAAAGTGTTCGGCTCTAATCTTTGAACGCCTCAATAGCGAAATAAAATATATAAAGAGATTTTCCGTCGTATTATCCTATTTGATATTGCATTCTCCTGACGATTTTATTCAACACAAGAAAAATATGTCTTATTGAAGGGGTTAAATAAAATATTAGCTAACCTCTCCCGTTCATAAAGTCTACCAAATATCATTTCGACATACCAGACAATAAATAAATAAATTAATTAATTAATAAAATAAAAATAAGTCCCTAACAGGACTGATGGCGATAAGCAAAATGTTCTTGTTCAAAAATTGCATCACTGTTTTGAGAACATTGATAATTAATTAAATTTTATTAACACCCATCGCGAAAAACTTCAGAGTATAAGTATCTACTGTATATATACGTTTTTCTTTTCATACGGTAACGGGAGATCGAAGCCGAGTATAAATATAGCGCAAGAATAGTCATTTATTAAAAACTGGAGCTGCAAGCGAGATAAAATAAATATTGTTTGCATCGTTGAAGCAAATTAGAACAGAGCGCTGAATTAATTTAAAAACTATAACTTTTATCCATCATCATGATTGACGGCTATTTCTTGTACAGAAAAAAATGAAAAATGCACATTTAGAAAGGGAACACACTGTGCATGATTAACGGTTGTGAGATTATCTGGATGGGAGAGGCAACTTCAGTAACTGAGGGCTTGTTTTCTTTTCGATAAATCATTGTTATTATTGTTATTATTATTATTATTATTATCATTATTATTATTATTATTATTATTATTATTATTATTATTGTCTTTATTTTTATTACTGTCATTGCTGTTGCCGTTTCTTGCTGTTGATGCTATTGCTGTTATTATTATTATCATTGTTATTGTTGTTTCAATGCATCAGATATGTTTTGCGTAAAGGAAAGGAAAATTATTTTCTGCACGGTCACCGCAGCCCCAATGGGTGACTATCAAAAGCCTCTCCCCTCCCCCCCACCCCACACCAACACAGCGGTGACAACGTAGCGTGGTATACAGTGTGGAATGGCCAACAGCTGGGACTGCATTTACAAACTTTTGGATAAGACTGCTTGAACATGTGTTTTCCTTCACATACAGTCAGCAAACATTCCAATATCAAATCATAATTAATATGAAAGTGACAGTGTACAAAACAGAAAGACATGTGATAAGAGTTAAATGTAGCAATGTAAACTTATGTTGTAACTTGGTTAGGGCTGTTATAAATACGACCCCCGGTGCCAGCTGTAATAGCCTGCACCAAGCTCACAGTTTTTAATACACATTACTGGCCTCTGCAGCCCCGGGTATTCCATAATGGATGCACTTTTGTTTTATTACTGGTAGATGGGGACTTCCACCATCCACTCACATGATGTGGTAACTATTCTAAGTGACAAGACATATACTTTCTTCTAGACCAAGGAATCTTTTACTACACTGGGGGTTAACCGTTAGCCTATTAGACAACTTGGTGGTCTTGTGGGTTATGATGATCCAATTATATTTGATCCATGGCCAGTATGCACAAAACTCCGTTAGAGGGTAGTCTTAAGGCTGGCCCTAAATGAAATACTAAAGGCGGCCCTGCGGCTGCCTATAAGGCCCGTGCATGACGACCCCTGCCTTGTCTTACAGCCAACTAAAGTTTAGTGCATCGACCTTAGCTACGGCTGGCCTTAACTGTAGGGAATGTTTGGGGGGGAAATCTCGTGTGTCAACTGAGACACTGCCGACCAATCAGACGGCAGAACACAGAAACATTGGGCTAATCACAGAACTTCATGTACCAGCCGGGGGTGAGAGCGAGTGTTTACACAGCAGTCAAGGATAAGCAAGTACCGGTGATTATTTGAAAACAATGTCGAGAGCAAAGAAAAGACGTCCCGATATTAGTGATGAAGAGCTTTACCCCTGCACAACCTTTAAAACATTAGCAAGATGAGAGGGTTTAGGATTAATGAAATAAAATAGCAATATTGATAGGAATTAACCATTATTATTGCCATGTTTTTCTTAACCAGCAACAACAGTAGCCTAGCAGACTGTCACCATACACACGTTGGTTCAGATCTCTGGTGGAGATTAGAATTATTCCAGATATAGGCAGCGTGAGTGCTGCCAGGATATCTGTCATTAAACTCATTATCATTTTGTTGCTGTCAAAAACAACTTCCACGTTCAGTGAATGGAACCCTTTGCAATTAGCGAATAAATGTTCTTTCTGAGCTGGAGCCTTGATTGGTATGAGGGTTCAATCCACTGCTCCATGAACCTTAAGAAAGAAGGAATAATGAAGAATTATCACCAAGCCATAATATGGCTGGATGGCCATGTAGGAATAGATAGAGAATAAGAGTCAGAAAAAAAGTCATAAATATCAAGGAAAGGGGTAGGACAGAAGACAGTAAGGAGAGAAAGGCTGAAGACAAAGGGCCCTTTTAGTCGCCACTTACAGGCAGGGATACTGGGGATGTATGTTTTCCCTCCCTCCCCAAGGGGACCCAAGCACTTATGGAAAATTGTTTATTCCGTGGGAATCCTCTAGTCTGTTTTCCTCAGCAAACCACTGGGCATTTTATTTTTTCTAAGTCGTTTTCTGTAAAGAGAAACTGTCACAAATGATATCACTCTGGATACACTAACTGATGAATACTACAGGTATCTCCAACAACAGAATGAAAATTCCCACTAACGTAGAACCTCTAGGCTACCAAAACTTGTTGTGTGGGCAGGAATGGCATGGGAGTGTCGTGTGACACTCCCAGCATGAGGCTCCAGTTTTGTTAAATGAAGGAATTTACTCCTGGGGGAGGCCATATTGCCTCAATGCATGATCATCATTATGTTACTGGGGTTCAATGCATCCCTGAAACTTCCATTCCCTTCGCAAAGTGCGATCTAGTTCATAGGCAACCATTAACCAATCCGAGACACACAATAACAAGTTTGGTTCAGTTTGTGCTGTAGAGAATACAAAATCAGAGTTAGCTACTTTATCTACGGGACACAATGCGGTAAGGCTGCTCCGACCTAGCCTCAGTGGCTGGGGCGGCCTTACCGAGGCTTACACTTCTCCCTTCTGTAGGTGCTTCGTGCGTGGGCCTTAGTGACCTACGGCCTTAAACCACCCGCGTGTAGCTTTAGGGCAGTTTGTGCATCCGGGCCCATGAATCCTTAAACACGCGAGTTGGTTGAGGTTTGTTGCTCACCCTTTACCACTCATGGGAAAAACGGCTAGTCACTCACGCCATTAGTATCTGAACTAAGTAACCTAGCACTGGATCCCAACACTTCTAATGGGACATCAGAGGCCAACAATATAAATGAAAATTGTTAAGTATTGCATGAGCAGTATCCAGACTATCACAATGTATAAATGTATAATGGGCTCATGGATAATGATAAAATCATTTACAGAAAATACTTATTTTCCCATACACTAATGCACATTTACTTTCTTTAATTTTTAGTTTCTATGAAAAAAAAAAAGTCGTTTATAATTGGAATTAATACATTTTCCCTTGAGAGATTTATGGGATTTTATTAATAATTCCAGTACAGTATTATTCCTTACCAAAATTTCAGCTTGGTTTTGTCAACATTACCTTTCGCTGTATTGTGTTCTTTGATGTCATTCCACGATTGTCATTCATCAAAGAAGTTGCTCCTGAACGACGATATTAATACGCATCTAAATGGCTACAAGAGTACCCAGAAGTTTACAGTCATTCTGAAACTCGAAAATAGGCTTGTGGTTGAACACTTAATCAGGGTGATGTAACGTAGCCCGTGTTGTCCGTAATTGACCCAACGCCCCCAGGATGCGACAGAGAGAGAGAGAGAGAGAGTACAGGGGAGCAAAAAAGAATACAAAGGCTGCAAACAGCACGAGATCTACAGTATTGGTTCCCCCGTGGTTGTTTGCTGCTTGAGGTTATAAGTATGGTAACTAATTCCATGAGTTTAAGGACAGTAAACCAAGAAGGCTACACCATCCACTAATCCCTGCAGACGAAGGCAGCAGGAAATAGTAAGAGGGACAACCATGCAGTATAAGAAATTATCATGGAAATATATAATTACATAGCGTTGTGTTTCTGCTACTGTATTATACGGGAGCTAGATGGGGACATTAATTTGTCAGATTTCTACAGTATGCTGAATTGAAAGAACTGGCTGGTGATTAAAAATTAGATTCGTGCCCAAGTGATTTTAATTGATATTACTATATCGTAGTCATTTTTTCAACTTTTTTTCAACCCTACTGAAATTCAATACTTTGCTTTATTTTACTAGAAACTCTTGCCAATAAACTTATAATCATTACCACTACAGCAATTTGATTGATCTTGATAGAAGTACTTATTATCTGCCACATAATCATGGCCTTTAAATTTTTGTATACTTGAATCCGATCCCCCAACACTCGATGACAGGATTAGTTAAAAAAAAAAAGTTTGCTGTAACTTCTCAGCTTTCCTTCTCTTTTTTTCTTCTGTCTTTATACTTTCTCTTAATTTTCGCTGCATTCTCCCTACTTTATCGATTGTATGTGTGTGTGTGTGTGTGTGTGTGTGTGTGTGTGTGTGTGTGTGTGTGTGTGTGTGTGTGTGTGTGTGTGTGTGTGTGTGTGTGTGTGTGTGTGTGTGTGTGTGTGTGTGTGTGTGTGTGTGTGTGTGTGTGTGTGTGTGTGTGTGTGTGTGTGTGTGTGTGTGTGTGTGTGTGTGTGTGTGTGTGTGTGTGTGTGTGTGTGTGTGTGTGTGTGTGTGTGTGTGTGTGTGTGTGTGGTGACGAAAACCGGGAATGCTACTCCAAATGTGGGTCTAAAAGCTGTACAAGATAAAGATAGAATTCTCTTGATGTAAATTCAATTCCTGTACCCATGAATTCAACTGACTGGCTTTCTTAACTGCCGATATCTACTGTCACTAAATTTTATAAGTTTAGCTGGATAGTCTTAAACTTTTCTAAATTTTACATTCTCGAGGTGATGATTAGTTGTGGTGTAGTTAACTTTCTTCTGAAGCCTCTGTCACTAGATGCTTCCTGGTTGTGTGTGTTTGTGCGTGAGAGAGAGAGAGAGAGAGAGAGAGAGAGAGAGAGAGAGAGAGAGAGAGAGAGAGAGAGAGAGAGATCGATCTATGAATCCGTCCCCCACATCGTATATTGCATCCCAAATCCGCTCCCCCAGACTGCATTGTCCGTAATTCACCCCGGGATGCGAAAATTGGGTGAAAGTGAGGCGAAAATGATGTGAAAGTGAGGCCAGTCTGCTCCCCACACGCCCCATATTGATCCACCAATCGAAACTGACAGATGTGTGAGTTGGCCACGTCATGTTTTGTGTGGTTACAGGTATCGCGTGTTGGCTAGGGAAATTGTTTTTGTTGGAACAGAGGAGGGTTGTCTGTGGAGAGTGACAACCGCTGTTGCTGTTTTGTACTGGGGTACTGCGGTGCCTTTTAAATATTTGTGGTGCTGTGATGTATGAATATTAGTTGTGCTTGTGAAGTTCTCTTCTGCAGTGTTGCTGTGGGTATGTTAAATGAATGTTGGTTGTGCTGTGATGGTGATACTGTCGTTCTGTGCAGCAGTGCTGCTGTGGTTGTTAAATAATTGGTGTGCTGCTTGAATGAATGTTGTTGGTGCTTTGGTTCCTCAGTGTAAATGAGGCGCTGTGGGTGTTAAATATTTGGGAGATGTGTTAAAGGAGTGTTGTTGGTGATGGTGATGTTATGGCTATATAATACTGTGGGTGCTGTGTATATTAATGTTGTTGGTGCTTTGGTTGTTTCTATGTGGTGGAGGTGCTGAGCGGGAAGCATTTGTGTTGCTGCGTTAAACGAATGTTGGTGGTATGGTCGTAGTTCTGTGCTGAGGTTAAATGTATGTGATGCTGTGGTAAAAGAATAATTATGGTGATATCGTAGTGTTGTGGTTGTTGTTCATTTGTGTTGCTCTTTGCATATGAACGTTGGTGGTGCTGTGGTTAGTGGATGGTGTTGTAAATGAATGATGTGGATTATGAATATTTGTGGTGCTGAGGTTACTGACTGTTTGTGGTGCTGTGGTTACTGACTCTTTGTGGTGCTGAGGATGCTGACTCTGTGTAGTGCTGGTTACTGACTCTGTGGTGCTGAGGTTACAGTTTGTGGTGCTCAGGTTACTGTTTGTGATGTTGAGGTTACTGTTTGTTGTGTCAGGGATAGTGAATGCATGCAGTTCTGTGATAACTGAATAAATGTGGCGTTGTGCCTGTTCTGTGTTGTGATAGTACTGCGATCGTTAAATATTCTTTGTGTTCTGGGAACTGCATGTTACTTATTCTGTGGTTGTTATGCCCTGAGGTGGTGCTGTGGCTGTTCAGTATTTGTAGTTTGGTCGTAAATGAATAATGGACCTTAGTTACTTGGATGCTGGCTACTTGTTGCTGCTGTGGTAGATGGATATTGGTGGTGGTGTGGTACTTTTGGTTTGCGGTGCTGGTCTGGCTGTGTGTGTGTGCGTGTGCGTGTGTGTGTGTGTGTGTGTGTGTGTGTGTGTGTGTGTGTGTGTGTGTGTGTGTGTGTGTGTGGATGTCAGGACTCTAAAATATCTTAATTCATAATAGCTATCAACATACATATATAGTCTAGAGGTTAGGTCAATGTCAAACCTAGGGGCCAAAAGGAAATGACGTTAGCACCTCTCCAGAATGTCTCTCACCAGCACAATAGCCCACAAATAGCAAATATCTCACAGAAACTTTGTAGCCACCATATATATATATATATATATATATATATATATATATATATATATATATATATATATATATATATATATATACAGTATATATAACTCTTTAGTCTTGTAATATTTAAGTCTTGAGTGTTGGTTAAAGTTATTTTGGTAATCGAAGAGCAGTAGGAGTTAAAGAAGAATACAGAGAGTTGATCTTGATTTATTATCTTCAGAGAAAGTCCAAGTTGAGCAGGGTATGTACTACAAGGGACTTAATATACTAACTAAGTCTAGTTGGACCTCTCTTCTTATTTGCTCTCTTCACTACCTGCCGCTTCTATGGCCAGTCCCTTTCTGAGCTCTGATTCCCACATTCTTGTTTAGCAGGGGTCGTGTCACGTGGGGTACACTGTTGTTGAAATGTTCTAGAAGCCAGTGTGTGTGTGTGTATGTGTATGTGTGTGTATGGTCACGAGGCGCTGTTTGTGGGCTATTGTGCTGGTGTGAGACATTCTGGAGAGGTGCTAACGTCATTTCCTTTTGGCCCCTAGGTTTGACATTGACCTAACCTCTAGACTATATATGTAGGTTGCTACCTATTATGAATTAAGATATTTTAGAGTCCTGACGTGTGTGTGTGTGTGTGTGTGTGTGTGTGTGTGTGTGTGATAGTTCAATGCTGGTGATGTTGTGGTTGTGGTGTTGCTGTTCAGTATTGTTGACAAGTCCATTCTGTGTGGGTAACTATATGGTTATCTTGTATTGGTGGTGCTGCAGTTCCTTTACTTTCCTTATGGTTCTATGGATAATTACACTCCTTTGATTCATTTACTTGTGCGTGTTTCAGTGTTATACCGGTCGCGTTGGCCAGTTTCTCTTGTGCCCCGCCCCCTACTGATGCCCCGCCCTCTTCCAGTTCTACTCGTTGCTGATTGGCTGAGATAGTTATTCTTCTTACTGATAGAACAATGAGCCTTACCACGAAATAGTATCGTATTATTTACTTTTACTTTTAATTCCTTTTCTTATGACAAAGGAAACACTAAAATTTGCTAACTGAATCAAAATCAGTTTGAAAAGAACCAACCTGCCTCCTCCCGCGACTGCAGCTGAGTTTTGCCTCCAAGAAAGTTCGGAGCTTGGCAATAACACATCGCAGCTGTGACGCTATTACTGTTAAACATATTAAGTCACCTATTTGTCATGGTTGGTAGAACCATATTGTAATTTTTCCTATTTACTTCCTTAATATAAGAGGTTTGAATATAGAAGTAGGAAAACGAAATGTCACTGGCTTCGCTTCGAAATGAGAAATCTCATTCTATTTACGTGAAGTCAGTAAAATCTTATAGAGGGAAAAGTTTGTGTGTGTGTGTGTGTGTGTGTGTGTGTGTGTGTGTGTGTGTGTGTGTGTGTATACCATTTTGAGGAAAAATGTCAAAACACTAAGTTCTTTGTAGAATGTGTACCTTTTTATTTTCATAGAGGGAACTTTCGTTACTTTACAAATCTTTCAGGCTGATGACATTCCTTGGTACTTAAACATTTCCTAGTTAAAGGGAAAAGATATCATTGCAGTTAAGGGGTTAAGTAAAAGTTTTGTTGCTTCGATTAGCGAGAGCGCCTGACATGTTTACCCAACATTGGCACTGCAAGACTGGCTCAGAACTCCCACTCGGGCTGATGGATAAGTGGGTGTGGCCAAGGGGGTGGGGCACAAGAGAATCAGGCAAACGCTAACAGTATAGTGATGATTTATGTCCACTTTTTTCTGCTGTGCTATACTTAACATTTGTCATAATATTTATTTTTCCGCTTAAGAATGTGCACAGAAGCGCTTAGTTCTGATACTTGCATGAGCATTTTCAGGTTCCTTTCTTCATTTTTTTTTTTTCTAACAACGAAAATCCATCAGCCATTTTCGGAATCTCTCTCTCTCTCTCTCTCTCTCTCTCTCTCTCTCTCTCTCTCTCTGTGTGTGTGTGTGTGTGTGTGTGTGTGTGTGTGTGTGTGTGTGTGTGTGTGTGTGTGTGTGTGTGTGTTGGCAGCAGGGTTTCCTGTACACAAATCTGATTTAAAAATAGAGCAATAGGGTAAGTAAAGCTCTCTTACATCTCTCCCAACGAAGTTTAGAGAGACAGAGAACGACTAGACTCAGAGAGTGTTGGACGACCCTCTTCCATGAAAGTACCCAGTCTTCGTGGGAAATTTTAGACAACCGAAATTCCTGATGGAATATTGACACTAGTGTGGTTGCCCAGTGGAGTGGAGATGGACCAGAATGGAACTGGATGAAAGTGGAAGAGGTGAAGATAAAGTAGGGAGATAAGACGAATAGCCAGAAACACTAAATCATTCTCAAGGATCTGTGTTTACCAGTCTAAGCTTTCTTATCTGTTTTGCCATACCAGAGTTGGAGAAATTATGACCTCATCTTTTTTTAACTACAGTATTTGCCCAGCTGCGAGACAGGTAACTAAATTATTTTTGTGCATTTTCTGTTTCTGGGCCAAATAACACTTTGTAATTTCCCATATATTACTGCAGGAGGAGCTAGTGAGAGTGTTCACCAATGACTGACCAGCTCCACCTTCTTAACAACTCTAATTGGCTAAGAGTTCGGATGTGTTAGCCTGTATTTGGTAGCTGAGTTTCTTTCGTATGTAATAAGCTGGAGATTATAGATAAAACAGATGACTGGCTTGTTAAATCTACGGAGGCGAAGCTGTTATTTAAGCGTGAGGAATTAGCGAGAGAGACAGTCTGACACGGTGTTAACACGGGTTATCACTCGATACATTCGGGATGGATTTCCCACTAGACAGTGTCACTAGACACATTTGTGCACACACACTTGTTCGCTTTTATTACGAGGCACACAGACTGAGCACCATTTTCCCTTTATAATATAATACTGGTGTGGATTATAATATCACAACGAGTTCTCCTACTTCCTCAGGTTATGAGTACATAGCTTTCACTTATTGCAATTTGGTTGGGTATGAGAAATAACCTTTTTTTTTTTTTTTTAGATTTGTATTGTGAGTCTATGAGAATCACCCTTTTGATACACGAATCGTGGTGTGTTTTTGTGTGTATGTTACAATGTAAAGTAATGTAAGTTTGTTTTCTTGTGAGCTTTACCTTACCATATTTGATGACTGATAAAAGATTAAGACTACACCGTAATATCTATAGGCCTACATCTTACACCCACACCCACATCTGCACCCCCCTTACAAACACACACATATATACATACACGAGTATATATATATATATATATATATATATATATATATATATATATATATATATATATATATATATATATATATATATACTGGGCTCCAAGGAGGACTACAGGGACTTGGGAATAGGCCATGAAGCCGTTGTCCAGAGTCGGACACGTGTGTGTATATATATATATATATATATATATATATATATATATATATATATATATATATATATATACGTGTCCGACTCAGGGCCTATTCCCAAGTCCCACTAGTCCTCCTACATCTCCGCATGTAACCACTTCGGCGCTAACACCCACCATCCATATTGAATACATGCTAGGGTTGTCTCATACAGGACTGGTGCAGGTATTAGCGGGGGTACTTTTATGACATGTCGGCAGGTCACCTGGTAGATCAGAAAAATCTGCTTTGTAGGAAATTCATATCCTTAAACTGTCCCCTGCCCTAGCCGGGATTCGACCCTGGGTCCATTAGGACTGCAGGCCGCCTCTCTACCGATTCTGCCACCGCCTCCCGCAATATATATATATATATATATATATATATATATATATATATATATATATATATATATATATATATATACAGGTCATAAAAGTACCCCCGCTAATACCTGTGCACCATATATATATGGGAGAGATAGTACTGTCTGGCTGTGTACATCCCTCCTGGATGATGAGGGGCATGAATGGATTTTAAAAAACATGATGCTGTAGTGTGATAATATCTCATTGACGGTTATTTTTAACTTGAAAATGATGAAAGGATTAGGCCCAAATCATTATGATATGGAGCAGAATAATAATAAAGGCTTGGTTCGGAAGTATAATGTTTGAGGTAAACCAAACCACTATATGGTAGCTGAGAGTGAATATGAATAAATATGTGATTTTTTTTTTCTAGTTTCCAGCCCTCGCCCAGCAAAAGCCGGTAACAGCGAGCATGTACAAAACAAAATCTCTTGCCAGTTGCCAAATCCCTAGAGTTCAGCCAAGGAGCCTGCGACAAAAGCTTTGTCAAGTACTGATGCTTAAAACATGGATGTGGTCAGGTGATACAGGGATATGTGGTCCATTATAGGGAAGGGTTGTGGCACACAATATGTGCAAGATAAAAGTGTAAAATGCTTTTATCCTTAAAGTTCTATGCACTGAGCAAATTCTTCTGAAATTTTTATTATTAGAACCTGACAAAAACACTGTCGTTTTCGGAATGAAAGGTAAGGAAGGGCTCGGTTTTAGAAACTTGCTTTAAATTAACAGGACATACCTAACCTGAGTGCCGACTTGCAGTAATAGGTTTGATTAAAAAAACAAAATGAAAAGCACAGCCCATGACTCAGAGTCACCTCTGTAACATGTACGAGATTCCATTTGTTGCTTTACTAAATTTTGCTTGTGATTCAGAAATTTATTTAAATTAATAAATTAGTAAATGAAGGCAACTTCCAATAACCCGCGTAAACAATTGTATTATGGTGGTGGTAAATTGAGGCAATGTGGAAGAGATATTTGAATATATTTCGACATGAAAATATGACTGAGTGCCTTGCTTACGTGCACAGTTAATATCGAAATGTTATGACAACCTGACTTGGTGGTTCCACTGCCTAGTAACTAAGTTTTGGCGCTGCTGGCTATGGGTTGATTTGACTGTTGGTGGGGTTGTATTGAACTCCGATAGCCTTAGGAAGTCTGTTCTAACTATTTTGGCTTCCCATAGATGAATAAACTCAGGAAATAGCACTTGGGCCGGACAGTCCCTGGCTACTTGACAGACAGCTGAAGTTGGATGAAGAAATAAACCATTATCAGTCAGCATTTGTTCCTTTTTTTTTTTTTTTTTTTTTTTTTACTCAGCGTCTCAGTTGTCAGTTGAAAAAAGATTGGGTTCAGGTTCATGTCCAGGGGCTGAAGACTAGATAACAGGTTGTAATTTTATACTTTGTATGCCGGAAAGGAAGTTCAGTCCCAATTTCAACTTTTGTCTGCGCTAGAGCACAAGCAGGGACATTTATTAACCCGAAATGTGTGTGTGTGTGTGTGTGTGTGTGTGTGTGTGTGTGTGTGTGTGTGTGTGTGTGTGTGTGAGAGAGAGAGAGAGAGAGGGGGGGAAGACAAAAAAATAAAGAGACTTTATTCACTTTGAAACAAACTTAAATAAATGGTTGAGGGTAAGCTAAATGGTTTTCGTCTTGTTTTTTAAAGAACAATCATCATCATCATCATCATCATACGGACCTCCTTTCTCACCCAAGGGCAGGGTGAGGTTTAAGAACAATATGTCATAAAAGGAAGGGCACAGAGCAAGGTCCACTTAAACAGTTTTAATTCGATACAGACCAAACATGGTGAAAGGGATGAGAACAACTTAAAGATGGAGTGATTCGATTTGGAGGACAATCAGTCATAGGCTAAGGTCACAGATCACATTCAGGTATTCGACTCTATAACCATACTCCATTTCCCCAAGTCTGGCACCATCAGTGATGTCCTCAACACCTACAGCAATGATAAAGGTTCTCAGTACTGGATATACCTTCTTGTACTGCCTTTATATTATGTTTTTGAGGTAATAAATAGAGGTTCACCTAGTGCAGAGGATTTGCATTAAAACTACAGACGTTGAGGACATCACTGATGGTGCCAAACTCAGTGAAACGGAGTATATATAAACGTTTTTTACTTGATCTGAACCAGTCTTCGTAAGAGGGTTGAGAATCATACCAAGATGAATAAATTCGATCGTGAGAACAATCGATCATTGATCAAGAACTCAGGACAAGGGTTTGACCCAATTTGGTGGAAGGGTTAAGGGTCAGGCAAGGATGAAGTATTCTGGTTTTCATAACAACCATTCGAATGTCAAGGTGACAAGGCAAAGACAAATGTCTGATCCTTAGATCAATCACAGAAAACCGTGTAGCACTCTCTTCTTCTGTACGATAATTTCTGACGCATCTTACGAAGATGGAGGCTAATCCAGTCTAATAACTTGAAAGCACTCAGAGAGCGCATACCTTCGCCAGTGTCAGTGCCATTAAAAACGATCCGGATCCGTGGAGACATTATTTGGAATGCATAGGATCTGGGTCCGCCCCAAAATATAATCAGTTATTCCTTGACGCGTGGTCCACCCTTCCACAAAATTTTTTTGAAATTCATTGACAACTTTTGGAGATATTGTGCTGGATACATAGGATCCAGATCCGGATCTGGATCTGCCTCCAAAACTAATAAATTCTTTCTTGGCCCATGGCCCACCCTTCCACAAAATTTCATTAAAGATCATCGAGAACTTTTGGAAATATCTCCTGGACAAACAGACAATCATAGGTCAATACGTAACCTCCTCGAACTTCGTTGTCGGAGGTAGTGTCAGATATTGCGTGCTTCCCACCCCTTTTGCGGGATTTTCTGTTTAGGAATACGGTCACCTATAAGTAAAGCACTGGCTTGGTGGAGGTATGACCTGGTCCCTAGACATATATATTAACATCAGTCTCATTACCGCCGCCAAGGAGGTTATGTTTTGCCCCGCGTTGGTTTGTTTGCCTGTCTGTCTACCTGTTAGCAGGATTACTCAAAAAGTTATGAACGGATTTTGATGAAATTTTGTTGAAAAGGTCGGCCATGGGCCAAGGAAGAAATTAAATTTTTGGCAGAATCCGCATCCAGATCCGAAGTATCCTGCACAATATCTCAACAAGTTCTCAATGATTTTCAATGAAATTTTGTGGAAAGATGGGCCATGAACAAAGAAAGAATTAATCAAATTTGGGGGCGGCTCCGGAACAGAATCCGGCAATGGCATTAGCGAAGGTATGCGCTCTCTGAGCTCTTTCTAGTTGTCATTGTGACACGATGGAAGTCCATAAAAAATTACTTCTTTCGCCTGAGTAATAATTTTGACTCAGACACACGCGAAGTGGTTCACTGTCGTAGGTGGCGTTGTGCCTGATGAACTGTGGTGATGTGGGTGTTATATTTCACGGATTTAAGTGTTACTGTCGTTCTTGAATGGTCGTGGCATTGACTAATACAGTGAGTGTAGGAGGCTCTGTGGCAGTGTTTTGGTTATTGACTGTTGATGGATCTGAGGCAATTGAGAGAGAGAGAGAGAGAGAGAGAGAGAGAGAGAGAGAGAGAGAGAGAGAGAGAGAGAGAGAGGTTATTGTTAGCAAAGCTATTTTTTTTTTTCACTGACACCGTGGTTACTAACATGTAGTATTAATGTCTTCAGTTATTGAACGTCTTTATTACATTATTCTTACTGTCTCCTTACGATTTCAGTTTGATCAGGAGAAAAACTTCAAGTTGGAGAGATTACATACATCCTTCAATAACGCATTTGCTGTATAACCTTTGTACGACGAGTAATATCGTTTGGTGGCAGATCATACTGGTCTGGTCTATTGTGTCATGGATTTAGTTGGTTTGAGTATTTGACCTCGTGAAGAAAGGACGAAAATCTGCACCAAAAGAAATTGGTGCTCCCCTTTCTTATGGGCGTGAAGGGGAAATTGAGAAGACTGCGAAATTCACAGCTGATCGTTCATGTCGGAAGAGAGCAAGGAGGGGAAAAGTCACTGCCTAGAGGGTTGTATGGATGTATCTGCGTCGGTATAGTCGGAGGGTGACTGAGACTATGTGTCCCGTGGCGTTCATCCAGAGTGGGTTGGTGATGTGGTGAGCTAATTAAACTTCAACGCGGTGGGGGGATTTCTTTGTTTCTGGTGACTTTCAGTTATTTTCTTTCTGTAAATATATATATATATATATATATATATATATATATATATATATATATATATATATATATATATATATATATATATATATATATATATTGACAGACGCCTCAATCCCGTTTGGGGGTGGCCACAAACAAATCGCCTTCAAGTCGCCCTGTCCCCCGCCATTTCACTGCCTGCTCCCAACTCACACACCCCTGTCTCATATACCTCTCCACCCCATCCCTCCATCTCATCCTCGGCCTCCCCCTCCCTCTTCCCCCCTCCACCTCACTCACATACACTCTCTTCGTCAGTCTTTCACCCTCCATCCTCTCCACATGGCCAAACCACCTCAGTGTGTTCCTCATAACGCTTCCTATCACATCCACATCCACACCACAACGCTCCTTTATATCCTCATTCGTCAGCCTGTCTCTCCATGTGACTCCACAGGCTGCTCTTAAATAACTCATTTCCACTGCTCTCACTCTTGACTTGTGTCCTTCCAACAACGTCCAAGCTTCACTTCCGTACGTTAGAGTTGGTATCACAATACTGTCATGTAATAACTTTTTCACTTCCATGCTCACTTCCCTGTTTCTTATCACTGCTTTCAAAGAACCAGCAACCTTTCTTCCCTGCTGTACCCTTTCAAGCACTTCACCCTCCAAACCTCCATCCTTACTCATCACACTACCCAAGTACTTAAACGTACTCACATTTTCCAATTCCTCACCATCCAACCTCGCTGTACATTCACTGACTTCACCTCTCTCAAAGACCATCACTTTACTCTTCCCTACATTCACCTTTAGATTCCGTTTCTTACACACTCTCCCAAACTCATCCACCAAGCCTTCCAGCTCCCCTTCGTCTTCACTCAACATCACAGTATCATCTGCAAACAACAGTACAGGGAGTTTCCAAACACTATCCTCTCTCACCAGGGCCACTCCAGCATCCACTACCCTACCTTGTACCTCTTTTATTACCCCATCCATGTACAGATTGAACAACCATGGAGACATGACACATCCCTGTTTCAACCCAAGTTTCAAAGAGAAAAATTCACTTAGTTCACCATCCACACGCACTGCAGCCTTCGCACCATCGTAAATACTCTTCACAGCATTCAAGAACTTCCCATCTACTCCATATATTCTTAACACTTTCCACAATCCTCGTCTATCCACCCTGTCATATGCTTTCTCCAAATCCTTGAAAGCCGCATACAACTTCTTTCCCTTCTTTAGAAACTTTTCCACCAAAGATCTAAGAATGAATATCTGATCTACACAACCTCTTCCCTTCCTAAAACCTCCCTGTTCTTCTCCAACTAATTTCTCTGTTCTTTCTCTAACTCTGTCAATAAGTATCCTACCATATATATACTGAAGTTAGAAGTTACAGGGTTGGAAGAAATGGAATATTGTTCTAGTTAGAGTCAAAGATTTTATACAATTGGGAGTGAGTAATAGGAGGGTGACTTAAAACTGGTATCATTATTAACTGTGGGTGGCACTAACCCATTCATTATGGTAGCGACTTATTTTGTTATACATCTTGTCTCCAGACGATGTCCCTTCGTACTGTAGGGGGTTTATGAACACTGTACAATACTGAAAGTGTCTATTCAACTAAATACTGTGCTGTTGATCACTGTGATGATATACTATCTTGATACCTTGAACGTACTTTTCACGTTGTTCATGCTAATTCCAAACCATTATGAGCGAGCTTATTGCAGACCTCTTGAAAAGAAAATGATAAAGGCTACATACAACCCCTAAAGTTCGAAAAGCTTCTCCTACGCTAAATATAATCGAGTGGAAATGGAAGAAATGCACTAATAACAGCGCTATTCGTACTGTAGAAGTTAACGCTGACTTTTCTAAGGTTGTTGTGGTGTGTGGATGATGATGTGATGGTCCCATGATTCGTCCACCTTGACTTTGTGGAGCAATCGTCCTTTTCCAGCTTATTTGGCGTAGCTTTGGGACAGCCAGCACTACCGTTGTACCTCATCTCCACAACACTTTCGTGACGAGGATCTTGGTTACAACTCATCATACACGTTAGAGATTGTGACAAATTCACGTTCATTTAAGGTGGACAAAGTGAAAGTATAATAACAGTGCTGTGGTGACCCAAGTTGTTGGTTGTGGAGGTGATGGTGTGAGGAGATGATGTGATGCAAGGGGTGCTGCGTTTCGGTAGTTCTGTGCTGGTGATGTATTGCTGTGATGGTGTTGTTGTGGTGGTGTGGTGGCGTCTGGTGTTGCTGTGATGATTCTGTAACAGTATTGTGGAGGTGCTGTAATGGTGCCGTACTTATGCTGTGCTGATAGATTTAGTGCTACACTGGTGTCTCATGGTGTAATGGTACTGCTGTTGTGACGCTGTGGTGGTAGTGTGGTGATAGGCTCTGGGAATTGTTGTGGTGGTCTGTACGGTGGCTGTGCTGATGCTGTGCTGGTGCTGTGGTAATGCTGTGGTGGGACTGTGATGCTAGGGAAGTCATGGGATAATGTTGTGATGGTGCTGTGGTGATGCTGTGGTGGTGCTGTTGTGGTGATCTTGTCCTGGTGCTGTAAGGCTGTGGTGAATTACTGTGATGCTCTTGAGGTTGTGTTGTGGTGATCCGCTGTGGTGGTGCTGTCGTGATCGGCTTTCTCGGGTCTTAAAGCTGTAGTCTTGAGGGTAAATGGGAAACGGAGATGGAGGGAACATTTAAAAGTGAGTGTGTGTGTGTGTGTGTGTGTGTGTGTGTGTGTGTGTGTGTGTGTGTGTGTGTGAGAGAGAGAGAGAGAGAGAGAGAGAGAGACAGACAGACAGAGACAGAGACAGAGACAGACAGACAGAGACAGACAGACAGACAGACAGAGACAGAGACGGACAGACAGACAGACAGACAGACAGAGGCAGAGAGAGGGTGAGGGAGTTCGCTGAAATACTAAAACGAGTAAAGACACTAAATAAAAGAAAGTCAACAGAGGATAAACGTTATAAGGGCGGTGGGGAGGCAGAATGGAGGGAGGCTGAAGAGAGGAGACAGATGTGGAGAATCGGACACAGTGTGGATATGAGAAAAGTAATCCTAAAAGGCTAGTTAGCCAAAGTCAGAGATGGATTTGAATATGGGAAGAGGAAGAAAAGGTATGTTCCTATTGGAGTGCGTAGAACAAAATGTTGGTAGCATTTTGTGTTCAGACTATTCCACTAATTTATTTTCCACATCGATATGAAGTGGTGAATAAATATTTCATGGCAGTGTGCAGCATACAGGACACTGACAAAATATTTTTATTTTCACGGTGTTTTGGTTTCACAGAGCAACACATCGCATTATCATTTTGAAGAAACTCACAAGAGGAAACCAAGCCACAACTCACGTACCAGGAAGTTAAGTGTGTCAAAAAGCAGGACAGACTGTGACAGTGAAAGACTATTGTCCATCACATGCCTGGAGAGTTTCGTCCTTAAGGAGTTATCGGTGTGTGTCGCAGAAAATAGCTGATGCAACGGAGAATTTCTGGTTGTATTCGACTAAACGACGGGAAAGATGTAATGGCGGAATTTGTTGAAGGTTATACTTTTAATTTAAAAAAAAAATTGCCATACCGTTGTACTTGATGAAGCATCACGCCAGCTGAATGACTGCTGCATAACCAGTTTTATGAGTAGTGGAGCTCACTGATCAGTGATCTTACGTTGTGTGGTGGCTGCAGAAGCAATCTCCATATTCTTCAACCTCTGCACAAAGTTAGCTTAGATGGATCGTTTTCTGAGTGACAGACTGCGCTGAAGCAATAATACCTCTATTTACTCCCGTGCGCATCGGCTCTGATTCTGCAACCCTGCTAGTCCCTGTGTCGCCTTCCCCTTCGTAGGTGGGGCTTTACATAGGTCCTATATCATACTTTAAACGTTGACTCAGGATTTCCATCAATAATATGGAGAGATGATTATAGACAACAACACTAGTGTTTATTGAAAGTATGAGTGGAAAAAATCAAGGTTTACTTTGTTGAAAATACTTCGACGCAATGACCTGACAGAATTAACACATCAAAAAGAATGTGACATGGATTCCAATTCACCATTTCATTATATGACTGAAATAAAAAAGGATAGTCTGTTTTTCATTTGCAGATTAATCAAGGAAAATAATCACTGGGTAAGAGGATATGTGTTGGTAAAATATTAAATTTAAAAAAGGCCTAGCTATCTAGTTAGCAACTTGGGCAGTTGTGAGGAGACAATTCACTCTGTTGAAACTTTATAAAACCCTTGTACACAAAGGTTGCTGTGACGATTTTTCTTCTTTTTTTTTAACTAAAATGAGAATGATCGAGTCTGATGGTGTAGTAAATGAAGAAAAAGGAATGTTTGGTGGTAAGGTTAAGGATGCGTCCACGCCAAAAGCTTTCCTGTGCGGGGAGGAGTTCTACATCACAGTAACCCAAAGAAGTGCTTCCTTGCACCTGCCAGAGTTCAGTGGGGCGACTTGTAGGGGATACTATCTATCTATCTATATACCTAGGCTGCTTCCCCCAAGGAAAGGGAGGTAGGGGATACAGTGATGCAAAATTCCATCCGTCTCCTCTCCCGCCAGCAAGCATTTGGTGTGGACGCGGACTTAAGAGAGAAGGAATAATTATATTTGATGGGGAAGTAAGAACTTAGGGTACTAATTGTTGAAAAATATTAATTGGCGTACAACTGAGTATGCTAGGCGTAACAGATGACTTACTCTATCTCTGTCTATTGCCAGACGCCTCAGTCCCGGAAGGGGTGGCCTCAGACAAATCGCCTCCATGTCGCTCTATCCACTCCCCCATTTCACTGCCCTGCTCCCAGCTCACACCCCCCCCTCTCTCATATATACCACTCCATCCCTCCATCTTATCCTCGGCCTCCACCTCATTCACATACACTCTCCTCGTCAGTCTCTCACTCTCCATCCTCTCTGCATGGCCAAACACGATAAACAGGATAAATAAAATCCTTTAGGGTTAAGATATTATAGGAAACACTACAGTATTTAGCCTGGGCATTACATTAGTTGTTAAATGCACTCAACACATCATATTGGCAGCATATTTGTTTGATATAAAGTAGGGACAGCAGTCTGAAAGTCGAATGGGAAATTTCTGTCCGTTTTTGCAAGCATTTAAATCGGCCAGCATGAGACCAAGAGGATCTCATTATAATCTTAAAAAAAGGCAGACCTAACTTACAAATGTAGGTAAAAAATTATCAGTGTCTCATTAAGACCATTCTCTACATTAAAAAATTATTTCATAGTCAGAAGACTTGAAGTTTATTTTATATAAATTAAAAGCTTAAACTCTTTTGGTGATGAGGGCTTCTTTTCCCTGAAAAAAAGAACTCTTGATGTTGGCAGAAACAAAACTGTTTGTGCGCCATCAGTGAGAGAAAGAGTAGAGGATATATTAAAAACTCTGGAAGAAGAAAAGATGAAAGTAGTTGTCAGGTAACTGGAGGAAGTGGAAGGCGGGCGGGGGGTCACCTTACTAATGCTTCTGCAAAGCGAGAACATTTGAAGGGAACAAGAAGAAGCACTGGGAATATGCAGCACATAAACCCCACTGTTATTGTAGGGACAGAAAATTTAACGTTTATCTATGGCCTTGACCTTCTACACAACAAAATCAGATGCGTTCATGTTTTACTGACGCTTAACACTCACCAAATTTTATCCAAATCATATCAAAACTGCTTGAACTGACCTTGTCCTGTGAACGTGACAGTGACCTGTTCTTCTCAAAATGTTTTTTTTTTTTTTTTTTTTAAGGCCCTTCCGTACCATCAGCTCTTCCACCATGTTTGAGTGACATCTAGTAAGACCTGTTTTGAGTTACAGGCTCCAACTTTTGACCTGGAACCCTGACTGATTATTATCAGTCAGATAATTTCGTTATTGTATTACCCTCATCCTCTCCATCAAGTATGGTGAAAACCGAATAAAGCTATTTAACCAGACCTTTCCATATGACACTGATTTCTGACTAATTACTACTCAAAATAACAGGCCACCACCTCACCGACCTTGAACCCTTCCGACAGATTTGGGTAATAAAATATTAATACTGCTTGAGTCACTTTGTTAAAACACACACACACACACACACACACACACACACACACACACACACACACACACACACACACACACACAAAAAAAAACATAACAACTGCCGCGGTATAACGCGCCTGTGCGTTTTTATAAACGAAATATAAGAAAATGTATAATGAAGAAGGCTTTCATATAACTCATGTATTTGTACTATGGTGTCTGACAACATGATGATCATATGTACGACGGGCAGTAATCCAGAGGACATATAAATGGTAGAGTAAATGTAAGTGACTCGCTATCTATCTATCCTGTCTATCTATACATAGCCAGACGCCCTACACCCGTATGGTGTGGCCACAAACAAATGGCCTCCACGTCGCCCTGTACCCTGCCATATCGTCGCCATTCCCTTAACTTACACCTCCTCTCTCATAATACTTTTCCTCTCTATTCCTCCATTTCATCCTTGATCATCACCTCTCTCTACCCCGTCGGCCTCAGTCACATTCACTCTCATCATTAATCTCTCACTTTCCATCCTCTCCACATGGCCAAACCACCTCCCTGTATTTCTCGTAATGCATTTTATCACTTCCACATCCACACCACAACGCTTGTTCATTTCGTCATTTATCAGTCTGTCTCTCCTTATAACTCCGTATGCTTCTCTCAAATAACTCAACTCCACTGCTCTCACTCTTGACGTGTGTCCCTCCAACAAGATCTAAGCTACACTTCCATACGTTAGAGTTGGTATCACAATACTATCATGCAGTGAATTTTTTACTTCCATGCTCACTTCCCAATTTCTTATTATTGTTTTCGATGAACCAGCAACTTTTCCTCCCTGTTGTAACTTTTCAGGCACTTCATCCTCTAAACCTCCATCCTTACTCATCTTACTTCCAAAGAACTTAAATAGACTCACATTTTCTATTTCCTTACGATCCACCCTCTCTTCATTCAGCGACGGCATTTCTCTCAAACACCACGATTTTACTGTTTCCTACACTTACCTTTAGATTCCGTTTCTTACATACTCTCCCAAACTCATGCACAGAGCTTTGCAATTCCCCTTCTACTTCATTTAATAATGTGGTATCATCTGCAAACATCAGAAGAGGAACATTACAAGCACTGCCTTCTCTCATTAGGGCCGCTCCAACATCCACTGCTCTACCTTCCATCTCATAACTCTATCCATATACAACCATTGGGAACATGACACATCCCTGTTTCAGTCCAACATCTAGATAGAAAAATTCATTCAGCTCACCATCCACACGTACTGCAGGTCTAGCACGTACCGTTCACGGCATTCAACAGCTTCCCATTTACTCCACATAAGTTTAATATTTTCCACATTCCATCTCAAGCCACTCTGTCAACTGCTTTCTCTAAATCATGAAGGCCGCACACAACTTCTTTCTCTTTTTTAGAAACTTTTCCAGCAAACACCTTAGAATGAACATCTGATCATCATAAACCCTTCCCGTCCCGAAACCTCCCTGTTCTTCTCCAACTAATTTCTCTGTTATTTCCCTAACTCTGTCAATAAGTATCCTATCATATACTTTTCCTATTACATTAAGAATACAAATCAGCCTATGATTACCACACGCTTCTCTTTCCCTTTTGCCTTGGTACAGGGAAATAATTATCCCTGACTTCCAATCTTCCAGGGCTCTACCTTCCATCCAGGCCAATCAACACTTCTTTCACATCCATTCTACCACTATCTCTCCCCCATGCTTCAGCATTTCACCACACACTCCATCAATTCCTAGGACTTTCCTCATTTTGACTTTCATCATTGCTTCCATTACTTCCATCCTACTGATCTTTTCCTCCCTACTGATTTCCCTCAATCTCCCAGACATTTCCCAGCCACTTATATTCGCGTTTCTTTCAAAATCTATGTTTGACAATTCCTTACAGTGTTCTCTCAATCTGCTCACTTTTTCTCCCTTCTCCACCAGCAATCTTCCATTTTTTATGTTTCACTCTCCTACTACCTTCTTTATCACCCTGCCTTACTCTCTTACCCTCCTTTCATAACATTTTCGTACATTCCCTCCACTTTATACTAAATTCCTTCCAAACTCCTCATCCATCCTCTTCCTAGCCTATCTTAATACTCTTTTCACCTCTTTTCTTCTCTACATATAATTCTCTGTTCCGTCTCTCAACTTCCTCCATGCCTCTGCTTCACATCCACTCCTATATGCTTTCTTCTTTTGTGCTACTGTGTTCTCACCTCTCCATTCCACTATGCTCTTGCTTGCATCCCCTATCATTTTCCCATCATCCCACATACCACCTCCCACTTAAGATATGTTCATTTTCGTCACACAGAAATGCGGGCGTTATTATGGTGCTGCCCATATTATAACTTGCTCTGCCTCTATAATCGCATTAAGATATTCACAATATCATGAGAAAAATTCCTTAAGCCACAGGGAATATTAGTAGTCAGGAGATTGAAAACTACCTTGATAATTCCTTGGACATGTAGGACTTCCCCAGGTATTAGGTGTGGATTTAGCCTAAACAAAATGTCCAAGTTCGTCCATGGCAGTGAGAGAAATAAAAATGTTGAGGTCTGAGAGAAGCCAAAATGGTTGTGTGAGGGAAGGAGTGAGGCTGGTGATGAATGGCGGGAAGTGGAATATTTTAACTTGGATGTATGCAGATGATTCCGTGCTGCCTGCTAACAGTGGACAGGATCTTTTTAAAATGGTCCTCAGTTTTCACGATATTTTTGAGCAACAATACCTGTGTCTGAAAGAGTAAACGTGTAAGAAAAAAAGTTAAAGTAAACCTAGGGTGTGGAAAGAAAAGGTGAAGTGTTTGTGAATAGGGAGTAAGAAATTGATGGAAGATTTTAAGTACCCTGGACCAATAACAACAACAACAACAATAATAATAATAATAATAATAATAATAACAATAATAATAATAATAATAATAATAATAATAATAAATATGTGTGGAGAGGATGCGGAAAGAAACGTGGCTCATAAATTAATCACACTAGCTTATGTTAGGTTAAGTTAGTTTAAATGAGGTTTGGCTGAACAGGATAAGTTTGGCTATCTTACATAGGTTAGGTTGATCAGATTAAGTTAGTTTAGATTAGGTTTGTCTGATCAGGTTAAGTTAGTGTAAATTATGTTTGGTTGGATAGGTTAAGGTAGGTTAGTTTGGATAAGGTTAGATAGACCAGGAATAGTTTGGTTGCTTTAGATTTGGTTTGGTTGATCACCAAGGTGCAGTCAGTTTAAATTATGTTATATTGAACAGATACGGTAATGTTAGTTTAGATTAGGCCAGGTTGATCATGTTATGCTAGCTGATATAAGGTTTGGTTAATAAGCTAAGTTAGGGTAGTTGAAATTATGTTAGGTTGATCAGGTTAGGTTAGGTCAACTTTACTTAAGTTTAGGTTGGACTGGATTAGGGCAATCAAATCAAGTTCTAGTTGCTTTTTGATTTTAGCTTAGTTAAGCAGAGTTAGTTTCCGTTGGAACAAGCTGGAACTTCTGCATTTTTATTTTGTTAGAAAGCCGATTACATACTGCCGATGCTTAAGGAAAAAAAAATTGTAGGGGTTTGTGGCCTTTTTCAATCCTTGAATCTAACACAAACAATGGTATGGCGTGACTCAAGAGTATGGGAAATGGAAACGTTGCTGCGTGATAGGACGAAGTGCAAATTTTATTATTTTCATTTATGGGATGGAATCATGGAAGTTCCGAAGGCTTGACAGCATGGTCTTTATTTTTTTGCTGGGCTTTCTCTTGACAGCTTCTTTACTCTGAGTTTTCTTTTGCTATTGCAGGATCATGCACTGGGTACTAGAGTTATGAGTCCATATTATAATTACAAATCATAATAGACAAATAGATAAATAGATAGATAAATAGACAGATAGACAGCTCTATGCGAGCCTGGGAATGGGAAATGATCTTGCAAGTTACACTGAGGAAAAGCTGACGACAGACTAGGAAGTAGCCAGTCAGGAGATGATGCAGTTAGTTGTCAGCAATACACCAGGTAAACAAAGCCTTGTTGACCATACACACACATACACACATACTCACACACAGGCTTCTAGAACTTTCCAACCACAGTGAACACACGTGACACGACTCCTGTTTCACCAGAATTTAGGAAAGAGAGCTCAGAAGGAGAGAGGCCATAGAAGCGGCAGGGAGTGGGAAGAAAGGCTTAGCAACTTGGAAGAGAGAGAGAGAGAGAGAGAGAGAGAGAGAGAGAGAGAGAGAGAGAGAGAGAGAGATAGGGAGACAGCTAGCGGGACTCTACTTTATACTTCGCTCTGTGTGAGAGACTTGTTAATATTTCCAAGACAAATAATAATAGTCCCATACTATTCTTTACCTCTCCTTGTCATTGAATGACAAATGGGAAAGAAGATTATCCACTTACAAAGCTACTCAAGTATAACAACCGCTTGTCCACAAGTCTAATATATATAACTTCTCTACAAGTAACTACAAAGTCTTTTTATGACATTTGGTGGCAGCGAAAAGAATGCACCTTGTCTTCGAATCAACAGTGAATTTCTACAAAAGCAGGCGACACTCTACAAGATTAACTTCAGTTCTACAGTGAACGAACTATAACCATCTACAATCAACTACAAGTAACAACTCTACGAGTCGTCTGTATAATCTTCTACACGCAACTACAAGTAGCGGCAGTCTTCATCCTACAACGAGTAAATCACAAGAAAAAAGGACCAAGAATACATCAAGTAAGAAAATACAAAACAAACAAATGAAGAGTGAGACACGACTCATAACTCATAACCACCAGACCTCACCCTCCTCTCTCTGCTACATCCATCCAACCTCCACCGCTGACGCAGGAGTGAAGAGGTCAAGACGACGAAGCAAATACCAAGTCCATATTCACAACTCATCTTACTCACTCATCTTCACTCAAGTTACTCATCGCTACTCATTTACTCACCACAGCTACCAGTGTGGGAAGCTGACGTCACCATGTGCTGAGATGATATCACAACGCCAGTCTGCCATGCCAAGCAACGTGTGACTGACACCAGGCACTTCTCACCCACTACTCATTACTCATTATTCACATAGCTCCTACTCATACTCATTTATTTTCACAGTTGAGTTGGAAATTCGACGTTCTATGCTGAGGTTTGCCTGGGACAGCTGTTAACCACCACAAGCACCAGGCCATGGAATTTCCTGAGTAATATTGTCCATCAACACGGCACTAGAATTATCAAGAGATCTTCAATCAAACTTGCATTTTTCTTCCGAGATCGACTTTTGTATCGACACGCCTCTACGATCTGTATCAAGTGGGTAAAATTATACTTACTCATTTCTTCTCAGTGCTAAAATTAGCTATATTCAACTTTTTTTTTACTTATTTCCATATATACACTTATACACTCACTATCTATCATTTATTTCAATTTATTTACTCATGTATTTTGTTTGGACATAAATAAACAAGAGGCGTATTTCATAACACCATATCTTAATGACAGGAATATTATCGCCACCACCCACGTTAATACCAGATAACACACAATTTGCCACAACAACAGACTCACAATTAAGAGAGCACCAAGGCAACATACCAGATGACACACAATTTGCCACAACAACAGACTCACAATTAAGAGAGCCCCAAGGCAACCCACCCCTTGTACAAACCTCACCACACACTAAAGATCAAGAAACAAATATGGCAGTTTCAGATGATGAGTGGGAAACCCCCTCTGACGTAGCAAGTGAGGACTTTGTCGCTGACTTGCACACGTATGCCAATATACTTAACAGGGTTCACCGGTCTGGTCGTACATATTCCACCATTCCCTCACACAACGATAAACACGTCCAAGTTGAATTAGCAGAGCAAACAGTGAAAATGAATCAAGAAACAAATACCGCTGATCTAACAACCACACCTCAAGTGTTTGTGTATCACTAGGATAAAACTGCCCCAAAATTCTCTGGCACAGACAAAGATCGCATTGATGTCATTTCATTAGTCAGTCAGTGCGAACAAATGTTCATCAAGCACCACATACTAGATGAACAAGAGAAAATTGCTATTTTTTCATCTTGCATAAGCCAGGAAAGATGTCCAGCAAGCAATTTACTTCGCTCAGACAAGCTTCATAGGGCTAGGACATATGATGAATTTAAAACTGAATTTTTGAAGAAATTTTCTGGAGGTATGAACTTCTTGCCAGGTATAATTCCAGAATTACATAAAATTGTAGATCTTGTAAGGGAGCACACTACAACCCATGTGCTCAGTGAAATAACTGCTGATGTCTCCACAATCAAAAGAACATTGTTAGTTACTTTGGAAAATTCAAATTGGATACCAGATGATGGAAAGATGTCCCCAGACCTCGTCGTGGACATCATTGGTTATGTAGCTGCCTTGTGTAAATTACCTGATAGGACCCTTAAGATCGCCAAGACGATCGCGTACACCCCAGGAATGTGCTTGCTAGACTTAATGAACGAGGTAGAGATGCAGTGCAGTAAAGCAGGTATGGTCGACACAGATGCACATTCTAGTAGAATGGGGTACCTGAGACAGTATCAGCTGTGAAAACATCTACACCGACCCCAAACAGAGAACAAAATCGATCGCGACCAGAAGGCAGGCAGACCAAACAACCAAACATGACAAGGCCTCGATCACAGACACTGTGCTACAGGCAGTTTCATAAGTTTTCGCGCAGCCAGAGCAGGTCTCGCGCCATAAACAACACTTCTTATGGGAAATCACATCGTAGGTCACAGTCAAGGGATAGGTCCATTCTATGTCATTATTGTGCAAAACCAGGACACACGAGGTATGAATGCTTTATCAAGGCAAAAGAGGACAAGCAAAAGACACAAGGATTTGGTCCTTACTGTAGGCATCATAGATACCAAGGGCACTGGACCAGTGATTGCAAAACAGTAGAATAAATTGTGTCTATGTTCAAATCGGGGGAAGTCCAAGTCATGAAAAAAAACGAACAAACGTAAAGAAAAACAAGTCTAAACTTCACATAGGAGGCATGTTGGGAAATGAGTGTATCTTGATACCAGCTGTATGTGAGGATCAAAACGTTTCCTTATTTTTAGATACAGGCTCTCCAGTGAACTTAATAACACATGAAGAACTAAATAGAATTCTTAAAAATAAAAAGAAAGTAACTTTTCTGGATGAAGCTGATTTAGATTTATACACAACAGATGGACAAGAAATTACAGTGAAAGGTATGATAAGATTAAATATCAGTTTCACAGAGACTACAAGACCATTCTCTGCATTTTTCTATATCGTTGAAAACTTAGCAATTAAAGCTCATATGTTACTGGGCTTAAGATCCATGAGAGCTGAGAACATAACCATACTCCCACAAATGAATGGAATAGACTTTGACAATGAATTCATAGAGGAAATAACTTCAGAGCCCTCACCGATTGGTAGAAGAGAGCCCAAAAAAATTGGTAATATTAATGGCCTAAACAAACATACACAAACAGATGAGTGTATAGATCCACTCCCACCACCAACCCCATCCTCCAGAATTAGTGACCCAGATAACAGTACTGATTTATCGATTTTTCCAGCCCATCTCACTAATGATTTAGTTATACCACCTAATTCCTACATGAAGGTTACTATAAAGAGCAAATTACGGAATAGTACTGTTCTTGTCTTAGAAGAATTATGTAAAGTAAAGGGATTGTCAGTAGAAAACGCATTATGTCATACGAACGACGAAGGGCAATCTCAGATATTCACAATTAATCACATGAATGGGGAAGTTCAGTTGAAAAAGGGAACTTGCATAGTTAATATTGAAAAATGTCCCGCCCCTGTGAAGGAAATAGTTATAGCTGGAGTGACAAGTGAGATACAATCTACGGATAGAGAAAGAATAAAAGAGAATTTAATTCACTCAGGTGAATTTGATGAAGAAAATGATTTGTTAACCCTGCTGGAAACACACAGGGACACCGTAGCATTGCCCGGAGAACAATTAGGGTGTACTAACTTGGTTAATCACATGATTAATGTGCACCCAGAAACACCACCAATTTTCGTACCAGCTTACCGCATACCACACTCCCAACGTACACTTGCAAATCAGTATGTCGATGAAATGTTAAAACTTGGAATTATTGAGCCTTCAGTCTCCCCGTTGAATGCCCTATTATTCTTCGTGCCCAAACGAAATGGAGAAATGCGTGCTGTAGTAGATTACCATAAACTAAATAATCACACAATCCCAGACAGATTTCCCATGCCATTGCTAAGCGACGTTCTACAGAATATTGGTCCTGAGAATAATATATTCTCGACCATCGATCTCCTAAACGGCTATTATCAGATTCCGGTATCGAAGGAGTCACGTAAATATACTGTCTTTTCAACAAACAGAGGCCATTATCAATATACAAGAATGCCAATGGGACTGAGGACAGCCCCAGGCACATTCCAGCGTCTTATGAATTACGTATTGTCCGGAATTTTAGGACAAGGAATATTTGTTTATCTTGATGATATTATAATCGCAACGAAGAATATTAAGGATCATCTCAGGAAATTAGACTTACTCTTACAAAAGCTTAGTGATGCTGGTTTAAAAATTAAACTTTCTAAATGCAAATTTTGCTTTAAGGAAATAATTTTCTTAGGCCACAAATTAAGTTCTGATGGTATTCACACCACTGATGACAAAATACAGGCAGTGAGAGATTTTCCTGAACCCACTACGACTGACGAAGTTAGACAATTTTTAGGTCTGGCTGGGTACTATAGGTCATTCGTACCACAGTTCTCTCATATAGCCTTTCCTCTATTCCAACTACTCAAGAAAGATGCTGTATTCCAATGGGAAGAAGAACAAAAAAGGGCATTTAACAATCTACAAATTAAACTAACAAATGCACCTTGTTTAGCATATCCAGATTACACAAAATCATTTCTTATTTGTACAGACGCATCAGCTAAAGGATTAGGGGCTGTACTGATGCAGGAAGATAAAAGAGGAAAAAATCAACCAATTGCATTTGCCAGCAGACAAACAAGAGGTGCAGAGAAAAATTATTGCACTACAGACTTAGAGGCACTTGCAGTGGTTTTTGCATTACAAAAGTTTCGAGATTTGGAATATGGTTACGAAATCCACTTATTCACTGACCATAAACCACTGGTGGGTATGTTTAAAGAAAAACTCCTTTCTGGGAGGAGAGCAAGATGGAAATGTACAGTTGAAAACTACAATGTACAAATTCATTATATACAAGGTAAAATGAACATAGTAGCTGACGCATTATCTAGGAACCCGAACACAATTCAGGTCGCAATGTTAGATCTCAAAGGAAATATCCCAAATCACGAGGATATCGCAAAGGCACAAAGACTTAACCCAATATGGTCTACAAGTTAGAAAGTGGAGATGACATACAATTACCCAAACTGCATGTCCCACTTGAACAATTCACAATGGTCAATAATACATTATACAAAATTAACTCTAAACAACCAAAACGCCAAAGAAATACTAACCAGTTGGTAGTACCTAATGACATGATACCCCAAGTATTACGAATGATACATGACAGCCCACATGCAAGACATCCTGGAAAGGATAAGACATTCAACCAAGCCCAGCTGTTATATTACTGGCCTTCATTACGAAAAGATATAAACAGTCATATAGACAAATGCGAATCATGTGCGAAACACAAAGGATACCCAATCACACCTGCACCGATGGGTAATTACTTTGTACCACATCAACCATGGGACGTTGTCGCTGTTGATTTACTCAAGATGCCATTATCATACAATAATAACTTATACTTATTCGTAGCAACGGATCATTTTTCCCGTTATGTCATTTTAGCTCCAATTAAAGATAAGACAGCAGAGACAGTAGCAAAGGCAATAACAGATAATGTAATATGTCGCTTTACTACCCCAAAGGTACTAATAAGTGATAATGGAGGAGAATTTAATTCTGAGATCTTACAAGAAATATGTAAACAATACAACATGAAAAAGGTTAACATTAGCCTATCTCCCAGCATCGAATGGGTTGGTAGAGAGACAAAATAAAAAAGTATTAGATGTGCTACCACACATTCTCAGTGAAAATTATGCAAGCTGGGATGATTGGATTCCCAGAGTAGAAGCCTCAATTAATGGATCTATTAATAAATCCATAGGTGACACACCACATTTCATTATATATGGCACAGATAAAAAATTACCATATGAGCTCCTAGAAGGTGACAGCATGCCTATATACAATTACGATGATTACTCTAAACTCCGTTTACGTGAATTCCAGGACATTCACAAAAGAGTCAAAAAACAATTAACGATGTCCAAGGAAGAAATGATGGAGGCATTTAACAAGAAGGCAAGAGATTCACCTATCAGCTTAGGAGATATTGTTTACGGTATCATTCATACGAGAGACAATAAATTATCCCCAAAATTTGAGGGCCCATACAGAGTAATTAACATAAAAGCAAACAAAGTTTTAATTAAGTCACTTTCAAGTGGCGAGGAGAAACAAGTTCATATTGACCATTTAAAACGAGTTTCAAGGGAATTATCCCATAATTATTCAGCCTCGGATACAACCGAACAGGTGAACGTACCTCAAGAAACCAAGCAAGAAAACAACAATCATTACAAAAAGAAATTAAGGTCATATATCCAAACAATCGAACATAGGTGCAACTGTTCCAATCAGATCTACAGTACATCATTTACGAGAATTAAATATCGATTTAAACTCCTTCTATAAATGAAATAACAATCAACCGTAACGCACATCATCACTATCATCGACCACAGCATGACCATATTAGGAAATTAATAGATTTTTTTTATTTTTTCAGTAGGTTACGATGAAGGGACTTATGCTATTGATTCTCCTCTACATAGCAAGAGGATATGCGCACTTAGACCCCCAACACATAGTACGACAAGGATGCCTCATAGCTCCAACGGCCACGACTACAATCGTTAAGGACGTCATGAGTACTGAAATAAGTCTAGATTACTTGTATGAATTACCTACTTATCTAGACAGACTTGCGACGCCGATGCGAACTCTGGACTTCATGATAGGAAATTATGTTTCACAAGCACATAACACCAAGAAAGTGAATGAAATGGTAAAGTTAGCGAAATGGAAACTAAAACAGGCAAAGTCAACTATGCTCATCATGATCCAAGATCTCCCATCTTATGGAACGGAGGTACTGAGCGACAGGAACAACATCACACGTACTCGCCAAAATCGCGGTTTGTTCGACCTGGGTGGCGCAGTTCTTGGGAACATCTTTGGATTGGCTACAGAGGATAACCTTAAAGAAATAAACAACAAATTTAATAAGATAGCTCAGGTACTAACATACCAAGATAAATTCATCACAGGACAGAACTCAGCAATGAGGACAATTGTGAAAAATCTGAAAAAAGCAGAAAACATAGCTCTCGAGAGTGTAGATAAAATAAATGAAATGGAAGGAAACATTACACTTTTCCAACACATCTCCATCATCACAGAACATATTGACACAATTCTACTACAATTAGACAACACTAGAGATCGTTTCAGGGCGCTTATGCAAGGAATTTCGAATGCTGGTGATGGCAAGATCACAATTGACTTACTCCCAGTTCATGAGCTACGTCAGATAGTTAGTCAAGGCATACATAAACATAAATTGAAGCCGTTGTTCTGCAGTAGAGAATTCATGCAATATTATCCATATTTAGAAGCAACACTAACACCAACATCAGTAGTAGTTCATGTACCATTCATAACTGAAGACCTGTTCACAGTATACCAATTATATCCCTTCCCATATAAAAATAACAACACTTTGGTCATCATCAACATCAACACAGACACCGAACTCATCATGGTCTCCAAGAGACGGGACACTGTCACTTTCGCAAGTGAATCAACGATTGAACGAAAGTGCCGCACATCCTTACATGCTGTTCATCTTTGTCCTGCGTACATTTTCACGTTTCAGCCTACTGATACAGTCCCTTGTGAAATGGCTATCATCAGAAATGACAATATTCATCATCACTGCAACTTCACTTTTGCTCCAGATAAACTTGTACACCATCAACGCATTGGACACTCACAGTTTTTTTTATTTCCCTCATAACACATCAGTTTACATAGTCTGTCCAGATATACCACCATCTCATACATCTGCATCAGGCTTATACATAGCACCAGACTACTGTGCGGTATTTACACCAGCCATGTCTACTTTATCCACCCTCAATCACTATACCATTCTCAATCATACACACAAACATTTCCACCCACTGCCTGATATGGTCTTAAACATGAGCACAAGTATTAAGTTGACTTCACCTAAGTTTGAAACTATGCAGCTGATCAATGAAACAATGAAGCCCTGGGAAGATTTGAGTTTGAGTATGTTCAACCCATATTATGTGTATAGCCCAGCACCTACCGTCTTTATAATCTTCTGCATTGTATTTGCAGTACTGCTGTTTGCAATGCACAGAATGCATGCAAGAATTGCTAATTTGGAGTCATTATTTAGTGGGGGGAGAGTTAACATCCAAGTTAACCCCCCTGAATGAAGTGTACATATTTTGTATATAGTATTATATATATATATATATATATATATATATATATATATATATATATATATATATATATATATATATATATATATATAAAGAAAAAAATACAAAGAAGAATGACTCATGTATGGCATACCAATACCATTATCTTTAAATGAAATATTAATAACTCTTACAATAATACATACTGTATTACAGTTAAATAATTTACTTTTAATGCATTTATTCAAATATATATACAACTTGTTCAAAATGTAATATTTCTGAATAATCACTATTTACTATAAATATTATATGTATACAATATTATAATCAATATTATGTACTAATAGATTAGCATATGTCAATGATAATTGCTGTCGGAGGACCTTCAGCTGTGCGGCCGAGCATATGTTATGAGTCCATATTATAATTACAAATCATAATAGACAAATAGATAAATAGATAGATAAATAGACAGATAGACAGCTCTATGCGAGCCTGGGAATGGGAAATGATCTTGCAAGTTACACTGAGGAAAAGCTGACGACAGATTACGAAGTAGCCAGTCAGGAGATGATGCAGTTAGTTTGTCAGTTAGTTTGTCAGTGAACAAAGCCTTGTTGACCATACACACACATACACACATACTCACACACAGGCTTCTAGAACTTTCCAACCACAGTGAACACACGTGACACGACTCCTGTTTCACCAGAATTTAGGAAAGAGAGCTCAGAAGGAGAGAGGCCATAGAAGCGGCAGGGAGTGGGAAGAAAGGCTTAGCAACTTGGAAGAGAGAGAGAGAGAGAGAGAGAGAGAGAGAGAGAGAGATAGGGAGATAGCTAGCGGGACTCTACTTTATACTTCGCTCTGTGTGAGAGACTTGTTAATATTTCCAAGACAAATAAAAATAGTCCCATACTATTCTTTACCTCTCCTTGTCATTGAATGACAAATGGGAAAGAAGATTATCCACTTACAAAGCTACTCAAGTATAACAACCGCTCGTCCACAAGTCTAATATATATAACTTCTCTACAAGTAACTACAAAGTCTTTTTATGACACTAGAACAGTGAGAAAGTGGGTCAGAATGATGGTGACGGTGAACATGCTCGGAAGCAAGGTCTATTTTTGTTTAACAACTCTCCTGACAAAATGATGAGGTTATATCCAAACTGCACTGTTTAATATGCTTTTATGAAGCCTCACCCCTTCCCTTCGTCTAGCCAATAAAAAATACAGAAATCTAGTATAAATAACATTTTCCTCTTCGGATGTTCATAGTCACCAGAATGTGTGACTAGATAATAACAATACAAAATAAAATGGATATATTCAGAAGTCACGGGTCATGGTCATACTGTACTTTCAACATGCCGTACTGGAATGTAATTCAATGAAGGTTAAAAGTGCATGCGGCTAATTTACTCATGGGAAATGGCTGATTAATATTAATGTTTAAAACTTTTTGATCAAACGTTACTGTTAAAAAAAATAATAATGCGTTTGCCCAAAACTGATGGGAAAGTTATTGAAATTACGAGTTTCTCACTACAGATCCATTAGACTGTTGGTGAACTTGACTAAGTGGGATGTTGCACAAAGGAAAAATGCACTGCCTGGGATGTGTGTATCTATATGTATATCTCTATCTTTATTAGTTATCAGGCTCGACTGCAGGATCGTACCTGCTCGTCGAAGGGAACACTTGAAACCAGAATTTACCTTTCACAATACAATTGGGGAAGGTGTGTGTGTGTGTGTGTGTGTGTGTGTGTGTGTGTGTGTGTGTGTGTGTGTGTGTGTGTGTGTGTGTGTGTGTGTGTGTGTCCAGTGACATGCGGATTACTGGAAGTTCTGTACTGTTCATGTTTCTATGTGTCAGTCAGTATATGCTACAGGTAGAACATAAAGGATGAAACATAAAGAAGCCTATAAGCCAACGTACTACCAGCTCCCAAACTGTGTCTGCAAGGGCGTGGGCTCAAACCCAACAAACTCGTGTCTCGTACATTACGATAAGGGAACACTAACACCACCGATCCACAGCAGCCTCCCTAGAATGTCCCACTGACAGAAATGAAGAATGATGTGAAACGTTGAAGAATGGGAAGGCAGTAGGTGTGCACAAGGATAAAGGAGTGATAAAATGTACTGGATGGAGCACAATGAAGGTCTCTGTTTGTAGAAAATTGGTCAAAAGTCTGACTGAGGGGTTTGTACCTGAGGAAATAAAGGGAGAGAGAGAGAAAGAGAGAGAGAGAGAGAGAGAGAGAGAGATTTGTCATATTCTATCAATAGCTATTGAGATGTCTGGCGGTAGAGCAAAAGTTCCACCGAAATCCCAAAAATACGATGACCAAGAATCAGAGTGGAATATAAGAAGATTACGAGCTGAGCATGCCTAACGGAACCCATAGAGGCGGTCAGAAAAGTTATGATATGAAAAGTCTTTCAATTTTTTTCCTGCTGAAGATAGAGTGGAAGATAAAAAAACACTGAGTGATAATGTTTGGGAGTGCTCATTCTTATTGAGGAAGGCCTAAAAATGAGAAAGCTATCAAGAAGAAGAAAAAGTACAAACTGACGGTCAAAGGCAAAAAGAGCTGGCGAAAGCAGTGTATCATCACAGAAACACAGGTCTGGAGAAGGATCGGAGAAACCCCATCATTACGATATGCCTCACTAGTCTTGAGGGACTGACAGCAGAAGTACTGTACATAATTATTTGGAAGAGTATTAATGACAGACAGGAGATGAAGGATAACACTGCTGATGCCTGTCCAAGATGCAACACAGCACCCCATACTATTAAGCACATTATGGAAGATTGCATTGCACACAATCACCTACGCCAACAACACAACATACACTCTTTGAGAGCTCTGTGGGAAAGCCCGGTCTCGGCCATGGTCTTCCTAAGGGACTCGGGGCTGTTCGGCCGGACTGCCTAGGGAACAACTACTACTACTACTACCGTCTAAAGTCGAACAAAAGGAGAGAATTTATGGGAAATTTTCTGCCATATTAGTGGATGAAGCAGGTACAGAGCTATCAGAGCGACTACGAGGGGAAAGAGAAGTAAAGTTGTTATTTTTTTTTTTTTTTTTTACAAAGTACCCGAATGGACAGGAAAAAAATTTGAGATCAAGAGTTTTGAACACTTATAACAGATGAAGTTAATTATAGTAAAGCAAAGAACAGACATAGCACCATTCCGGCCTGCAATCGAAATAATGAAACGCTGCGAACTACTGTAGGGCCACAACCTGTTGACGCAAACTGTCGTTCGGTATGCCTCCACCAAGCCTTGCGCACGGATTTGCCATTCAACCTCCGTGACAGGGTTCATTGTGGGTTGAAGTGAGACTAAAGATAAACTAAGTTGACATCATATGACCTTGGCCTTTGATCGCTTGACCTCACTGACCTAATCAGATCATCATCCCTTCATACTGTATCACTGACAACAGTTTGGTCAAAATTCATCAATGGTTCAGAAGATTTCGCGCCCAAACCCATATGATCTTGACCCTTGACTGCTTGATCTTGCTGACCTAAACAGTTCATCGTCCCTTCATATTATATCACTGACAAAAGTTTGGTCGATATTCGTCAAGGGAATCAGGAAATACCGCGCCCACATCCATATGGCCTTTACCTTTGACCCCTTGACCTTGCTGACCTGATCAGTTCATTGTCTCTTCATACTATATCATTGACAAGCATTTTGTCGAATTCCGCTGAGGGGTTCAGGAGATATCGCGTGAGATTCAAGATATATCACGCCCACACCTATATGACCTTAACCTTTGACACCTGACCTTGTAGACCTAATTATTTAATCATCCTCTCATACTGTATCACTGAAAAAAGTTTTGTCGAAATCCGTCGGGCGGTTCTAAAGATATCTCACCCAAACCCTTATGACCTTGACTTTTGACCCCTTGACCTTGCTGACGCAATCAGTTCATCGTCTTTTCGTACTGTATCACCGACAAAAGTTCGATCGAAATCCGTCAAGGGGTTGAGGAGATATCGCACCCACAAGGATGAGCTAAATCGACCCTATATCATCTCGCTCTTTGACCCCTTGACCTAGTTGAACTAATCGGTTCACCATCTCATACTGCATCACTGACAAAAGTTTGGTGGAAATCCGTCGATGGGTTCTGGAGATATCGTGCCCACAATAATGTTATGGACGCACTGACCCACGCACGCGCCTACGCACGCACGGACGGACAAACCAATCACTTAATGCCTCCTCCACCATAGGTGGGCAGAGGCATTATAAAGTCAAGTTTTGTATCTGTGTTTCTGTCTATGCCTTTGTTCGTTTCTTTTACGAGAACGGTAATAGATGCCTCGTGTAGGTGGTGGCGACCATCATCCACTCACTTGATGTAGTGCTGCCTACTTCTTCCTTAGCCTTTTTCATTCTTTTTCTGTGCCTACCCTCCTCTCTTCCAATTTCACCCATCTTTCCTGTCACTTCTAATTGCTTTTCTTTCCTTTACAGGTGGCTTTACATTGAGTGACAAGCCAAATGGTTTCCTGTAAGCCAAGAAACCATTTACAACGCTGGGTGGTAACCAAATAATAAATCATACCTGCTCCCTCCGTGTCAACAAGTGGGTTGGTGGAGGGTTAGTGCCCCTCCCCGTAAAACATATAACTCAAAGTCAAATGGCCACCCCTTACAGGATAATGGCGTCTGGCAATAGGTAGATAGATGCCAACCTAATTCTTTTTGCAATAGGTTACGATAGGTCCAGAGAGTATCAGAAAAATACCAAACAAAATTTTTGACTATCGCACACGATGCGTCTGAGAGAAATTGTTGGATATCGCAACATGCTAAAGTACGTGAAACATTTTTTTCGACATTTTGGTCAGATTTGGTTATTGTGGGCCCAGTAAGGATATGGAACAAAGATAATGGCATTTGCAAACATTTTGTGATGTAAAGGCTATTAGTTAGCCTCGTAAATTTTTGCGGACAAGCATTAGAGTAAGTATACAAGATTCAGAGGTAAGTTAGTTCCTACTGAAAGCTACAGTACCTTCTTATTAAGGGCAGTATTAGACCAAACGTGACGGAAAAATGAATTTTTTGCATTAATCATGGGCAAGAGACTGGCATGCATATCTCCATGCAGAGCAGAATAACTCCGTAATGCGCGAAGCACACTAAGATGGATCCACCGTGGATGTAAAAATAATTTGAGTAAAAAATAAATGCTAGTAGGAGTCTCCCAACCCGCCGTGTCAAAATTGCCACGGACATTGCTTTTGAAAGGATCCACTGGCCTAGCATGAGCGATATGACAGATTACTGTGATAAAATTGTGGTCGGACGAGCCAATGCAGCGGAAAGACTGAGAGAGTAAGCAATGCGATTAGGCGTAAGGGACAGGTAAAGTAACCTGTATGATGGGGCTCTCCAAAGTGGTCAGGAATTTTTGCAGGGTGCTGTACAAGCTGCTTGAAGTCGCTAAAGATAGAAAAGACGTAGGCTTACATATTAGGTGAATTAGTGACTGAAGAGGAGAGCCAGATGTGATGGTGAACACTGAAATCTCCTAATGTCATGTCAGGAGAGAGGGGCATGGGAAGAAAGTTCTTTAGAAGAAAGATGATCAAAGAATTCAGTATAGTCGTTGGAATTAGGATAAACAACAACAACAACACACACACACACACACACACACACACACACACACACACACACACACACACACACACACACACACACACAGCTGCGGCCAGAGCACAGAGAATTCAAAGGACTGAAGCTTGGGAATACGAGAGCCTATTACGATCCTGTGCACATGCATGCACAACCACCCTTGCGTTGGAATGAATGTAGGGAAACAGTAACATTGGGGAAAAACCTAGCTGTTATTGTCGGTCGGATGAACTTCAGTGAGGGATAGAAGGTGAAGTTTCCTGGGGTAGAGCTGATGGTCAGAACAGGAGGAAATGGGAATATGCAAAGAACTTTACAGAAACTGTTAGCACGTCAGAAAATAGTCCAGTACATGTCATATGGTGGTCGCTAGGAAAGGAATAAAAATAGTGTTAATGTTATATGAAAGGATGAACGTATCTATGAGAGAAAGTATGGAAGTCAGATAACACACAATCCTGTTCGTGCAAATTCTCACAGTAAGTGTCCTTGTCGAACTTGTGACCTGCGTCGCACCATGAAACAGTGAAAAAAGAGAAACCTGGTTGGGGTGGACTGGAACTTTGGTGGAGCGTTAGGCTTTTGCAAGCTCAGTTTCAAAAGATCCTCCAAGAATGAACATATTGGGGGAGAAATATAAAGTGGTGGGGGAAAAACTGACTGGTGGTCGGTGGTGGAGAGAAGTGCTATGAGTGGATGCTTTGTAAAAACAGGTGTTGTAGGAAAAATGGGTTGATTGCAGTGAAGGTTTATTGCAATTTTCCCTCGCTCGAAAGCAGAACATGCTCACGTTGCTCTTATATAACATGGCGACTTCCGACTGAGGTAGCAACTGAAACTGCATGTCGGTGGTGAGTCCTGTGTTACTCTTCTTAGCCCCAGCATCAAGGGATGTTCATTCAGCTATAAATTCATATGGGGGTGGCAATAAAAATATCTTGCATTGAAAATGATATTGAATATTATGTTGGTAGCAAGAGACGAATTTCATCTTACTGAAGTAGTTAAGGTTGCCTGTATCAAGCTTAACCCTATCGTTAGTTTTTTTTTTTTTTTTTTTTTTTTTTGACTCGTCAGACGATTTCATCAATCTTTGGAGGACCTCTCGCAGCGATGGAGTAAATGATTGCTATGTCAATCTCGTCAAGTTTTTCTGTCAATAATTATTTTTCTTAAGCTAACTAAAATCATCTGAAGGTAATGATAAGAAAATGAAAGAGACATCCAACGGAATTACGTGGCTATTGTAAGAGCAAAATACTAAAAGTCAGCTGAGTGAAGAGCTTAAGAAAAAGGCATCATGTTGTTGAATGTATTCATTATTTTGTCACCCGGCAGATGGAAACTTTTCCCCCGATGGTGTGAGACGGTGTAATAGTAAACAACTTCACAGAGAAGCCCGTTCAGCTGATCGTTATTGATTTTTTTTTTTTTTTTTTATGAAGAACAAACTACATGAGACATTAATGCAATTTCCTTTTCTTGTCCATCCAGTTAAAACCAGACTTACATCAGGGACTTAATCAAAAGTTTTTTGTCTGTGTGCAGAACCATCACAGGGGAAGGCAGACCTAAAGTTTGAACAAATTATTTCCTCACAGAAAAATACGACCAAATATTCGGCTAGGCACAATAAAGGATAAATTTTGGTGGCGCATACGATGCTGGAGTTATTTAAATGAGAAATATAAAGGCCTAACGTAAAATGAAGTTCAGGGGTTTACAGGTGGACTAGTTGCAGAGAAGAGTAAAACAATTATTTTGAGGAGAAAAGCCGATTCACTGAGTTATTCGGTACTTTGGCACAACAGGAGGATAAAATGGCAAATACGTAGAGGAGGTGCAGGGTTCAGTGATCTAAGGAAATAACATTACTTTATTTATGAAGGCTTGATATTAAACAGAGGCAGGAGCGCCTAAAGCTATATTAGTTGCAGTTTTAACCTAGAGGTGTGAGATCTTGGAAAAACATCAGTATCAGAATTAAAGGGTGTGAGCGACAGGAACAGGACTATGTGTACGATATTCATGAGAGATGTTTAGTAAGGAGGTATGTTGACTAAAGGGTAGAAAAGACTGTGGTTAGATGATTATGACAAATACAGAGGATGGAAAAGGTTGTGAAAAAAGTATATTGAGCAATCATGTCTGATAATATGAGGATCCTTAGAGGGCCAACAATGAGGTGCATGGTTATGGTAAGTAAATTGTAAATCACGGAGAATATGCAAAATAAAAAATGACGCCAAATTAAAATCAATGGAGCAAATATCTGTACAGAAAAAAAATACCAAATGTTGCATCCCACTTTCGCTTCACAGTTGGTGGGATTATCTCTGTCAAGCAAGAATTATGAAGCGCATGTAGACTGGTGGACTTGTGAGGTGGAACTGATAATTCCAAAGTCTTGAGAAAAGAATAAATGAATGTTTAGTCCATTTCCTCGGATACCCAAGTGGTAATTTTCCCACATTTCGTTTCCCTGTTCCAATTCTGTAACCTTTCCACCTCATGTATTATCCCCAAGCCCGGATGCGGGGCTCGGCCGCTTACCCTCATAGCCTGGGATGATCAGCAATTTTTGCCCAGTTTTCAGATATGTGCAAAAAAAAAAAAAAAAAAAAACTACAGTCAAAAACTAAACAGAAGATGAAAGTACAACCCTTTGGCTATGCGATGACGTTATCAATAGCCCGGTAGGTGGGCAATCAACAATGGGGGGAGGAGAGGAAAACAAGTGACCAAAATCCATTTTTTTCGGCACTTCGCCACCTGCCTGGACGTACCGTGCTCCTCATAACTTCTTGCTTATTCCTTGTTTACGGTGAATTCTGACAAACAAGCAGAAATAATTCCTTAATATATATATAGATAGATAGATAGGTAGATACTGTATAACACACACACACACACACACACACACACACACACACACACTATTCCCTATGATATCTTACTGACTGGGACAGGCAGAGCGATGGTGGAAGGTGGCAGTGGGTAGAAAGTCACGTGTCACCACCATACTGACACGTATACACTCGCAAAACACCAGCAATTTTTCACATTATTAATGTATATAGGAGGGTGGCAGAGGAGAGGAAAACACCCGCAATTTTTCAGAATTTGCTAGAATGACTAGAGTCGTCACCCGGGGAATAGAGCATGTTTCGCTAGATCGACTATGGTCGTCACCCGGGGTTAAGGGGTTAAAGGGAACAGTGTTGTGGTGGTAATGCTTAAATAAATTTTCCACAGCATTATTGCATGTACAAAGAAACATGCTCTAGCTAAGGCAAAGAGGGCCTGGAATCTCTGTAACTCATCCAAAATATATGTTGATTTGCACTTGCATATGTGCAATATTCCCTGGATCGATTTTGTAGCTTTTGACTTCAGGTAAATAAATTGCATACCAACTTCATTTTACGTTAGGCCTTTATATTTCTTCTTGTAAGAACTTCAGCTTGGTATCCGCCTCCAAAATTCACCTTTCATTGTGCTTAAACGAATATTTGGTGGCATTTTCCTATGAAAGAATTAATTTGTTCAAACTTGGGGCTTGGAGTCCTCTGCGATGGTACTGTACAATGATAAACAAACCTTGGATTAAATTACGGATATATGTTTGTTTTTTATTGGACGCACAAGAAAAGGAAATTGCATAAATGTTTCATGTAGTCTGTTTTTCATTTAAATCAGTATATAGGAGCTAAATGAGTTTCTTAGTGAATTTGTTCCCTATTACACGCTCTTACACCGATCGGGGAAAAGTTTCCATCTACCAGGCGACAAATTAATGAATTTCTTCAACAACATGAGCCTTTCTCTGAAGCACTTCATTCTGATAACTTTCATTATTTTTTCTTACAATAGCCACGTCATTCCTATGGATGCATCTTTTGTTTTCTTATTATTACCTTCAAAATGATTTTAGTTAGCTTAAGAGAGCTTACTTGTTATAAGAAAACTGGGCGAGAATGACATAGCAATCATTATATCACTGCTGATGGTCCTTCTAAGATTGATGAAATCGTCTGACGATACAATAAAAATAAATAACGATTGGGTTAATCTTGACTCAGCCGAACTTAACTGCTTCAGTAAGCTGAAATTAGTCTCTTGCTACCATCATATGATTTCTCAATTACATTTTCACTGTAAGATATTATTATTGTAATCCTCCATGCCGGGGCTAAGACGCGTACCACAGGACTCACCATCAACATGCAGCTTTCGATTGCTACCTCAGCAGAAAGTCGCCATGTATTTAAGAACAACGTGAGCATGTTTTGTTTGGGGGCAAGAGAAAACTGCAATAATCCTTCACTGCATTCAACCCATTATTCCTACAATACCTTTTTTTTTTTTTTTTTTTTTTTTCCCGAGGTATCCACTCATAGCACTCCTCTTCATCACCAACCACCAGTCTATTTCTTTTCCGGACCACTTTTCTTCTTCCTCCCTCGATTTATTCATTCTTGAAGGATGTTTTAAAATTAGGCTTGCAAAAGTAAAACTCATCACCAAAGTTCCAGTCCATCCCAATCATTTTGCTCTCCATGTCTAACCCTTCATTCCCTTTGTATAATGGCGCAAAGCAGGAGTAGTACAAAAGTGCCCAGGAGTACGCAGCATAGACCTGGGCAGGGGTTTGAAGTGGAGTTTGCCTGAAGGCATGCCCAGTAGTACGCAAACCCCCCCCCCCCCCGTGCGTACTACTGGGCATGCCTTCAGGCAAACCCCACTTCAAACCCCTGCCCAGGTCTACGCACGCCTAATCCTGGACACTTTGTAATAAGTATCCCCCCCCTTATATATATATATATATATATATATATATATCCTCATTATTAGCTCATATACCTGCTATCCAAATCTATAAGTAGGGATGAGGAGTTTGGGGGACTGACTTCTGCTTCCCGTGGAGGTTGGTGATAAACAGAGCAGAAAATAACCTCCAGCAAAAAAACTTTCACCTACCGAAAGATTCTCTCTCTCTCTCTCTCTCTCTCTCTCTCTCTCTCTCTCTCTCTCTCTCTCTCTCTCATCCAGTATTCTGACTAATTTCTTCTTATTCTCCACACCATTACCACTATTATTACCTGATTTTAAGAAAACGTCTTTTCATATAATAGACAAATAAAAAACAGTGAAACAGCAATCATTATTATTTTTTCCCTATACTAACACTTAGCTACACTGGAATCTACATTTCTCTCTCACCTGCCCCCTCACTAAATGGTTTTAGGTTATCAGATTTTGACCATTTGTCACTTAGGCTGTCACCTGGCGAAAATGAATGAATTATTTGGGGCACTAAAGATAAATTTCAGTAAACAAACTCTCTCCTCCATCTTTTTCTCTTCTTTTTCTTATTCCCTGCTTTTACAGTCAAAATCAACCTTCAGCTAGAATCTTATTGCTTTTATTATGATTATTATTAATAAATTATATTTATCACTACTGGAAAAATAATTAGTCTGTTTCTCTCTTCATTCTGTTTTCTAATTTCTTCTAATTCGCCACACCATTACCACTATTATTACCAGATTTAAGAAATCTCTTTTCATATAAAGGACAAATAAAAAAGTGAAATATTTGAAGACATTTATTTAATCACTTTCCTATTGCACACAACCTAAACCAGGACATATCAGGCACAGTGCATCACTCAGGTACATTGGATCTGCACATTTAAAGCAAAATATCATGGGTATCTTGAGTGGATCACACAGTGTTTCCAAATTTTCATCACACCACAGTTCAGTTAAGGGCGACTTCGCGTGGTTATGGTCGAGTTTGATAACCGTCCATAGATCACATCCCAGGCTTGTACCTAAGGAAGAAAAGTCCAATAAATCACTCTTAGTTACAATAAATCAAACACTTCTTGAGTCACCCATTAAAGATACCTTACCCACCCGACTCTTCCATTTTCTGTAGATGTCTGTCGGAGTCTCATCTCCAGAGGTTTATATATCCATCTGTAGATTATTACCAAGCACTGTCATACACCCATCACCTATTATGGAATTGTAAGGACTGATACCAGTGTGTAGTGACTACACTCTTCAGGGAAGATTCTTGAATAGGTAAAATGCACATTCTTTGTAATTATATTTATTCAAACAGAAAGTGCGTCGGTAGTCAGGGATAAGTACAGGAAAATATTTATACACATATTTTAGAACCCGTTTATCGTTCTCGACATACAGTAATTATATTTGCGGAACTGTTTTTTGATTATCATCATCAATCTATCTACACCCTCTGTACATATGACATGTATGAAAAATAATACATAGGTCCCACAAACATAGGAAGAAACACTCTGCAGGCGGTAGGGTTGTGTGCACAATTTAAATGTTTTATGATTTCTAAAAAAAAGTTACAAAATGTTCAGAATACTGCTTAGGTAGAAGACCATATGAATCAAGGAAATATATAAAGTGATCCTTCATGAAAAAACAAACCCAGTGACCCATTTCTCCAGTTATTGAAGTGGGTAATATGTTAGCGATGATAAACACAGGTCCTAGTTTGTTAGGTATTTTCACATCATTTCATCAGCCGCCAGGCATACCCAGAATTGTTTAATACAGTGAGTGGGTAATGTCACGGGGTTTTTTATAATATCACTGGGTTTTTATAAATAAATGGTTAAATATTATTTAATTGATAATAATGTTCAACAATATTGAAGAGCAGAGACAATGATTTTCTTGCTAAATCAAGCAACGATTCTCTAAGAACGAGAATTTATAAACCTTCTCAACAGTACACAGCAGAGACTAATTACTCACAAATGCTGAATTAGTACTGTTAGCCTCTGGAGAAAGTTACTTCACCCCTGACAATAAATAACTAATACTAACATCAGGTTCTTGCCGATGCTTAACTCCTATCTGGCACAACGGATTTTAAGTTAATACAACAAGACTGGTCTAAGTACCAGTTATGAATAGTCAAACGTCTATGCAAGCTAGGAGCTATGTGGGAAATAAGCTTAATTATGGAGAAATGAAACAAGAGTTTACTTTACATTAAGCTCAAGAAAAAAGAACTGTTAAATTTATTGATTACAAAAAATAAATTTAACGTTACAATTCAAAATCAAACTAATGAGACCGCACTCACTCACTCACGCAAAAGCTAAATACTTACGCCTAGGAAAAACACCTTAATTAAACTCTTAAGACTAGGAAAACAAAAGGAAATACTGAACGATGAATGCTTTGTATCACCAAGGGGTGGGAGTTTGGAGAAACTGTACTCTGTGGAGCTTGGGTGCTAGCTGACCTCTCACACTTCTGGAGCACAGGACCTCTCACACTTCTGGAGCACAGGACCTCTCTCCGTCAGAGCAAACACTCGACTGAGTAAGTCGTGGGAACAAAAGGGGAAGCAGTAGGCCGCATTATTTAATGGTCGAGTGAGCAGGGGCGAACAATAAAGAAACAATAGTATCGCTTAGTACAGCACTTAGTGACGTGCATTAAATCGGTCACTTTTGAAAACGGTGACGAATGTTTTGAAAAGTATACCCCGAAATGGAGAGAGAAACGGTTAACTGAGCGATACACAGTGAGTTTTCCACTAATAGTTCGTGGCTTCTCAAAAAAGGGGAATGTCGCGAATTTGATTCGTGACATTACGCCTCTACAAAATTTAATTTTTTCCTTATGGGAAAAAATTTGTGGATATATATATATGTACACATCCTAACTCAGTCACACAAGATTCACACTGTGGTGTGTGTGCTATCCTGCTACAGGAGAAAGTCACAGTCGCCAGTGAGCGAAAAAACCTCGTATTTACGTTAATAGAAGCAAGCTTGAGGGAAAAACTCCGTGATGACGGTGAAAATCCTGTACTCAGGTCAAACTGAGCAAAAATTCGCTACATTTACACTGACAACTAATTGTTGTGTAGCAAGGTGTATGTAATACACGGTGTAGGTGTGACACTTGTAGTGTAACTGTACCTACGTGTAAAATGACACAGTAAATAATATGGCGACAACGAAGGCAGAGGAGAAGAGGTGGCAGACGATCAGCTGGTCCGCACAGCAAAACTGCTACACCCATTGCTGAACCTGCAAAACCAATTAAGGTGGAGCATCAAAAGTGTCAATGAGACAAAATTCTTATTACGTTACAATTACTCTCTCTGCCTAGCAATCAGTACATGCTACTAAAAGTACACTCGAGGTCGCCATTAATTTTAGCACACGATTATGGTCGGCAAGTTGAGAATCCTTGTGCAAACTCGTGTCTTCCATAGCCTCGAACTGCACACGGGTCCTCAACCTGTGCCCTAACCTACAGTACTTATATTAATATTGGGAAGCTGAGAATCCTTGAGCAAACTCGGGTCTTCCATAGCCTCAAGTCGCCTCTGCGGAGTTCTCACTTCCCTCTTAACCTACAGTACTTATATTAGTATCGGGGAGCTGAGAATCCTTGTGCAAACTTGGGTCTTCCATAGCCTCAAGTCGCCTCTGCAGAGTTCTCTCTCGAACTTCCCCCTTAACCTACAGTACTTATATTAGTATCGGGGAGCTGAGAATCCTTGTGCAAACTTGGGTCTTCCATAGCCTCAAGTGGCCTCTGCAGAGTTCTCTCTCGAACATCCCCCTTAACCTACAGCACTTATATTAGTATCGGGGAGCTGAGAACCTTGTGCAAACTTGGGTCTTCCATAGCCTCGAGTCGCCTCTCAACTTCCCCCTTAACTTACGGTACATAATATGTATGTACAGGCCCTGGACATACTGTGTCCTGTGGGGCCAATGGGCGAGACGTCAGGTCTGCACCCCCTTCACCACTACCCTGTCTCTCAACTGACTCAGAGATTACAGGTGTGGTTACAAACGGCACAGGAAGGACATGTCCCTGATTAGTGGTGTTACTTTGACACACACTGCAAGAACGGACAAAACTATCTATGTCCCGTCCCATCCCTGGCCAGAAAAAGTCAGCTCGGATACGGCCCTGGGTCTTCCTTTTGCCCAAGTGACCTCCTGAGGCTGAACAATGACCCCATTCTAACACTGCTTGGCGGTACTTGGCGGGGACGACAAACTGCAGTCGAACCTCGCCCTTGGGTGTTCGTGACTCACGGTAGAGCCGTCCTTGTTTGCGAAGGAACTTGGCTCGACCTCCCCGTGAATACTTAATCACTCGACCCTTTTGTTTGTTCCGCACGGCAGCAAGTGTCGGGTCAGAATGTTGTTCTTGTACAACAAGTTGGTTACACATCAGATCTTGCGGCAATTCAATGATCACTGGGGTGACACAGTCTGGAGCCTCAGTCATGGCTTGTGTTACTGCAGCAGCCGAAGTCTGAGTAGCGCCATCATTGGAGCAACTATCCTTGACTCCTTGGATATTGCCTACTATAAGGTCAAATAGAGGCTCTGGCATGACAACTGCAAGTGTCGTACCAGTATAAAATGGAGATGCCACCTGGATACATGCCTCAGGGAACAATCTCACTGATCCATCAATAAGGTTTGCATGGATCTGTCGACCTGTATACTGCTCAGGCCGAACTAAACTCTGCTTAACAGAGCAACCTGAGGAACCATTGTCCCTCAGGACATTTACAGAAACACCTCCCACAGACCCTGGCTGAACAAGAAAGGCAGTATTGCTGGTGGTAGGGTCTGAGGAGGTAGCAGCCAGTCATTCATGAGGAACAACCGATGCAGCAAACGTGGCGCCCTGGGAACTAGGTGTCTGAGGAGAGTTCATGGTCGGAGGGAGACTCGTGAACTGTTGGGAAGTACCTGTACTGGTAGAGATGGCACCACTGGGTACTTGTGGAATGAAGGCTGCATTTGCCTCCTGCCTCCGATACACTAATTGACCTGACTGAGGGTTACGTGGCTTATCCTTGTATTGCTGCTGCTGCTGCTTGGGAAACTGCTGCTGGTTGGGGTGCTTGTTGTACCGCTTCCACTCAGGTTTCTGAGTGTTTTGCGCCTGGTCCTTCTGTGGTTTGCTTGAACCTTGACCATTACTCTGAGAACGGCCTTGGTGCTGGGATTCAGTCTGAGACGGCTTCCCAGACTTGGCAGTATCTTTTCTGCTCCAGGTGTTTTGCTTACGAGTTTGATACCCGTATGCAGTAAAGAATGCGTCAGCCTTCTCTGCCATTTGGCTGGCATCTTTCACCTGGCAGATCTTAAGCTGTGCTATGAGCTCAGCAGGCCACGACCTTTCTAGCTGCGTACCCAGCATAAGGTCAATTATCCCCTCACGCATGGAAGGAGTTTCATCTTTCTCCATCCACTCATTTAAGTAAGCTGTGAGACGATCAAGGAACTGAACAGCTGTTTCCTTGTCTTGGAGACGAGCTCGCATGAACTGAACTTTGGCGTCGTCTACTGTAAGACCATACGCCTTAATGAGTGCAGCTTTCATCATCTCATATGTGAGATTGTCTCCACGAATTCTGTGGAGAATATCGAGGGCAGGGCCCTCAAATAGGCTAAGAAACTGAAGCCGCTTAGCTGCCTCATCCAGTTGATACATGTCTGCCATGTCCTCAAAACGAGCTATGTACGGCTCGATTCGCTCGCTTTCCTTGTATGAAGGAAGCTTGATGCGTGGGGTCGCCAGGACATGTGCAGGGAGAACGCTCGTGGAGCTTTGACCAATTGCACCAGATGTATCTGAAGCCAAGGAATCTCGCTTGAGCTTCATCATTTCATATTCGTGTTTTTCACGTGCCTCACGTTCGGCACGTTCGTGCTCTCGTTCTCTCTCGCGTTGTTCACGCTCGTATTCGCGCTGTTCTCGCTCGTGTTCGCGCTGTTCTTGCTCTTTCTAACTCGAGCTCGCGTTGTTTCTGCTCGTGTTCGCGCTCCTTTTCGCGTTCCTCACGCTGTTCTCGCTCGTATTCACGCTGAATCTTACGCTCTTCACGGGCATCATTCTCGCGCTGCTGCTCCTGATTATGCCGTGAGAGTATATAATCTTTAATTTTGGTTGGGTCCGAAAGACCCATTTCTTTGGCTTCCTGTAAAATTACAATAGTAGCCATGGCGCTAATTTATTAAGCAAACCGAAATTGAGTACTGACTGCTTAGCGACGAATACTAATAAACACAAGTAAAGAATACAGACACAAGCTAGTGGTGACCAGTCTTATCTAGTTAACTGGCAAAGAATAAATCAAAATGTAAATGACTGGGAAGACTCAATAATAGACACAATGGGTAGCGACTACCCAGGAGCGAATAAAATCGTCTGGCGTTACCAAGAATAAACTAGAGTTAAGTACTCTATGGATTGATAAAGCAAAATTCACTTGCTAAATTAATGGTAAACACCAGTAAACTTGTGTCTATAAACTTTAATTATAAATACCTAAATATGAACGAGTGAGCACTATCTCGTGAATAGCTTTATAACTAGGAGTTAATATCCTGGAATGAGGTCGCCAATTGTCACGGTTTTTTTTTATAATATCACTGGGTTTTTATAAATAAATGGTTAAATATTATTTAATTGATAATAATGTTCAACAATATTGAAGAGCAGAGACAATGATTTTCTTGCTAAATCAAGCAACGATTCTCTAAGAACGAGAATTTATAAACCTTCTCAACAGTACGCAGCAGAGACTAATTACTCACAAATGCTGAATTAGTACTGTTAGCCTCTGGAGAAAGTTGCTTCACCCCTGACAATAAATAACTAATACTAACATCAGGTTCTTGCCGATGCTTAAGTCCTATCTGGCACAACGGATTTTAAGTTAATACAACAAGACTGGTCTAAGTACCAGTTATGAATAGTCAAACGTCTATGCAAGCTAGGAGCTATGTGGGAAATAAGCTTAATTATGGAAAAATGAAACAAGAGTTTACTTTACATTAAGCTCAAGAAAAAAGAACTGTTAAATTTATTGATTACAAAAAATAAATTTAACGTTACAATTCAAAATCAAACTAATGAGACCGCACTCACTCACTCACGCAAAAGCTAAATACTTACGCCTAGGAAAAACACCTTAATTAAACTCTTAAGACTAGGAAAACAAAAGGAAATACTGAACGATGAATGCTTTGTATCACCAAGGGGTGGGAGTTTGGAGAAACTGTACTCTGTGGAGCTTGGGTGCTAGCTGACCTCTCACACTTCTGGAGCACAGGACCTCTCTCCGTCAGAGCAAACACTCGACTGAGTAAGTCGTGGGAACAAAAGGGGAAGCAGTAGGCTGCATTATTTAACGGTCGAGTGAGCAGGGGCGAACAATAAAGAAACAATAGTATCGCTCAGTACAGCACTTAGTGACGTGCATTAAATCGGTCACTTTTGAAAACGGTGAAGAATGTTTTGAAAAGTATACCCCAAAATGGAGAGAGAAACAGTTAACTGAGCGATACACAGTGAGTTTTCCACTAATAGTTCGTAGCTTCTCACAAAAGGGGAATGTCGCGAATTTGATTCGTGACAGGGAAATTTTTACGAATCACAGTTTCGAGTTCTTGATCATTCATTTTTTTTCTTTAAGCTCTCACATCTGAATATACCTGCCGATCACTATTTATTCTTAGAATTCCTTGAGTGTCTCCAAACATCAGCAGGACACGATTAGACCCACTGGCTTTCTTGAATGTTATATTTATTCTCAAATTTCCTGTGTATTCGGGATAAATTGCATCTTTAACGTCCTCAGGTAATAGGTCTAAAACTAAAATCATTCTTCCATTGGCATAGGCCTCATAGTTAAGTGAGTGATCTCGATTGAGACCTAGAGTCTTCAAGGTATAATGGTACAATGATGCGTAATGATAAGGAAAAGAGACTGTGAAATTATACAGACTTCTCCCATTGACACTTACAGCTAGTCCTGACAAGTCAGCATGAGTCATATACAAAGGATTCTTATTATACTGAACGATCCAGAAAAAGCCCCCTTATCAACTATACACAAATACAGTTTTGCTTGGAATACAGTTCCCTCAAGGGTTGTCAACAGTCATTGAACTTTGATAATGAGCAATAACTTATGTTTTTACCACTTGCTTCTTATACACATACTCTACAAACGACCCTGGATCAGATAACGAAGCATTAAGTGCAGCCATGGCCGCTGGCTGAGGAAATACACGAGTAACCCACAGTTTACACAAATTTATGTGGAGCTTCATTTTGCCCCCATCTTGATGAGTGTTAATAAAACTCGGATTAGCGAATTCAAGTCGAATATTGACGTCAGTGTTATCAAGTAAATATCCATCCAACCCATTTAAGTCCATCAGTAGTGGACTACATAGATGTAGTCCATGTTCCTTAGAGTAAGAAACCTTTTTCCCTGATCACTGAGCCCAGCAAAATAGTCTTCAGTATAAGTATCTCCAATCCCAGTACCATTTTCATCACGAAGTAAATAACAGTTTTTACCAACAGTCCCTTTGGAGAGACTAAGTGTTGTGAGCAATTTCATAAAGGCTGCATAATTATACTATCTATCTATCTATTGCCAGACGCCTCAATCCCGTTTGGGGTGGCCACAAACAAATCGCCTCCAAGTCGCCCTGTCCCCCGCCATTTCACTGCCCTGCTCCCAACTCACACACCCCTCTCTCATGTACCTCTCCACCCCATCCCTCCAGCTCATCCTCGGCCTCCACCTCCCTCTTCCCCCCTCCACCTCACTCACATACACTCTCTTCGTCAGTCTTTCACCCTCCATCCTCTCCACATGGCCAAACCATCTAAGTGTGTTCCTCATAACGCTTCCTATCACGTCCACATCAACACCACAACGCTCCTTTATATCCTCATTCGTCAGCCTGTCTCTCCATGTGACTCCACAGGCTCCTCTTAAATAACTCATTTCCACTGCTCTCACTCTTGACTTGTGTCCTTCCAACAACGTCCAAGCTTCACTTCCATACGTTAGAATTGGTATCACAATACTGTCATGTAGTAACTTTTTCACTTCCATGCTCACTTCCCTGTTTCTTATCACTGCTTTCAAAGAACCAGCAACCTTTCTTTCCTGCTGTACCCTTTCAAGCACTTCACCCTCCAAACCTCCATCCTTACTCATCACACTACCCAAGTACTTAAACGTACTCACATTTTCCAATTCCTCACCATCCAACCTCGCTATACATTCACTGACTTCAACTCTCTCAAAGACCATCACTTTACTCTTCCCTACATTCACCTTTAGATTCCATTTCTTACGCACTCTCCCAAACTCATCCACCAAGCCTTGCAGCTCCCCTTCGTCTTCACTCAACAACACAGTATCATCTGCAAACAACAGTACAGGGAGTTTCCAAACACTACCCCCTCTCACCAGGGCCACTCCAACATCCACTACCCTACCTTGTACCTCTTTTATTACCCCATCCATGTACAGATTGAACAACCATGGAGACATGACACATCCCTGTTTCAACCCAAGTTTCAAAGAGAAAAATTCACTTAGTTCACCATCCACACGCACTGCAGCCTTCGCACCATCGTACATACTCTTCACAGCATTCAACAACTTCCCATCTACTCCATATATTCTTAACACTTTCCACAATCCTTGTCTATCCACCCTGTCATATGCTTTCTCCAAATCCATGAAAGTCGCATACAACTTCTTTCCCTTCTCTAGAAACTTTTCCACTAAAGATCTAAGAATGAATATCTGATCTACATAACCTCTTCCCTTCCTAAAGCCTCCCTGTTCTTCTCCAACTAATTTCTCTGTTCTTTCTCTAACTCTGTCAATAAGTATCCTACCATACACTTTTCCTATTATACTAAGAAGACAAATGCCCCTATGATTACCACACACTTCTTTTTCCCCTTTTCCTTTGTACAAGGGAATAATTATACCTAACTCCCAATCCTCCAGGACTCTACCTTCCTCCCAGGCCAATCTGCACATCTTCCGCATCCATTCTACTACTATCTCTCCCCCATGCTTCAGCATTTCACCAGACACTCCATCAATTCCTGGGGCTTTCCCCGATTTAACTTTCTTCATTGCTTCCACAACTTCTATCCTACTGATTTCTTCCTGTCTTCTCACCTCCCTCCTTCTCCCAGCCATTCCCCAACCACTTATAATCACATTACTTCCATCCTCTACTTTCAACAATTCCTTAAAGTGTTCTCTCCATCTGCTCACTTTTTCTCCCTTCTCCACTAGTAATCTACCATTTTTATCTTTCACTCCTCTGCTAACTTCACTTCCACCCTGTCTTACTCTTTTCACCTCTTTCCAGAACATTTTCTTACAGTCCCTTCACTTTACACTCAAATTCCTTCCAAATTCCTCATCCACTCTCTTCTTACTCTCTCTTACTAATCTTTTCACCTCTCTCTTTCTTTCTACATATAACTCTCTCTTCCGCCTCTCAACTTCTTCCACGCCCCTATTTCTCATCCATTCATTGTATGCTTTCTTCTTTTGTGCCACAGCCTGTTTCACCTCTTCAGTCCACCACGCTGTTCCTTGCACCCCCCTCCATCTTCTCTTCCTTCCACACACCACATCACATGCTGCACATATTTCTTCTGTAAATGTCCTACACACACCTTCCACGTCTCCCATCTGCTCCAATTCATAATTGCCCAATCGTTCCTCCACTTCTCTCTTATACTCTGCCTTTTTCTCATCCTCTTGTAACCTTTCCACTCTCCTTGCAACTACTCCTTAATCTTGTCTTTCCCTTCTTCTATTCCTCCATCTTACTTGAATTTTAATTCTGGCCACCACCAAGTAGTGGTCAGAAAGTCCACTCCCCCAACCTCTATAAACTCTTGCATCCATTACACATCTTCGCATCCTTTCATCCACACACACATAATCAATCATTGCCTTCCTTTCATTCAGTTCACCACCCACCCTTCTCATCACTTGCCATGTATACCTGTGGATCATTTTATGCCTGAAGAGGGTATTGGCTATCACCAACCCCCTCCCAGCTCAAATGTCCACTAACGCACTCCCATTCTCATCTATCTCAGCAGGCACACCCCACTCACCAACTATTCCATCCACCTTCACATTCCCAACTTTACCATTCATATCATCAATCAAAAACACTCTCTCATTCCTTCCAAACTTTTCCATGCACACTTCCACATTTGTCCAGAACTCTTCTCTCACTCTTCTAGCACGATCTTGCGTTGGCGCATACACACACACAATCGCCCACATTTGTATTCCAACTTTCAACTTTACCCACACAATCCTTGACCCAACTGATCCATACTGTCTTATGCTCCTCTTCCATCTTTTACTCACAACTATACATACTCCTTCCTTTGCCCTCTCATTCTCACCTACTCCTGCACATATACCCCATCCATACTCCCATTCTCTCACACTTTCTCCTCTCCATTTTGTTTCAGTTATTCCACATACATCCACTTTCGCACCCTCAAGCACCTGGACAATCTCTCTCTTTCACGTAATCATTCGCTCCTCTTACATTCCACGTAGCCATTACCAAGTCCTTTGTCCGGTCCTGGGTCGTCATCGTTTGGTCAGTCCTTGTCCGAGGCTTGTTGTTTGTTTTTTTAGTTAGTTGTTTTCCGGGGAGAGGCACTAACCCTCCACCAACCCTTTTAGTCGCCTTTTAAGACAAGCAGGGATACTGGGGGAGTATTCTTGAAAACCCCCCCTACCCCCAGGGGTATAATTATACATATAGTTATTTTCAACCTGAATCCCATTTAAAAACACAGATGCATTTTTAAATATTGTATGTAATACTGCATTCACAAACATCATCTTATCATCTTCTACGAGTACGGAAAATCCGTCTGCTTTTGTAACTCGCAATTTCAACTCAAGGGCTAGAGTGCTCATATCAATGAATGACCCATCAGCTCTAGGTATGCGAAATCCTACGTATTTATCAGTTTTTTTTTTTTTTTTTTTTTTTATCAAAGCCTGCGTTTATGGGTAGAACATCCATATCTTGCTTAGAAGCAATTGATGATTCTATCATCCGGACTTTGTGAGGACGAGGAAACATTTCTGATATGGCAGCGGAATAATTGCTGAGAGAGGATTTTACCCCTACCCCCGAAGCTACATCAAGAGACATGTTACCAGAATCAAATCACTATTCTAACTAAGCTATATTAAGTCAAATACATCCTTTTTATAACATTTCCGTAATTTCCGCCTCCTTTTTTACTTTCTTTTACGTCCTCCTTTCATGCTAGCTCTTTGAGCGACACCTTTCAGGGCTATAATTCCTCTGTTTCAGAGAGTCCTTCAGATTTGCCTTGCCACTAGATACATCCTCGAGTACACCTCATCCAATTCCCAGAGCTTCAGGAACTACATTTTTCATAAAAAAAGGAATTACCCGTTTCCCTATGCCCCTTAGAAAGTCAAAAATACCAGCCCCCCGTTGGTAGTATATGGGGCTCCTAAAAGTAGTTACATCACTTAGAGCGCCTCCTCGTTTGAGTAGGAATGGGTCTTTGAATAGTAACAAGAATTCATCTTTGGAAGGAGGAATCAGGGTAGTACGCATCATGGTGTCAAAAACAGTAATGAGTCTGTGATCATCTTCACCTACGTCTTATATGTAAAACACAGGTAACACTGTGATTGTCTTCAAAGTATATTGGTCCACCATTTTGATTAGTAATTTTTATGGCAACACTTTCTATGGTTGAACTACTAATTGTTTTGTACATTATAGGGTTAACACCTTTACTTGTAACATCATTCGGCGGGGGTATAGCATCAAGGATATTCATAATTTGCCCCCCGAATCGTGAAGGGTTAACCAGGTCAGAGTAGACACATAAATAATCATTGGAACCATCAGATCTGGGTGGATATGGACCTACAACTTTAACAGGATTGGGTTTCGAGGATGAAGGACTTTCTTTTTCAGTTTTTTGAAATACCGAATAACGAACTCTTGTTTCAAACCCCAGCACTATGGGAATTTGAGGGGCAAACTCCACTGATAACTCGGTGTATAAACGATTTACATCAGCCCCAACTACCATATCTTGAATAACAACCCTATCTAGGTTGTAATCATAGTGCAATATTTGCTGGTAAGGGAAATAATCAGCATACGTTTCTTTAATAATTTCCTGAAGTTCTTTCATCATTTGATGGTTATTGGATTCGATTATGGATACTAAATTGCGAGAACTTAAGTTGCAAACAATATTTGTTTCAAGCATATAATTATAAAAATTATACTCATAGTCTTCGTTTTCAGATGTCATTATTCGTGCATGAAAACCAATTTTACACTCCGGATCACCATTTCTGAGACAGTAATAATGTTTTGGGAATAAAATATTACTTAACCCAACCTCCTATTCATGATTTGGATCATCTTCTGCAGTGGGATAATGCGCATCTGAAAGTTTGTTGTGGTATTATCTGGGTAAACATCTCCACTTGCAACGGAAGAGAGATAAAGGTAAATGTCATCAGCGTCTTTCAGTGACATGACTGTTTCCCTTGTAGAATACATACTAACAAAGAAATACTATATACCATTATTTTATAGGTTAAGAAAGCAAATGACTTGTAAATCTTTTTTTTTTTTTTACTTTTACTAACAACTTATATACGAATTTTATCAACCTTCAAAAACACACAGTACTTAGAATTACATACAATAACCCAGTAACATCTTACAGGCTATTATGACTAAATGCTAGTAGTATACAAGGGTTTCTTAAGTAAATCTGTTTCAGTACATAGAATTATATACCATCTCCCCAAAACATCTTACTATTATTAGTAGTCAAATTTGGGAATGCTTAGTTTTGATAAGTAATAATTTCTTAAGTAATGTTGGTGTAAATAATTTCTCAATAGAAATAATTTTTCTGTGAAATCTGGATCGATCAATGGCCTCTTTTATATAACAACTTCCATTTCTGGCTTCTTTCCAGGCAGTGGAATGATCATAAACTTTTAATACACTAACACTGTCACTTATTCTATTTTTTTTTTTTTTTCTTTTTAATGATACCGAGTGGTTCCACTTCATCTGAGGCTGCTGCGGGTCTTTTTCGTGGGTCTTTGCGTTGTCCATGCTGCTGCTGCTGCTGCTGCTGTGGCTCATACTGGGGGTGGGGCAACTGCTGGTGCTGCTGCTGTTGCTGTAGTGGTTCATGCTGGAGGAGGGGTAGTAACATTGGATCCTCCAGCCACACCTCGTAGGAAGGAGGGTGTGGTAGAGGTTGTGACTGTTATGATGAAAGCTGCGGTAGTGGCTGTTGTTGTGATGGAAACTGTGCTAGTGGTTGTTGTGGTGGTTACCACTCGCGTATTCCAACAGCTGGTTTATGATCAGAGACATTTCTCCTATCAACAATTGTGCAATTGATGTTGTTACGCCGGCAGTATATTGCAAGCTTCTCAAAGCAAGGCAAATACTCTAAAGCCCACGTATCCCCACCCAGACCACTTCCAGTTCCTGCAGGTACTAGTAAATTTTTAATACCTAAATGGGGTAGGATACGTTTTAGCTCTTCAATACATAGAGCTAAGTTACCCACATGTCCAGTCAGAGTATCCAGTTGGAGACCCTGAATGTAGTGTTGGTCTGACGACCTTGATATTAATGCTTGGGCAGACTCGTTGGTCTCAAGTTCAGAGCCAGGACCCCAGTGGGCTACTAAAGTTATTATGTACGGTCTGTTATTTTCTTTAAAAACTCTAATAACCCCTACTTTATCACGGGATTTGACCTGGGCTCTGTTAAGATTATAAAGGGGTTTTCGAGTGGAATACAAATTAGCATAAGGGTATTTTTCAGAAATTGCAGCACAATGGCCGTAATTTCGTACTCCAGTAGCATTAACTATGTGACAAATAGCATTATCTCTGACGTCATACTGAGCGTCAGTTATTACCCCACTAACGCTATGAAAAAGGGTACCCTCAGCCTCCATCCCGGGTCTCTTAAGTGTGAGCGAGTGAAGTGTGCTGGCTGAGCTCCTGGAGCCTTCCTTTTATGGAGTAATCCTAACCAACAGACGCACTCACTCACCTCTTTCAAGGTCGTAACTGGGTCGGAATTCCACCTTTTCTTTTCTAGGTAGTTAAATTACAAATCTTGTTGTATGGCTCGAAGATCATCCAGTAATGACTTGACAGAAAAATTGGAGAGCCACCTCTCTATAACGATGGTATTGTTGTTGATAATACTTGAGTTGACTGTCTATATCCTTATCATTCAGACTTAGAGTGGAAACATTTAAATCTATATCTTGCTTATAGTAATTCTCCGTTAGATTGCCAACTAGTCTGTTATAAGTCTCAAAAAGGGAGTTGATAATCGTGGCCCTATGTCTGGCGAGAGCGTGGGCCAAACGAATTTCCATTAATCGATCATGGACTTGCAAACCTCTCCTACAGACATCCATTCTGCTCGAGATCGCAAGGTAGACTGTTTCTACAGGCTATAATGAAAGACTTAATATGGGTCCCACCTTTTAAAACTTTGCTTTATTTTTTTATGAAGAGATGTGACCCCACCCCCGAATAGTTGTTTCTTTGCCTTTGGATTCTTTATATAAGCCTCGGGTAAATCTACAAGTTTCACCAAAGTTCGTAAGTCAGCTATTTTACGTGAATCAAACGTGTTGTTTCGGGTTAACCAGTACTGAATTACATCTATAATATTAATGTTGCTAATTGGAGACATCAGATTACCCATATCATCCCAGTATACTAAAGGGTGTTGTCGTAAATATGATAAGATACCAAAAGCATACTGATGGATGTCTGGTTTGAGTAGTATTTTGGTTGTGTCCTCGAGTGTGTGACGATGTTCTGTATTTGAAGGCTTAATGGGGGCAATTACATGGGAAGATTTAGGATAAGCAGCTTCTTGGGGTCTTTTATTGGTAGAAGCATAAAGAATGGTTTCCGCCTGAGACCTTGGTACTAGGCAGAATTCTTTGACTGTCATTATTTAAGAAGACTCCCTAATATAGTAGTGGCAATGGGTAGCAAGGTGCTTAGAATAGACCCTCCAGTAGTAGAGGTAAGGATCTGCCTTTTTCTCTTTAAGTGTTTGTTTCAAAGCAATCTCTCGAATTACAGACTGGTGTGGACGAAGCTCTCTTATTACCTTTGTATCTCTTGTTACGTATTTCTTCAAGAAATTTGCAAATATCTCTGATAAGCAGTCTAACTCTGGTTTGCGACACCTGGAAATTAATTTCCTCCTCAGCTTTGGTTTGGTTTCTATCAGAAACTGAATAAATTCACGATGGCGGGAGATCAGTGGTTTTCTGGATCTCCGAGGCATCTATCCACTCGTTAAAGCGATCTGGATATGATTTCCAGTGAATATAATACTGCAAAGAGCAGTCTCTCTTGTTCCGTCTCTTTAATATTTCAATGGGAAAGGTTTCTGGGGCTAAAGTAAGGATTATTTCTTCTCTGTAGAATATTCCCTTGATTGCTTCTCCACCCCAGTCTTCCAGCTCATAGGTATAAATTCCTCATTTACTCCTGTGTATTTTAGTAATGCGAAATATCTCTTCTGTATTCTGTTTAGGTAATCCTTTTACAAAGCTCTTACTCCTGGATGAAGTCACTATTCGTACTAAGTCCCCTACTGCCAAGTCTGAACTAACTGTTTTTTTACGTTTGATAGGCTTTTTATACATTATTGTAAACTGCTTTCGCCAGTCTCTGGGGTCTGTTAGCTTGTGAATTTCATCAGGTGTCTTGCCCTTCAAGCCTCGATGAGGAGTGAAATTATATGTGCTTACCAGTGTACTTAGAATGGGTAGGTAGGTTAAAGTGTTGTATGCAGTTAAATACCGATAAGTTTTGTGCTTCAGAGTTCTTATGGCACGCTCACAGAGACTAGCCTTTGTCTCTTGTGAGTAAACACTATACAGAGTAATATTCTTCCACCTCAAGTAAGATTCCGGCGTTTTGTTATAACATTCTGTCCCCCTGTCTGTGAAAAGTCTCGAGTAACCTTGTGATTCTGGTTTACTTAAAGTGATTGAAAGTGCGTTAGTTACAGTAGCTCCAGTTTTTCGTTTAATGGGACGGACAAACATGTAACGTGAGAAGACATCTACACACACCAGTAAATATTGTACATGGTTATTTTCCCCCCCGTAAGTGCCTCAAATCAGCCAGGTCACATGTCAGAATAATGCGCGGTCCTGCTGCTACAATGTTTCGTCGTGGGAATCTTTTTCTTTGTAATTTAATCAGAGTATAAACTCTAGAACCTTTTAAAAATCTCTTCACATCTGTTTTAGTCACTAGAGTGTTTATTTTGTTGGCGGTCCGATATAATTTTTCAATACTACCCAAGGATGCAGGTGATGTAGGATCATAGTATATGTTTCGAAGGAAGCTATTAATTTCCATAGGTATAGAGTACTTCACAGGGAGGCTCTCCAACAATGTTTGACCTAAATTGCAGTTGTGGGGGAGTTTTTATAGATAAATCAATCAGTAAATACCCATAAAGTTTATTGATAACGGCTCGCCTGTATATTTCAAGAATATCTGACACATGTTGTTTACCAAATATCTGACGAGCTAAACATTCCACCTGTCCCAAGTCACGCATTCGAATGAGTAAAAAATGAGCGGCATTAAGGGATACATCACGAGAAAAGAGACCTCTCATAAAAAGGTTTTGAGATATTAATACAACACTCAGGTTTGAATGACGTCCCTTGATGAAAGCTTCAGCTACAGTTTGACTCTGCATTGCCTTTAAATACAAATCATCTAATATTAGTAGTGATTTTCCTTGTGGGGTAGAGTGTACTGAAGGGTCAATTATATCTTTGTGCATAGAAACTTTACGACCAATGACTGGATCATCTTGAAGAGGGTGATAGCTTACACCACAGATAAATATTTTTGAAAACTTTTCTGCGTAGTACTTGATGAGTTTAGATATCAGTACGGCTTTTCCTGAGTTTGAAAACCCTGCCACAATAATTCTGGCAGGATCACGAAATATATCTGTGTGTTTGCTGATAAACTGATGAAAAAACTACTATGTCCTCACCTAATAAATAAAACATGAACACTGCAGACGCTTTATTTACAAATTAACAATAAAGAATTTTAACACAGTAAATACAGTAAACTATATAGGATTTCTGCATACAAATTACATATGAAAATAATGATACGAACTCTCTCATAGATCATGAAGTAGCTTTCCTTTCTAGGAAAGAAGACTAAAAAATGTCCTCACCTAATAAATGAATGACATTGTTATGCTGGTGTTTTTAAGGCGACTTCTCGTCGTAAAAACACTAGCTACTGAAGCGGGGTCCTCTTTCTAGACCGGAAGTAAAGCACCAACAAAGGAACAGGACATAAAAACCAGGCACTATACCTTAACACATCTATTACCTTAATTCTAACCGTAACAATACACGTAGAGTGATATTTGAGATACAGGGGAACAGAGACACAGAGTTAATATTCAACACCACAAAATAGAGTTACACTTAACACAAACTACAATGTTCATACAGGGAGATCGTGAATTACCTACGGTATTGTTTATACGTCACTTTGTGTCACGAATCAAATTCGCGACATTTCCCTTTTGTGAGAAGCCACGAACTATTAGTGGAAAACTCACTGTTTATCGTTCAGTTAACTGCTCATTCGGACGGAAGCTTTGTCAAATCAATTTTTCATTCTCATACGTGATCGTCTCTGTGTGAGACATTAGCGCTTCCGCTGAGCAATTTGTTTTGGGCGCGTTTCGCTCACTTGACCGTTAGAAAAATGCGGCCTACTGCTCCCCCTTTTTTCCCACGACTTACTCAGTCGAGTGTTTGCTCTGACGGAGAGAGGTCCTGTGCCAGAAGTATGAGAGGTCAGCTAGCACCCAAGCTCCACTAGTGCAGTCGCCCAGTGCTCCCACCCTTGGTGATACAAAGCATTCATCGACTAGTATTTCCTTTTTGTATTTTCATAGTCTTAAGAGTTTAATTAAGGTGTTTTTCCTATGCGTAAGTATTTAGCTTTTGTGTGAGTGAGTGAGTGCGATCTCATTAATTTGATTTTGAATTGTAACGTTAAATTCATTTTTTGTAATCAATAAATTTAACAGTTCTTTTTCTTGAGCTTAATGTAATGTAAACTATTGTTTCATTTCTCCATAATTAAGCTTATTTTCCATATAGCTCCTAGCTTCCATAAACGTTTGCCTTTCATAACTGGTACTTAGACCAGTCTTGTATTAAACTTAAAATCCGTTGTGCCTTCTAGGAGTTAAGCATCAGCAAGAACCTGATGTTAGTATTAGTTATTTATTGTCAGGGGTGAAGTAACTTTCTCCAGAGGCTACAGTACTAATGAACAGCAATTGAGTGATTAGTCTCTGCTGTGTACTGTCGAGAAAGTTTATAAATTCTCGTTCTTAGAGAATCGTTGCTTGATTTAGCAAGACAATCATTGTCCCTGCTTTTTAATATCAATTAAATAATATTTAGCAATTATTTCAAAAACACCGTGATATTTTAAAAACCCCGTGACAATTGGCGACCTCGCCAGGATATTAATTTCTAGCTCTAAAGCTATTCATGAGATAGTGCTCACTCGTTCATATTTAGGTATTTATCATTAAAGTTTATAGGCACAAGTTTACTGGTGTTTACCGTTAATTTAGCAAGTGAATTTTTGCTTTATTAATCCATAGAGTACTTAACTCTATTTAGTACTTTATTTTTTGTAATGCCAGATGATTTTATTCGCTCCTGGGTAGCCGCCGTACCCATTGTGTTAACTATTGAGTTCTCAGATATTTGCATTTTTGCTTTAATCTTTGCCAGTTAACTAGATAAGACTGGTCACCACTAGCTTGTGTCTGTACTCTTTACTTGTGTTTATTAGTATTCGTTTTGAAGCAGTCAGTACTCAGTTTCGGTTTGCTTAATAAATTAGTGCCATGGCTACCACCATATTTTTACAGGAAGCCAAAGATATGGGTCTTTCGGACCCAACCGAAATTAAAGAGTATATACTCTCACGGCATAATCAGGAGCAGCAGCGCGAGAATGATGCCCGTGAAGAGCGTAAGATTCAGCGCGAATACGAGCGAGAACAGCGTGAGGAACGCGAAAAGGAGCGCGAGTATGAGCGAGAACAGCGTGAATACGAGCAGAAACAACGCGAGCTCGAGTTAGTACAAGAGCGAGAACAGCGCGAATACGAGCAGAAACAACGCGAGCTCGAGTTAGTACAAGAGCGAGAACAGCGCTAACACGAGCTAGTACAAGAGCGAGAACAGCGCGAATACGAGCGCGAACAACGAGAACACGAACGTGCCGAGCGAGAAGCACGCGAAAAACATGAACTTGAAGTGCTGAAGCTCAAGCGAGATTCCTTGGCTTCAAACACGTCTGGTGCAGTTGGTCCAAGCTCCACGAGCGTTCCCCCTGCACATGTCCTGGCGACCCCACGCATCAAGCTTCCTTCATACAAGAAAAGCGAGCGAATCGAGCCGTACATAGCTCATTTTGAGGACATGGCAGACATGTATCAACTGGATGAGGCAGCTAAGCGGATCCAATTTCTTAGTTTATTTGAGGGCCCTGCCCTCGATATTCTCCACAGAATTCGTGGAGACAATCTCACATATGAGATGATGAAAGCTGCACTCATTAAGGCGTATGGTCTCACAGTAGACGACGCCAAAGGTCAGTTCATGCGAGCTCGTCTCCAAGACAAGGAGACAGCTGTTCAGTTCCTCGATCGTCTCACTGCTTACTTAAATGAGTGGATGGAGAAAGATGAAACTCCTTCCACGCGTGAGGGGATAATTGACCTTATGCTGCGTACACGGCTAGAGAGGTCGTGGCCTGCTGAGCTCATAGCACAGCTTAAGATCTGCCAGGTGAAAGATGCCAACCAAATGGCAGAACAGGCTGACGCATTCTTTACTGCATACGGGTATCAAACTCGTAAGCAAAACACCTGGAACAGAAAACCTGATAAATCTGGGAAATCGTCTCAGACTGAACCCCAGCAACAAGGCCATTCTCAGAATAATGGCCAAGGTCCAAAACCGCAGTGGAAGGACCAGGGGCAAAACACTGAGAGACCTGAGTGGAAGAGGTACAAAAAGTACCCTAACCAGCAGCAGTATCAGCCACGCAATCGACCGATGGGACAAACTTTTTCACCACCAGCTCAAAAGAGGGAGGAAGCGAATGCAGCCTTCATTCCTCAGCAGCAGCACGGTGGTCACGTCCCTACCAGTATGGGTACTCCCCCACAGTTCACTAGTCCCACAGTGACAGTGAACCCCCCTCCACAGATGGCCAATGTTCCATCTCCTCAGGCACTGAGTACGACTCCTCAAGTGTCTAATTCACGGGGCACAATGTTTGCCGCATCAATTCAGCAGCCTCATGAGTGGCTAGCTGCTTCCTCCACAGGCCCTCCCACAGGTGACAGTACCTTCCTTGTTCAGCCAGGGTTTGTGGGAGGCATTCCTGTGAAGGTCCTGAGAGATAATGGTTCCTCAGGTTGCTCTGTCAAGCAGAGTCTAGTTCGGCCTGAGCAGTATACAGGTCGACAGATCCATGCAAACCTTATTGATGGATCAGTGAGATTGTTCCCTGAGGCATGTATCCAGGTGGCATCTCCATTTTATACTGGTATGACACTCGCAGTTGTAATACCAGAACCTTTATTTGAACTCATCATCGGCAATATTTCCGGTGTCAAGGATAGTTGCTCCGATTATGACACTACTCAGACTTCGGCTGCTGCAGTAACACGAGCCATGACTGAGGCTCCAGACTGTGTTACCCCAGTGATCATTGAATCGCCGCAAGATCTGATGTGTAGCCAACTTGTTGTACAAGAACAACATTCTGACCCGACACTTGCTGCCATGCGGAACAAACAAAAGGGTCGAGTGATTAAGTATTCACGGGGAGGTCGAGCCAAGTTCCTTCACAAACAAGGACGGCTCTACCGTGAGTCATGAACACCCGAGGGCGAGGTTCGACTGCAGTTTGTCGTTCCCGTCAAGTACCGCCTAGCAGTGTTACAATGGGGTCATTGTTTAGCCTCAGGAGGTCACATGGGCAAAAGGAAGACCCAGGGCCATATCCAAGCTGACTTTTTCTGGCCAGGGATGGGACGAGACATAGTTAGTTTTGTCCGTTCCTGCAGTGTGTGTCAAAGTAACACCACTAATCAGGGACATGTCCTTCCTGTGCCATTTGTAACCACACCTGTAATCTCTGAGTCAGTTGAGAGACAGGGTAGTGGTGAAGTGGGTGCAGACCTGACGTCTCGCCCATTGGCCCCACAGGACACGTTATGTCCAGGGCCTGTACATACATATTATGTATCGTAAGTTAAGGGGGAAGTTGAGAGGCGACTCAAGGCTATGGAAGACCCGAGTTTGCACAAAGATTCTCAGCTCTCCGATACTGTAGGTTAAGGGGGAAGTTCGAGAGAGAACTTCGCAGAGGCGACTCGGAGCTATGGAAGACCCGAGTTTGCACAAGGATTCTCAGCTCCCCGATACTAATATAAGTACTGTAGGTTAAGGGGGAAGTTCGAGAGAGAACTCCGCAGAGGCGAATCGAGGCTATGGAAGACCCGAGTTTGCACAAGGATTCTCAGCTCCCTGATACTAATATAAGTACTGTAGGTTAAGGGGGAAGTGAGAATTCCGCAGAGGCGACTTGAGGCTATGGAAGACCCGAATTTGCAAAAGGATTCTCAGCTCCCCGATATTAATATAAGTACTGTAGGTTAAGGAGGAAGTTCGAGAGAGAACTCCGCAGAGGCGACTTGAGGCTATGGAAGACCCGAGTTTGCACAAGGATTCTCAGCTCCCCGATACTAATATAAGTACTGTAGGTAAAGGGGGAAGTGAGAACTCCGCAGAGGCGACTTGAGGCTATGGAAGACCCAAGTTTGCACAAGGATTCTCAGCTCCCTGATATTAATATAAGTACTGTAGGTTAAGGCACAGGTTGAGGACCCGTGTGCAGTTCGAGGCTATGGAAGACCCGAGTTTGCACAAGGATTCTCAACTTGCTGATAGTAATCGTGTGCTATAATTAATGGCGACCTCGAATGTACGTCGTAGCACTGACTGCTAGGCAGAGAGAGTAATTGTAACATAATAAAATTTTGTCTCATTGACACTTTTGATGCTCCATCTCAATTGATTTTGCAGGTACAGCAGTGGGCATAGCAGTTTTGCTGTGCGGGCCAGCTGATCGTCTGCCGCACGCTGCAGCCTCTTCTCCTCTGCCTTCGTCGTCGCCATATTATTATTTACTATGTCATTTTACACGTAGGTACAGTTACACTACAACTGTCACACCTACACCGTGTATTACATACACCACGCTGCACAACAATTAGTTGTCAGTGTAAATGTAGCGACTTTTCGCTCAGTTTGACCTGAGTACAGGATTTTCACTGTCGTCACGGAGTTTTTCCCTCAAGCTTGCTTCTATTAACGTAAATACGAGGTTTTTTCTCTCACTGGCGACTGCGACTTTCTCCTGTAGCAGGATAGCACACACACCACAGTGTGAATCTTGTGTGACTGAGTTAGGATGTGTACATATATATATATATATATATATATATATGTATCAACAAATTTTTTCCCATAAGGAAAAAATTTAATTTTGTAGGGGCGTAATGTCACGAATCAAATTCGCGACATTTCCCTTTTGTGAGAAGCCACGAACTATTAGTGGAAAACTCACTGTTAATCATTCAGTTAACTGCTCATTCGGACGGAAGCTTTGTCAAATCAATTTTTCATTCTCATACGTGATCGTCTCTGTGTGAGACATTAGCGCTTCCGCTGAGCGATTTGTTTTGGGCGCGTTTCGCTCACTTGACCGTTAGAAAAATGCGGCCTACTGCTCCCCCTTTTTTCCACGACTTACTCAGTCGAGTGTTTGCTCTGACGGAGAGAGGTCCTGTGCCAGAAGTGTGAGAGGTCAGCTAGCACCCAAGCTCCACTAGTGCAGTCGCCCAGTGCTCCCACCCTTGGTGATACAAAGCATTCATCGACTAGTATTTCCTTTTCGTATTTTCATAGTCTTAAGAGTTTAATTAAGGTGTTTTTCCTATGCGTAAGTATTTAGCTTTTGTGTGAGTGAGTGAGTGCGATCTCATTAATTTGATTTTGAATTGTAACGTTAAATTCATTTTTTGTAATCAATAAATTTAACAGTTCTTTTCTTGAGCTTAATGTAATGTAAACTCTTGTTTCATTTCTCCATAATTAAGCTTATTTTCCATATAGCTCCTAGCTTCCATAAACGTTTGCCTTTCATAACTGGTACTTAGACCAGTCTTGTATTAAACTTAAAATCCGTTGTGCCTTCTAGGAGTTAAGCATCAGCAAGAACCTGATGTTAGTATTAGTTATTTATTGTCAGGGGTGAAGTAACTTTCTCCAGAGGCTACAATACTAATGAACAGCAATTGAGTGATTAGTCTCTGCTGTGTACTGTCGAGAAAGTTTATAAATTCTCGTTCTTAGAGAATCGTTGCTTGATTTAGGAAGACAATCATTGTCCCTGCTCTTTAATACCAATTAAATAATATTTAGCAATTATTTAAAAAACACCGTGATATTTTTAAAAACCCCGTGACACTTTGAGGCAGTATATAAATAGAATTGTTCACATAGGGAATAAACAAGATTGGGAGTCTGTATGGGAAAAATTACTATAAATGAGGTAGGGTGCGGATAGCGACACTCGAATTTGTCACTTTGTCACGGAGACGCACACACACACACTCAGGCTTTGACTAGCCCGCGCGCCCTTATCTCAGGTGTTCACAGAAAACTCTCTAAATCTCTTACATGGGGGGGGGACTGGGATAATTACAACAAAGTTCATTCTCTGTCTTGTCAACACTGAGCTCTTTTGTGCTCATATCGACTACACTGTTCTTCACTTAGTAACTGTGCACTGTTCTTTTTCCCGAGTTGTTCTTGACACAAAGGGGGGGGGGAATCACTGTTTTCCTATATCTCCTGGGAAATGTTCACTCTAGGTCGCACCCGTAGGTTAGGTGCAGGGAGGCTCTCCCGTCTGGGGGCCTCGACCTGAGAAGCGGCCCTCGTACAAGGGCCGCGCCGGTGGGGTGCAGGGAGGCCCTCTGGTCTGGGGGCCTCGACCTGATAGGTGGCCCACGGGACTGGAACCAAACAGCCGGAGTAATCGGGCCTGTCGTTTTTGGCTCCGGGGAGTGAGGGAGCCCTGATCGCCTTCGTCAGGAGTTGGAGAGTCTGGCCTGGGCGTCCTGGGACCGCGGGCACCAAGGGGGAGAGGTGCTGTCAGGACCAGGCTGCGGCAGCGTTTCCTACGAGGCTCGGACAGGAACAAGGAACTCCCGGGCGTAGGCGGTAAGCCCGATATCGGGCCTTGCCACCACTCTAGCGTCTCCTCTGGGGCTATATTCCCGGGTGGTGACGAAGGGCTCCCACAAGGGAAAGAGGCTGGAGAAGGACTCACGTCACTCGTGTCCTCTCTAGTACGTCCGGAGGCCGGAGCCTTGGGTCACCTTACCCTGGTACGTACTCTGGCTGTAGCTGTGGACTTGCCCAGCATACGAGGAACACCTGCAGGGCGTACTAGGCCGTCCCTTCGCCGCGTATCTGGACCGTCGGCGTGGTGTTGCTCCCGTAGTAGAGGACAAGCCGGAGTGAGGGGCACGGAGGCCACACACTCTCCAATACGGACTGAAACTACCTTCAGGGGCTTCTCTACCCTGGTACGTGCCCCGGCTGGAGCCGAGTGAATATCCGTTTTACTCAGAACACCTGCAGGGCATACTAGGCCGTCCCCTCGCTGTGTATCTGGACCGTCAGCGTGGTGTTGCTCCCGTAATAGGGAAGGGCTACACGTACGGTAGCAGAGGCTCTTTACCCTGGTCCGTACTCTGGCCGTAGCCGGAAGCTGATCTGTCCGATCAGGAACAACTTACGGGTGTACTGGGCCGTCCCTTCCCCGCCGCGTATCTGAACCGTCGGCGTTTAGTTGCTCCTGAAGGGGAGAACAGCAAGAGAGGGATGCATTGGGGCAACTCTCTCTCTCTGGTGTACTAAGGCCGGAGCCTTGGGTCGCCTTACCCTTCGTACACTTTATAAGGCCGTAGCCTTGGGCCTCCTGCCCTAGACGGTGTAACAAAGCCGTAAATATGGTGTTACCTGGGACTGAAACTGGTTCAGTCCCACCCCTATTCTGACGACCATTGCTCCTCCCGCAATGTAGTCTCCTTTCCCTGATCACCTGGGATTGGGGCAATTGCGGGGAACAAGGGCCCAGGATCGTGATGTCCTGGTGAGCCTCTTGAACGGGGTCACCAACCCCACAGTTGTGTCCTCCTGGGGTGGTGGTGCGGTGGCGGCCCGGTGGTGGGGTGGGGGGTGGTGAGGTGGGAGGTCCAGCGGCGGGCATGGCGGGCATTTTACCACCCTCCGCGTTGTAGAAGTCACGACCCTGTGACTGGAGGTGGTAGGTGGTGGAGGTGGATGTCTGGTGGGCTGGGGTGAGGTGTTGGGTGAGGCTGACCCAGTGGGTGGTGAAGGTGTTAGGCTCCTGATGGGGGTTGAGAGTGAGCCGGAGGGAGGATGGATGGTCGGTCCGATGTAGGAGTCGAAGAAGGTGGTGAGTCCCTCGGATTCTGACAGGTGGGCTGTCGTGGTGGCACCATAGCACCCTCTCAATTTTTGTCTCTGGTCGTGGTGGTACAGTGGTGGTGGTTGTTTCCGCGGCAGTGAAGGTGGGAGTTGGTGATGGGTGGCGTGGTGCGGTGTTGGTGGTGGGCGTAGCGGGCGGTGATTGAGAGTGGTGGGTTGGAGGAGGTGGGGTATCCGGTGGAGATGGAGGCGGAGGTGAGGTTGGTGAAGGATCAGAATCAGAGGAAGGTGGTGGTGGGTCAGGCAAGGGTGACGTGGGGGAAGGGGTTTGTGGGTAAGGTGAGGTTGAGGGTGGGGTGGGGGGGGTGAGCGAGGAAAGAGAGGCAGGTGAGGGTGAGGAGGAGGATGGTGTGATAGGGAAGGCGAATGGAGTTGGCTGTGTAGGTGGGAAAAATGAGTGGCGGGGATGTGATGGTGGTGGGTGGTGCGGGGTGGTAGGTGAGAGGGAGTAAACAGGAAGAGGCAGTTTTGGGAAGTAGGTTTGGGAAAGATGAGGTAAGGGTTCTAGGAGGCCTGTGAAGGGGGAGGCAGGCTTTGTGTTGGGAAGGAATAGGAAGGGGGGAGGCGGTAGTAGTGGAGAAAGTGGTGTGTGAGGTGGGAGAGTTAGGAATAGTGGTAGGAATAGGGGTAGGATTAGGGGAGGGCAAAATAGAAGAGATAGTGAGAGGAGACGAAATGGAAAGATGACGTTTTCCCCTGTCGTAGACTGGGGGAGATGTGAGGTGGCCCCCGTCATTACGGTTGGATGCAGGGGCAGTGGGGCTGCGCCTTCTGTGCCTTCATCGTCTCGCTTTCCTTTTTTGAGGCTTGGGGCAATCGGCGTATGGTGGGGAGGCTTGTGGGCGCTCTTGCTTTGTTTTGCTGCGCCGGGCAGCTTTTAGCTGCTCACGAATGTTATGGATTGGGCACTCAGGGCAGCAAGAAGAAAATTCCCATGGATTTACAGGGATGAGATCCGTGGGGAATCGGTTGATGTGGCTGATGCATTTGGGGGAGGAGTGGACGGCTAGAAGGCGTCTTATTAAGTTGATTTGTTTTTCCAGGTCTCCCGTCGGTTCATGTATTATGAAGTGGTTTTTAATGAAATCGGGGAGGATCCTGAGGAGTTTGTGGAATATGAGTTGTTCCTGGGTTTTTGAGTATGTGCCCGGGTACGCAGCGGTGACGAGCTGCCTAGCCTGGACGAAGCTGTCATCGAGGTTTCCGTCATATGTGAGGGCGTCTAGTTCCGACAAGGCTACAACTGTGCCTAGAGATGGTGTCGCTGCCTGTTTCACAATTTGTTTCAATTGATCCCATTTTAGTCTCAGGACGATTTTGGGAGTGACAGTGGCGATTATTTTTACCAGGTTAGGTAATGTGACTGCAATTTTTTCTCTGTCTGAGTCGAACCCCATGTCTAGGAGGGGTTTGACCATATCTAAATATATTTCTATGTCGCATTGGTCTGGGTTGAATCTTGGTAATTGGATGTGCGGTTTGGCTGACATTGTGCAAGTTTTCTTTTTATCGTTCCTCCGTGCTTTTACTCGGATCCAGAACCACCGCTTGCCACCAGTGTTATGCTGGTGTTTTTAAGGCGACTTCTCGTCGTAAAAACACTATCTTCTGAAGCGGGGTCCTCTTTCTAGACCGGAAGTAAAGCACCAACAAAGGAACAGGACATAAAAACCAGGCAGTATACCTTAACACATCTATTACCTTAATTCTAACCGTAACAATACACGTAGAGTGATATTTGAGATACAGGGGAACAGAGACACAGAGTTAATATTCAGCACCACAAAATAGAGTTACACTTACACACACTACAATGTTCATACAGGGAGATCGTGAATCATCTACAGTATTGTTTATATGTCACTTTGAGGCAGGATATAAATAGAATTGTTCACATAGGGAATAAACAAGATTGGGAGTCCGTATGGGAACTATTACTATAAATGAGGTAGGGTGCGGATAGCGACACTCGACGTTGTCACCTTGTCACGGAGACACTCACACTCAGGCTTTGACTGGCCCGAGCGCCCTTACCTCGGGTGTTCACAGAAAACTCTCTAACTCTCTTACGTGGGGGGGGGGGACTGGGATAATTACAACAAAGTTCATTCTCTGCCCTGTCAACACTGAGTTCTTGTGGGCTACTATCGACTACACTGTTCACTTAGTCACTGTGCACTGTTCTTTTTCCCGAGTTGTTCTTGACACAAAGGAGGGGGAATCACTGTTTTCCCATATCTCCTGCGTAATGTTCACTCTAGGTCGCACTCGTAGGTTAGGTGCAGGGAGGCTTTACCATCTGGGGGCCTTGACCTAAGAGGCGGCCCTCGTACTAGGGCCGCGCCAGTGGGGTGCAGGGAGGCCCTCTGGTCTGGGAGCCTCGACCTGATAGGTGGCCCTCGGGACTGGGACCAAACAGCCAGAGTAATCGAGCCTGTCGTTTTTGGCTCCGAGGAGTGAGGGAGCCCTGATCGCCTTCGTTAGGAGTTGGAGAGTCTGGCCTGGGCGTCCTGGGACTGCGGGCACCAAGGGGGAGAGGCGCCGTCAGGACCGGGCTGCAGCAGAGTCTCCTACGGGGCTCGGACAGGAACAAGGAACTCCCGGGCGTAGGCGGTAAGCCCGATATCGGGCCTTGCCACCACTCTAGCGTCTCCTCCGGGACTATATTCCCGGGTGGTGACGAAGGGCTCCCGGAAGGGAAAGAGGCTGGAGAAGGACTCACGTCACTCGTGTCCTCTCTAGTACGTCCGGAGGCCGGAGCCTTGGGTCGACTTGCCTTGGTACATACTCTGGCTGTAGCCGTGGACTTGCCCGGCATACGAGGAACACCTGCAGGGCGTACTAGGCCGTCCCTTCGCCGCGTATCTGGACCGTTGGCGTGGTGTTACTCCGGTAGTAGGGGACAAGCCGGAGTGAGGGGCACGGAGGCCACACTCTTTCCAAGACGGACTGAAACTACCTTCAGGGGCTTCTCTACCCTGGTACGTGCCCCGGCCGGAGCCGAGTGCCTACCCGTTTTACTAAGAACACCTGCAGGGCGTATTAGGCCGTCCCCTCGCCGCGTATCTGGACCGTCGGCATGGTGTTGCTCCCGTAATAGGGAAGGGCTACACATACGGTAGTAGGGGCTCTTTACCCTGGTCCATACTCTGACCATAGCCGAAAGCTGATCTGTCCGATCAGGAACAACTGACGGGCGTACTGGGCCGCCCCTTCCCCGCCACGTATCTGGACCATCGGCGTTTACTTGCTCCTGAAGGGGAGAACAGCAAGAGAGGGATGCACTGGGGCAACTCTCTCTCTCTGGTGTACTGAGGCCGGAGCCTTGGGTCGCCTTACCCTTCGTACACTTTATAAGGCTGTAGCCTTGGGCCTCCTGCCCTTGGGCCTCCTGCCTTAAAGGGTGTAACAAAGCCATCAATACGGTGTTACCTGGGACTGAAACTGGTTCAGTCCCATCCCTATTCTGACGACCATTGCTCCACCTGCAATGTAGTCTCCCTTTCCTGATCACCTGGGGTTGGGGCAATTGCGGGGAACAAGGGCACAGGTTCGTGATGTCCTGGTGAGCCTCTTGAACGGGGTCACTAACCCCACCGCTGTGTGCTCCTGGGGTGGTGGTGCGGTGGCGGCCCGGTGGTGGGGTGGGGGGTGGTGAGGTGGGAGGTCCGGCGGCGGGCACGGCGGGCATTTTACCACCCTTCGCATTGTAGAAGTCACGACCCTGTGACTGGAGGTGGTAGGTGGTGGAGGTGGATGTCTGGTGGGCTGGGGTGAGGTGTTGGGTGATGCTGACCCAGTGGGTGGTGAAGGTGTTAGGCTCCTGATGGGGGTTGAGAGTGAGCCGGAGGGAGGATGGATGGTCGGTCCGGCGTAGGAGTCGGAGAAGGTGGTGGGTCCCTCGGATTCTGACAGGTGGGTGGTCGTAGTGGCGCCATAGCACCCTCTCATTTTTTGTCTCTGGTTGTGGTGGTACAGTGGTGGTGGTTGTTTCCGCGGCGGTGAAGGTGGGAGTTGGTGATGGGTGGTGTGGTGCGGTGTTGGTGGTGGCTGTAGCGGGCGGTGATTGAGAGTGGTGGGTTGGAGGAGGTGGGGTATCCGGAGGAGATGCAGGCGGAGGTGAGGTTGGTGAAGGATCAGAATCGGAGGAAGGTGGTGGTGGGTCAGGCAAGGGTGATGTGGGGGAAGGGGTTTGTGGGTATGGTGAGGTTGAGGGTGGGGTGGGGGAGGCGAGCGAGGAAAGAGAGGCAGATGAGGGTGAGGAGGAGGATGGTGTGATAGGGAAGGTGAATGAGTTGGCTGTGTAGGTGGGAAAAATGAGTGGCGGGGATGTGATGGTGGTGGGTGGTGCGGGGTGGTAGGTGAGAGGGAGTAGACAGGAGAAGGCAGTTTTGGGAAGTAGGTTTGGGAAAGATGAGGTAAGGGTTCTAGGAGGCCTGTGAAGGGGGAGGCAGGCTTTGTGTTGGGGAGGAATAGGAAGAAGGGAGGCAGTAGTAGTGGAGAAAGTGGTGTGTGAGGTGGAAGGGTTAGGAATAGTGGTAGGAATAGGAGTAGGATTAGGCTAGGGCAAAATAGAAGAGATAGTGAGAGGAGAGAAAATGGAAAGATGACGTTTTCCCCTGTCGTAGACTGGGGGAGATGTGAGGTGGCCCCCGTCATTACGGTGGGATGCGGGGGCAGTGGGGGGGCGCCTTCTGTGCCTTCATCGTCTCGCTTTCCTTCTTTGAGGCTTGGGGCAATCGGCGTATGGTGGGGAGGCTTGTGGGCGCTCTTGCTTTGTTTTGCTGCGCCGGGCAGCTTTTAGCTGCTCACGAATGTCGTGGATTGGGCACTCAGGGCAGGAAGAAGAAAATTCCCATGGATTTACAGGGATGAGATCCGTGGGGAATCGGTTGATGAGGCCGATGCGTTTGGGGGAGGAGTGGACGGCTAGAAGACGCCTTATAAAGTTGATTTGTTTATCCAGGTCTCCCGTCGGTTCATGTATTATGAAGTGCTTTTTAATGAAATCGGGGAGGATCCTGAGGAGTTTGTGGAATATGAGTTGTTCCCGGGTTTTTGCGTCTGTGCCCGGGTACGCGGCGGTGACGAGCCGCCAAGCCTGGACGAAGCTGTCATCGAGGCTTCCGTCGTATGCGAGGGCGTCTAGTTCCGACAAGGCTACAACTGTGCCTAGAGATGGTGTCGCTGCCTGTTTCACAATATGTTTGAATTGATCCTATTTTAGTCTCGGGACGATTTTGGGAGTGACAGTGGCGATTATTTTTCCCAGGTTAGGTAATGTGACTGCAATTTTTTCTCTGTCTGAGTTGAACCCTATGTCTAGGAGGGGATTGACCATATCTAAATATATTTCTATGTTGTATTGGTCCGGGTTGAATCTAGGTAATTGGATCTGCGGTTTGGCTGCCATTGTGCAAGTTTCCTTTTTATCATTCCTCCGTGCATTTACTCGGATCCAAAACCATCGCTTGCCACCAGTGTTATGCTGGTGTTTTTAAGGCGACTTCTCGTCGTAAAAACACTAGCTACTGAAGCGGGGTCCTCTTTCTAGACCGGAAGTAAAGCACCAATAAAGGAACAGGACATAAAAACCAGGCAGTATACCTTAACACATCTATTACCTTAATTCTAACCGTAACAATACACGTAGAGTGATATTTGAGATACAGGGGAACAGAGACACAGAGTTAATATTCAGCACCACAAAATAGAGTTACACTTACACACACTACAATGTTCATACAGGGAGATCGTGAATTATCTACAGTATTGTTTATATGTCACTTTGAGGCAGGATATAAATAGAATTGTTCACATAGGGAATAAACAAGATTGGGAGTCTGTATGGGAAATATTACTAAAAAATGAGGTAGGGTGCGGATAGCGACACTCGACGTTGTCACCTTGTCACGGAGACACTCACACTCAGGCTTTGACTGGCCCGGGTGCCCTTACCTCAGGTGTTCACAGAAAACTCTCTAACTCTCTTACATGGGGGGGGACTGGGATAATTACAACAAAGTTCATTCTCTGCCCTGTCAACACTGAGTTCTTGTGGGCTACTATCGATTAGACTGTTCTTCACTTAGTCACTGTGCACTGTTCTTTTTCCCGAGTTGTTCTTGACACAAAGGAGGGGGAATCACTGTTTTCCTATATCTCCTGGGTAATGTTCACTCTAGGTCGCACTCGTAGGTTACGTGCAGGGAGGCTTTCCCATCTGGAGGCCTCGACCTGGGAGGCGGCCCTCGTACTAGGGCCGCGCCAGTGGGGTGCAGGGAGGCCCTCTGGTCTGGGGGCCTCGACCTGATAGGTGGCCCTCGGGACTGGGACCAAACAGCCGGACTAATCGGGCCTGTCGTTTTTGGCTCCGGGGAGTGAGGGAGCCCTGATCGCCTTCGTTAGGAGTTGGAGAGTCTGGCCTGGACGTCCTGGGATTGCGGGCACCAAGGAGGAGAGGCGTCGTCAGGACCAGGCTGCGGCAGCGTCTCCTACGGGGCTCGGACAGGAACAAGGAACTCCCGGGCGTAGGCGGTAAGCTCGATATCGGGCCTTGCCACCACTCTAGCGTCTCCTCTGGGGCTATATTCCCGGGTGGTGATGAAGGGCTCCCACAAGGGAAAGAGGCTGGAGAAGGACTCACGTCACTCATGTCCTCTCTAGTACGTCCGAAGGCCGGAGCCTTGGGTCGCCTTACCCTGGTATGTACTCTGGCTGTAGCCGTGGACTTGCCCGGTGTACGAGAAACACCTGCAGGGCGTACTAGGCCGTCCCTTCGCCGCGTATCTGGACCGTCGGTGTGGTGTTGCTCCCATAGTAGGGGACAAGCCGGAGTGAGGGGCACGGAGGCCACACTCTCTCCAATACGGACTGAAACTACCTACAGGGGCTTCTCTACCATGGTACGTGCCCCGGCCGGAGCCAAGTGCCTACCCATTTTACTGAGAACACCTGCAGGGCCTACTAGGCCGCCCCTCGCCGCGTATCTGGACCGTCGGCGTGGTGTTGCTCCTGTAATAGGGAAGGGCTACACGTATGGTAGCATGGGCTCTTTACCCTGGTCCGTACTCTGGCCGTAGCCGGAAGCTGATCTGTCCGATCAGGAACAACTGACGGGCGTACTGGGCCGCCCCTTCCCCGCCGCGTATCTGGATCGTCGGCGTTTAGTTGCTCCTGAAGGGGAGAACAGCAAGAGAGGGATGCACTGGGGCAACTCTCTCTCTCTGGTGTACTAAGGCCGGAGCCTTGGGTCGCCTTACCCTTCATACACTTTATAAGGCTGTAGCCTTGGGCCTCCTGCCCTTGGGCCTCCTGCCCTAGAGGGTGTAACAAAGCCGTCAATACGGTGTTACCTGGGACTGAAACTGGTTCAGTCCCACCCCTATTCTGACGACCATTGCTCCGCCCGCAATGTAGTCTCCTTTCCCTGATCACCTGGGGTTGGGGCAATTGCGGGGAACAAGGGCCCAGGATCTTGATGTCCTGGTGAGCTTCTTGAACGGGGTCACTAACCCCACCGCTGTGTGCTCCTGGGGTGGTGGTGCGGTGGCGGCCCGGTGGTGGGGTGGGGGGTGGTGAGGTGGGAGGTCCGGCGGCGGGCACGGCGGGCATTTTAGACATAAACACTGCAAACACTTATTTACACATTATCAGTAAAGTTTTATATATATATATATATACAGTATATGAGATTTGCATACAAAATATCTATGAAAACAATGTTACAAACGCCCTTTTAGATCATGAAGTAGCTTCCCTGTCTAGGAAATATTTACTGTTAATCTTTTTCCTTTGTCTGTCATATAAGTCGGACCCTTGTTTTCGCTTGCATGGGAAATACTGTTGGATAATGGGGATGAGTCGTGACCCCCACAGAGATGGAAGCTCCTTCCCATCTCTTTCTTCTTCCTCTTCTTTTCCTTCTTTTTCTTTTTCTTCTTCTTCTTCTTCTTCTTCTTCTTCTCCTTCTTCTGCTTCTTCTTCTTCTTCTTCTCCTCCTCCTCCTCCTCCTCCTCCTCCTCCTCCTCCTCCTCCTCTTCCTCCTCCTCCTCCTCCTCCTTCATCTTCTCCTTCTTCTTCTTTTTCTTCTCCTTCTTCTTCCTCTTCTTCTTCTTCTTCTTCTCCTTCCTTTTCTTCTTGCCCTCCTTTTACTTGAATGTTATTAGCCAAAGGTTGCCCATAACTGACTGACTGAGTAGGGGACTAATAATAACGTTTATCTTCAAATTCACTCAACCCTCTCTTGTTTGATGATAACGTGGTGATCTGTCCCTGTCGGTTAGATATACTGGTGGCTCCAACATAATGAATCTTATTGGACCCCAGAAGAGTCTCTTTGTATTCTTGATGTTTAAGTTTTTTCCTTTCATAACTAGGAATACCCTTACAAGTTATCATCTCAGTACCTGACTGCAAAAGTAAGGAGTATAAATTTCGCTTCAGACAACATGCTTCAACTATCAGTTTCTCCCTTACCTCACTTTTTAACAGACCCAACTGTCCTTTGCGTGCATCACTGTACAAAGGATGCTGGGGACTGAAATTTGACGTATCAATCCAGTCCACAAGGGGATACCTTTCTAAGTCACTGAATATATCTTCACACTCAAGTGAAAATACAAAACTGTATCTGAGTACACTGCTTTTACTCTTTCCCCATAGTGCTTCGTGATAACATCATACCAAAAATAATACATCTTCGCCTTGGCCAACTCAAGGATTTGAAATCCTACAAACTGGGGATGAGACAGTTCTATTTTGGGAGACTGAGAGATTGTTATTACTCGATTTTCTTTTAAAGGTATCACCCTTCTGAAGAAAGGATTCCTAACACTTTTCAGGAATTCTTTCCTCTTTCGGCAAACTTTAGTTTTGGTGGCATATCTCTGGGGATTGAATAAAGTTATACCAAACAGTGAATTTGACATTAGCTTGTACATAGCTTTTTTGTCTTTAGTTGAGGCATTATTTCTGAGTTCTATATTTCCTTCTATGAAGGGTTTTAAATATGGTTCCTGTCTAAAAATGAACAGTGAGATCACTCTAGCTAATCTCAGACCATGCCTCATATATAACTGTAACAAAGGTAGAGCTATAAGATAGTTGTACTTTGCTGAGTGAAAAGCTACAAGTTTTTTATTAAATTTAGGATATTTTCTACCTTCCTTTTCTAATAGCTGTTTAGAATAGGGTGAAACATCATCATAAGTAATGTTTTTTTTTTTGTTCTAAGCCCAGAGGAAAATCATCTGTTAAATGAGCAACCTCTGCAGACACTGGTAGAATGTCACACAGAACCCAGTACCCAAAAGTACCGTCAGTAGGTTGCCTTCCAATTCCCTTATAAAGAAATGCTTTCATCTCACTGTCACTAAGCTTCTTTATATCACCAATGGGAAGCGATTCTATCATTACAGAGGCATAAAGTGAATTAAAGTCATAATAACATAAAAAATTTTAAATTTCTTTTCAGCTATCAAAACTTGGATTGGTGAATTTGTTATTAGCTCTCATGAAGCGGCGAATAACCGTAGTGAAACCACCTCGGATGATATTCTGAATGAGGTGAATCAAAGACCTATCACTGATGAGTTGAACTGCTATTTTTGAAGATTTCAGCCAGCTATCAAAGCTGAAAGAAGGGAGGGAGACATAATTAACTATATCTAAATGGTATTGTTGCTGCAAAGTTCTACGCCAGTTTGTAAACGTATCAGCTAGTAGACCACAGTCAACTTTAAGGTACAGTATTAGGTAGTCCTTCAAACTAGAGCAACCCGCCATTGCCCATACTTTTGAAGCATGATCATACTCTTCCTCTGTAATGCAGCTTCCTTTTAATGAACTGTAAAATGCATCAATGGGTGGTAAACTATGATCTTCAAGCTTATCAATCTCAGAAAGATATTCATATGGAAATACTTGCTTCCCAGAAATTAGCATTTCTTTTAAGGATTCATCCATTTCCCAAGTATTTCCTTAGTAAACTTGAGAGAATTTCCAGAATGAATGTGTACCCTAGCCAAATCAGCAAGACTCCCACTCATAAAGCCATAACTATCGATGAATCTCAGCTTGCCAATATCAACCTTAAAAAACTTAAGTTCCTGTTTGCAAAGCAAGTTAATGGGGAGGTCTTGTTTCATTTCCTTAATGACTAACCCCAAATCATAGGACGAATTATGAGCTATGGTAATTAGTCTGTTAGAGTTATCTTTTATCTGCATATTGCATTTCCTGCACAGAGCCCCTACATAATTGTTAAATTGTGTGTGGTGTATGTGGTGTCTGTGTTTATCGCTACCGTTAACAAATGCTGACTTACATAACTGATACTTCATTTGCGTTTGAAAACTTTCCTCATCCTCGTCTGTCATGTGGATGGGAAATTTGTGGTGACTTTGTAAATGCTCATAAGAGAGGGTTACTTTATCTATGAAATGTGTGGCTGCATCGGGTCCAACATATGTATATGAATCTACTAAATTATCATCTCTATCCACAATGATATAGGCATATGCTATAGCGTGGTGTGTGTTGACAATATGATCCTTATCACCTCCATCCTTCAGTTGGCTTCAAAATCATAAAAGCACACAAAATCAGTTGACACTGTTTTCCACCAATTTTTAAATTTAATGGTGGAACCCGGGTCAGGAATTACTTCTTTCTGTCGAGAGCAGCAATATTGAGAATGTGAAACCTTCTCCTCCTCCCCAGCAAATTCCGAAGAGCACACTTCACAGAAGAAGGGACTCATAGGTTGACGTTTATGTAGAAAAGCCTGAAGAAATATCTTTAAATCTTTTATCAGACAACAGTGTTTGTTGTCTAATAAAAGTAAATTTACTTTGTCCCCATACTTCTTGCTCCCTGTTCTGGCTATAGCCAATTCGTAGGGATGTTTATCATTCAGGCTATAAATATTAATACTTATTTGATTTTGAGTTTCTAACTGATCAAGGGAGTACCAAGAAATCTCTTTCCCTCGAGGAAACTTTATCAAAGTACTACATTTTTCCCATGAATCCACTCGACGCTGCATATCCCTCCATTTATTAAGGTTAGAAAATATCTTATGAGCAGCCAAACACTGTATTATACAAGCATCTTTATCTATTCCTGTTATAGGTCGATTAAATATCTGCTTCCTTCCCCTAACACCAGTGGGAAATTCTACATATGTACCTATAGACTGAAGAACAACATTTTTAATTAAGTTCATTTCTAAATGTTTGATGTAGTCTAAAATAAACCCACTCCCCTCTTTGTTACAAAGTACATTTTCTGTATGATTTAATATGTACTGTTTCAGCTCCTCCAGTGTTTGTCCTATAGTGTTGAGAGTAATGAAAACTCGTGGAGTGTGAATATAGTGAGTTCTGGTTGTATCTTCTCCTCTAAAACAGGTTCCCGTCTTAAAACAACTGCCAGCACTAAGTATATACCAACAGATGGTGCCTGCATCTGCCTCATTACATTTTGAATATGGTGACTGAAAAATGTAGCCAAATCTGTTAAGAATACTATTGGGTCTTGCGCGTACTCTCCCGGAGGAGTAAATCTGACCTCCTGTAAAAGGCCATTTAGAAATGACCTTGAGGTTAATGCCATAGATGATGAAGGTGTATTCCGTCATCCCTACTTATAGAGGCAGTGGCATCATCATCATCAGTTGTGTTTCCAGGGAGATGGGGTCGTCTTAACTGCTTAGAAGTCCCCCCTACTCCACCTGTGAACAGCGGTGTTTTTTTTTTCCATAAGTTTTGTTCCTGATAATTCCTATTTATCTATCCATTGCCAGAAGCCTTAATCCTGTAAGGGGTGGCCATAAACAAATCGCACCCATGTCACCCTGACCCCAGCTCCCCCCCTCCCCCATATACCTCTCCATTCCATCCCCAATTTCATCCTTGATCTCCCCTCCCTCTCCTTTTCCACTCTCCTAAACTCATCAACCTAGTCTTGCAGCTCCTCTTTGTCTTTACTTAATAACACAGTATCATCTACAAACTGCGTACAGGGAGTTTCCAAGCACTGCCCCCTCTCACAAGGGGGCCCTCCAACATCCACTGCCCAACGTTGTATCTCTTTATTACCCCATCCATATACAGATTGAGCAACCATGGAGAGATGACACATCCTTGCTTAAGTCCAACCTTCAAACAGAAAAATTTCTCTCAGTTCACTATTCACTTGCACAGCAGCTTTAGCACCCTCATACCTACTCTTCACGACCTACAGCAACCTCCCATGTATTTCCTAACGCTCCCCACAATCCTTGTTTATCCACCCTGACATTTGCTTTCTCCCAAATCTATGAAGGTTGCACACAATGTTACTTTGAAACAATTTAACAAGAAGAGCTATTCTTCAGCGTTTATGATTACTCACCTTCTAACCAGGACTGTCTGTGATATCGCTGATAAAAAATATTAATAAATCGTCCGCAACCTTGGCATTTTACAGAGGTGTGGGCGGTTTTGATGTTAATCTTCTTGCCACACTTCTCGCAGCGTGTCTCTTGACGTACCATGGTGAAAAGGGGGGCCCTCACAGAGTTCATCGGTGGCTTTATAAATCCTGAGAGCCTCAGTTGCCAGCTGTGAGCTCCATAGGTCCTTTCGAGATGTGGTAAGATTTTTACAGACACACACACTCTCACAAAGGGAGATTACTGTTCTTAGCCTTTTAATTTTGTTTAGTTATTTTTTTTTCCAATCATGGAAAATATTAGTGGTCGTTAATTCAGCTGTAATATTGACTTTGACTATAGTAATAGGAAGAAAATAAATGCAAGAGAGAGAAAGACAGACAGTAAATATTTTTCTAGTAGTGATAAATTTAATAATGATAATAAAAATGCTCTAAAATTCTAGCTGAAAGGTGATTTTGACTAAAAGTAGGGAATAAGAAAGAGAAAGCAGAGAATAAGAAAGAGAAGAGAAAGAGATGGAGGAGAGACTTGTTTACTAAAACTTATGTTTAGTGCCCCAAATGCTTTATTTATTTTCGCCAGGTGGCAGCCTAAGTGACAAATGGTCAAAATCTGATTTAGTGAGAGGTCAGGTGAGAGAGAGAAATGGAGATTCTAGTGTAGCTGAGTGATAGTAGCTATAGGGAAAAAAAAAACATTAATGATTACCGTTTCACTGTTTTTTGTTTGTCCTTCATATGAAAACACGTTTCTTAAATCAGGTAATAATAGTGGTAATGGTGTGGCGAATAAGAAGAAATTAGTTAGAAAACAGAATGAAGAGAGAGACAATGACAGTAACTATTTTTCCAGTAGTGATAAATAAAATTTATTAATAATAATAAAAGCAATAAGATTCTAGCTGAAGGTTGATTTTGACTGTAAAAGCAGGGAATAAGAAAAAGAAGAGAAAGAGATGGAGGAGAGAGTTTGTTTACTGAAATTTATCTTTAGTGCCCCAAATAATTCATTCATTTTCGCCAGGTGACAGCCTAAGTGACAAATGGTCAAAATCTGATAACCTAAAACCATTTAGTGAGGGGGCAGGTGAGAGAGAAATGTAGATTCCAGTGTAGCTAAGTGTTAGTATAGGGAAAAAAAATAATGATTGCTGTTTCACTGTTTTTTATTTGTCTATTATATGAAAAGACGTTTTCTTAAAATCAGGTAATAATAGTGGTAATGGTGTGGAGAATAAGAAGAAATTAGTCAGAATACTGGACGAGAGAGAGAGAGAGAGAGAGAGAGAGAGAGAGAGAGAGAGAGAGAGAGAGAGAGACTTTCGGTAGGTGAAAGTTTTTTTGCTGGAGGTTATTTTCTGCTCTGTTTATCACCAACCTCCACGGGAAGCAGAAGTCAGTCCCCCAAACTCCTCATCCCTACTTATAGATTTGGATAGCAGGTATATGAGCTAATAATGAGGATATTTATATATATATATATATATATATATATATATATATATATATATATATATATATATATAAGGGGGGGGGGATACTTATTACAAAGTGTCCAGGATTAGGCGTGCGTAGACCTGGGCAGGGGTTTGAAGTGGGGTTTGCCTGAAGGCATGCCCAGTAGTACGCACGGGGGGGGGGGGGATTTGCGTACTACTGGGCATGCCTTCAGGCAAACTCCACTTCAAATCCCTGCCCAGGTCTACGCTGCGTACTCCTGGGCACTTTTGTACTACTGCAGGTTACACATTCGACGAGGGTACTTACTATGAGAATTTGCACCAACAGTTTTGTGTGATATTTGACTTGATTACTTTCTCTCACAGATACGTTCTTCGGTTTTCATATCGTTAATGCTATTTTCATCTAAGAGAGAGAGAGAGAGAGAGAGAGAGAGAGAGAGAAACCTTTCTCCTCTCATTGTGCTTAATTCTAGAAAGGTATACAGTACAGTCACAAACTTAGTTTTGTCATTCTCGGTAAGCTGCACCTTCAGTTCAATGATGACCTTTGCATTTTTTTTTTCTTGATATCACCAGACTAGTTTATTTTGCTTTGGACTGAAACCTAATAGACATGGGGTTAAAAATAAACGTCATCAACACCTAATTTACGGTTGATTTCCGTTTAGGGATAAATCTTTGTCTGGCAGTTGCAAGAAGAGAATGTAAGCAGTAACTGTACTTATCTTTCTCGCAGGAGATATTTTCCCTTACACCCTATGGCAACATTATGACTAAATGCTGAGTACTTTGATTTCTTGTATCCCGGTACTTCTTACGACTCTGTTCAGCAAGAACACATTAAAAGAGTTTTGTACTCACAGCTTATATCTTTATCCCAGAATATCTTAATATTGATGAAGGGACGACGGATTTTCAGATAACCGATTATCCTTCTCTCGAGATTTCAGTGAAAGAAATGCTCTTCTGCTGGATATGTCAGCCAAATCTTGAAGTTCCATATAGATGTATATTGCCTACATACTCCTCAGTTTTCTTTTTTGCCACTCCACAGCATGCGCAAGAAGGGAGACAAGATGCACTCTTTCTCCAGGGAGGGGGAAGAGGACAAAGGAGGTTAAAAATAAAATGCTTAGGGACATGAAGTGTCTCGTTACAGGACTCATGTTTTATGGTTAGTGATACTATTGTTATTGGCTTTTTTAGGGGCTAACTATGGTACTAATTTCATATGGTGTGAGCTTCTGCATTAAGTTTATACTATTTCTTTCTACATGTTTTGTGGTGTTGGCATCTTGGAACTTTTGTTCTCTGAAATTTTATATCCCTAGGTCAAGTATATGACTGACAGTGGAGCAGGTGATAAAAGTGGGGGACTTGTAGTACACCAGGAATTCAATCTCAGAACACATGTTGGACCAAGATCAGTCTAGCTTATCCTCACAAACAGACTGAATCTTTTCCTGTAAAATATCTCTGTTAGACATAAACTGAGTCAAGATGACATGAGAAAGGGAGTTATTCTGTGTAACTGACTTAGAAACATACTGGAAGACTGCCCAAAATGAATCAACTGATCTGGTTGCGTGATGAAACTGACTTCCTGAAAAAAACTTGAGTTTTCGAAAAAAAAAATCCTTCATTTTCATCGTATTTTCTTTTTGTAAATGAAAGACGGAAACTGATTTGATGGCTAGCTTCTGGGCTCACCAGCGGTGGGAGTACTTGGAACAGTGCACTATGGAACCCTGCACAACAGCAGTATTGGCCTGGATTCTGGTTGCTGATGCCCTGTACTCTGTTATACTTGGTCTGGTTGTGAGCTGTACCCTTGTCCTCAAAATGATTGGCATCAGGTTGAACATCACAATTTGTTGGTCCAAAACATGTTATGAAACTGAGTTCCTAGTTGAATTTCCGACGGGTCTCTACATACGATTTCCTCTCTTGCCACAAAAGCACGACTTTTATCATCTGCTCAAATGGCAGTTACTTAATTGAACTAGGGAGCTGACAGTTTCATAGAACAAACACGAAAATACTTCCACGAAAATCTGATCAAGCTAACTGTACACACACACACACACACACACACACACACACACACACACACACACACACACACATATATATATATATATATATATATATATATATATATATATATATATATATATATATATATATATATATATATATACAGTATATATATATATATATATATATATATATATATATATATATATATATATATATATATACAGTATATATATATATATATATATATATATATATATATATATATATATATATCTTGCCAGACGCCTCAATCCCGTTTGGGGTGGCCACAAACAAATCGCCTCCAAGTCGCCCTGTCCCACGCCATTTCACTCCCCTGCTCCCAACTCACAGCCCCCGCTCTCATATACTTCTCCACCCCATCTCTCCATCTCATCCTCGGCCTCCCCCTCCCTCTTTCCCCCTCCACCTCACTCACATACACTCTCTTCGTCAGTCTTTCACCCTCCATCCTCTCCACATGGCCAAATCACCTATGTGTGTTCCTCATAACGCTTCCTATCACATCCACATCAACACCACAACGCTCCTTTATATCCTCATTCGTCAGCCTGTCTCTCCATGTGACTCCACAGGCTCCTCTTAAATAACTCATTTCCACTGCTCTCACTCTTGACTTGTGTCCTTCCAACAAAGTCCAAGCTTCACTTCCGTACGTTAGAGTTGGTATCACAATACTGTCATGTAGTAACTTTTTCACTTCCATGCTCACTTCCCTGTTTCTTATCACTGCTTTCAAAGAACCAGCAACCTTTCTTCCCTGCTGTACCCTTTCAAGCACTTCACCCTCCAAACCTCCATCCTTACTCATCACACTACCCAAGTACTTAAACGTACTCATATTTTCCAATTCCTCACCATCCAACCTCGCTGTACATTCACTGACTTCACCTCTTTCAAAGACCATCACTTTACTCTTCCCTACATTCACCTTTAGATTCCGTTTCTTACACACTCTCTCAAACTCATCCACCAAGCCTTGCAGCTCCCATTCGTCTTCACTCAACAACACAGTATCATCTGCAAACAACAGTACAGGGAGTTTCCAAACACTATCCTCTCTCACCAGGGCCACTCCAACATCCACTACCCTACCTTGTACCTCTTTTATTACCCCATCCATGTACAGATTGAACAACCATGGAGACATGACACATCCCTGTTTCAACCCAACTTTCAAAGAGAAAAATTCACTTAGTTCACCATCCACACGCACTGCAGCCTTCGCACCATCGTACATACTCTTCACAGCATTCAACAACTTCCCATCTACTCCATACATTCTTAACACTTTCCACAATCCTAGTCTATCCACCCTGTCATATGCTTTTTCCAAATCCATGAAAGCCGCATACAACTTCTTTCCCTTCTCTAGAAACTTTTCCACTAAAGATCTGAGAATGAATATCTGATCTACACAACCTCTTCCCTTCCTAAAGCCTCCCTGTTCTTCTCCAACTAATTCCTCTGTTCTTTCTCTAACTCTGTCAATAAGTATCCTACCATACACTTTTCCTATTATACTAAGAAGACAAATGCCCCTATGATTACCACACACTTCTTTTTCCCCTTTTCCTTTGTACAAGGGAATAATTATACCTGACTTCCAATCCTCCGGGACTCTACCTTCCTCCCAGGCCAATCTAAACATCTTCCACATCCATTCTACTACTATCTCTCCCCCATGCTTCAGCATTTCACCACACACTCCATCAATTCCTGGGGCTTTCCCTAATTTAACTTTCTTCATTGCTTCCACAACTTCTATCCTACTGATTTTTTCCTGTCTTCTCACCTCCCTCCTTCTCCCAGCCATTCCCCTGCCACTTATACTCGCATTACTTCCATCCTCTACGTTCAACAATTCCTTAAAGTGTTCTCTCCATCTGCTCACTTTTTCTCCCTTCTCCACTAGTAATCTACCATTTTTATCTTTCACTCCCCTGCTAACTTCACTTCCACCCTGTCTTACTCTTTTCACCTCTCTCCAGAACATTTTCTTACAGTCCCTCCACTTTACACTCAAATTCCTTCCAAATTCCTCATCCACTCTCTTCTTACTCTCTCTTACTAATCTTTTCACCTCTCTCTTTCTTTCTACATATAACTCTCTCTTCCGCCTCTCAACTTCTTCCACGCCCCTATTTCTCATCCATTCATTGTATGCTTTCTTCTTTTGTGCCACAGCCCTTTTCACCTCTTCAGTCCACCACGCTGTTCCTTGCACCCCCCTCCGTCTTCTCTTCCTTCCACACACCACATCACATGCTGCACATATTTCTTCTGTAAATATTCTACACACACCTTCCACGTCCCCCATCTGCTCCAATTCATATTTGCCCAATCGTTCCTCCACTTCTCTCTTATACTCTGCCTTTTTCTCATCCTCTTGTAACCTTTCCACTCTCCTTGCAACTACTTCTTCCTCTCGTCTTTCCCTTCTTCTGTTCCTCCATCTTACTTGAACTTTAATTCTGGCCACCACCAAGTAGTGGTCAGAAAGTCCACTCCCCCAACCTCTATAAACTCTTGCATCCAATATACATCTTTGCATCATTTCATCCATACACACATAATCAATCATTGCCTTCCTTTCACTCAGATCACCACCCACCCTTCTCATCACTCGCCATGTATACCTGTGGATCATTTTATGCCTGAAGAGGGTATTGGCTATCACCAGCCCCCTCCCAGCACAAATGTCCACTAACGCACTCCCATTCTCATCTACCTCAGCAGGCACACCCCACTCACCAACTATTCCATCCACCTTCACATTCCCAACTTTACCATTCGTATCACCAATCAAAAACACTCTCTCATTCCTTCCAAACTTTTCCATGCACACTTCTACATTTGTCCAGAACTCTTCTCTCACTCTTCTAGCACGATCTTGCGTTGGCGCATACACACACACAATCGCCCACATTTGTATTCCAACTTTCAACTTTACCCACACAATCCTTGACCCAACTGATCCATACTGTCTTATGCTCCTCTTCCATCTTTTACTCACAACTATACATACTCCTTCCTTTGCCCTCTCATTCTCACCTACTCCTGCACATATACCCCATCCATACTCCCATTCTCTCACACTTTCTCCTCTCCATTTTTTTTCAGTTATTCCACATACATCCACTTTCGCATCCTCAAGCACCTGGACAATATATATATATATATATATATATATATATATATATATATATATATATATATATATATATATATATATATATATATATATATATATATACAATATATATATATATATATATATATATATATATATATATATATATATATATATATATATATATATATATATATATATATATATATATATATATATATATATATATATATATATATATATATATATATATATATATATATATATTTATATATACTACAACGCAAAGTATCAAAATTTTCATTTTTTTTATCACCCTGTACCTGGAAAGGATGGACCAGAACATCAAAGAAGGTAATGTAAATATCAAGGGCATAAGATTCCAAGTAAACAAAAAGTAAGCTGTATTAAGCCTTCCAGTGGTATTGGTGTGACACTAACAAGGGATGACAGTAGTACCAGCCACCGACTGGGAGCTGACAGAGACAACAGCATCCTGAGTTCAATAATACGGTCTGATGAAAAGCACCCGTATAATGGACTCTATCACTAATAAGTCGTCGACAAGGAATGAAAAATAGTGGGTTAACCCTCTCATGGTCGAGGCAATTGTAGTATTCTTCCTAACGCTTTTATTATTATTATTATTATTACTATTATTATTATTATTATTATTATTATTGCCTGAGAGAGAGTTTGTTATAACCTGAGAGTATTGATGGAGGGGGGTCAGTTTTTATGACACCATAATTATGATATTGCATTAAAATGGTTGTGCGAAACAAGAAGACAATGTATGTTCCTTGGCACGAAGTGGGAAAACTGTGACTCTCACACTGATGAGACGACAAAGACCAGACCAAAATATACCAAAAACATTTGTGGCTAAAAATTCTTTAGTCCCTGATTTACTCTCAGCTAAGTAAAACTGACTAAAGTTAACTGAAAAAGAATACCAGTATTGTCCCCATTATGAGACATTTAAATGTGATTTGCACATTTTATGAAAACATAGAGTATTTGAAATATACGAGTTTATGAATATTTTTTGACATTTTATGTTCATCAGAAACTAAGGGTAAACCTCATTTTGACATTCATAATTTTATCACGGACAACTATAACGTAAAGGAGCATAGTACGTAGGGATATACTCCATGGTGTTAACATTTTCGTGTAAAGCGTATGCAAGTATTATTGAATAAGTTTCCTACAGCATGTTATGTGCCAAATATTTACGTATAAACCTAGGAATCCAGTGGTGAGTATTTAGAAAGAATTCGCCTGCCGACTTCATCGACAGTTTCCTGGAATGTTTTTCTTTCCTAAGTGTTTTGACATCAGATGTGTTTGTTCAAGACCTCTTTTGTTTTTGTTTGGTGAGGGGGGTGGTCGGAGAACTGGCGACTAATGATAATAATAAGAAACGAAATAGCAAGTTGACAGTTAATCAATAACAGAAAAAAAAAATCTCTTTAGACTACTGGCATCCATAGAAATTACAAGCCTATCCAAATACCATAACCTATCCTGGAAAGTAGTATTCATCGGTTCTATCCTGGACGTCTTTCGATTGTTTTGAACCCTACGAGAGAAGCAAAATTTAGCAATATGCATGAATTGCCAGTATAGAAAGGTAAATCATGGGGTGTACACTTTCTCCACCTACTACTCTAGTGATTTATGTCTGGGATGTGAAAGCGACCATAAATGACGACTACATTCGAATAAATAGCGTCGACCAGCAGGTCTTAGGTTACTTGGATGTCCATACAATAACTAGATCGAGGGAATATAATGGAAAAGAAAGAAATTCTTTAAGTACATGGCAAATAAAAATCACATCAATGCAAAGATAGATCGTACGGCACCTCTTCAGGTCAAAGAACAGCGTACAGTAACAAAATGCGTTCATGTAGACTACAATACGTTATCCTTAGGCGACCTCAAGGTGGAAATACTGCAGGTAATGTACTACCAATCAAATAAGTAACACGAGAAGAATAAAAATCAACAACTATATATGAAATGCAAAATGATCACCTAAATTGGAAATAGATGGAAGACAACGAGCATGTTTTTTTTTTTTCTTTTATAACACTGGTTCTTCACCTGGAGATAATTATCCCCAAAGTGATAATTTTGCCTTTTCAATGGGGTAACATCGGTAAAAGCAGTTTTCTGGATAAAGCTGGATAAAGAATACACCATTCTGTCATAGTAAGCACACATGATCCTGATGGCTTTTGCAACTACTGCTGTGTAGTGGGTTTCTCTGCTATGCTAAAAAAAAAAAAAAAAAAAAAAAAAAACGGGTGCTCATTGACACTGACATAAGATGCGTATTGTCTCTAACTGAGCCACGCATAGAGAAACTGATTAAGAAAAACAAATGTTTCACCCATCACACCAGTAGTCTAACAAAGTCTATGTTCTACTGAAAACGCTTAATTTAATGTAGTTGAAAATCCATTTACTGACTTCTGTAACTTGTATAATCACTTGGAAACTACATTACCAATGCCAATATGTTTTTCGAGTTTTTCTCCCAGTTTAAGTAGGATGGGGTAGTAACAGCCCATCTTGGTGTGCCAAGTGGTAACAGCGGCAAAATGGTCAAGCATCACTGTACTGGAAGGAAGTAATGTGGAAAAAAAAAAAAAAATAATAAGATCACCGCAGGAGTCCAGTGTATGATGTATACTACACTACAGACGAAACACAGGAAGAGACTGGGTGATGCAATGTGAATATAAATTATAGTCAGGGAGAAAAATGCGTCCCAGCAAAAGCATGATATTCACACAGAGTACCTGCATTACAGACGTATAAAACTGTCAACTCATAAAAATTTATGAAAAAACTGAGGATAGCATTACAGTAACTAAAATATTACTTGTAAAGAAAAATAGCCACCAGTCTATGTGGCCAACAAAGCTTAAACCCAGGGAGAAAGGCAGTCAGGAAGATTCGTCATTAACGTAATTGTATACTAATGATAATTCCCTGGACATGAAACCTGCTGAGTGTGGTTTTTCCCCACAGCAACCTTTGTCATCAAAGGTCACTGGAATTCCTAGGAAAGAGAACAAAACCGTAATTACTCGATATAATCCAATACTCGGCTAATCAAGTACCGTATCGTTCTTCTTCTGTTTTAATCCCAAATTTCCGTCGACATCTAAGTCCGATCCTCATAGCTCAGCACTTCAGTTTGATGGCGAATTTTATTGTCTTGGGCTAATTCTTGTCGCCTGCAGCCGATTTTATTTAGCTTACTGAAGACTTCTTATGTGGGAGGGTAAATGAAGTTTATTCCTAACCTCACCAGTTCAGAAAGTCTTTTTAGTCCTCAGTACCACAATCTCGATTATGGCAAGAATATGATGACATGTATGTTATCAGGCTGAAGAGGTTTCAGTGGCGGGTAAGGAAAGTAACCAATAAAACAAAGGTAGAAAGAAACAAAAACACCCATTCATTCATCGAAACATACGAAAGTAAATAAACAAAGACACATTGTTCACAAGAAAACCTACTACAAACATAGGTAATGCTACGCATTTGCAACTCTCTATCTGACCAAGCACATACCCTCCACCTCCCTGCACAACTAATCAAACGCATAACGGCCCACAACCGCCCCGCCCCCCTCTTTATAACACAGACCTTAAAACTTAATAAACTCAGTGATATGGAACAAGGACTTGTGATAGGAAGTAAGAAAAAAAAAAAAAGCACCACCATCATAACTACCACAACCACCATCATCATTATCATCACCCCAGCCACCAGCATCATCATCGTCCCAGTCACCACCATCATCACTACCTCCACCACCATCATCACTCATAATCACCGCCACCATCACCACTACCACCAGCATCATCATCACCACCACAACCACCACCACCATCGTCACTACAATCATCATCATCATCACCACCACCACCATCACCATCACCATCACCATTATCATCAACGCTACGTTGTTGCAAGGGACCAAGCACATACCTCCCACCCCTCCTGCACACCTAACCAAGCGCATAATGGACCTCAGCCCCCCACCCCTCTTTCTGTACAATACAAAGACAGCAGGTCGCATTGAAATCTCTGAGAAAAATTATTTTCTTTTTTTACTTTTTCATTATTCTTAAAAAAAAAAAAATAAATAAATAAGGCACAACATCCTACCAATGAAAAGGCACCAGTTCAATGTAAGGCACAAACCTAAGTGAAATTTCATGACTCTTTAGTGAATACACTTTTATATCTGGCTTCAGATTACTTGCTCCGGCCACATTAAAATCTCTCAGATTTTTTTTTTTTTTTAATACTATTTAAGACAGCATTCTATCAAAAGGCACCAGTTCGCTATAAGACACATTACTATGTGAAATTTCATGGCTCTGTATTTAATACTTTCCGTGATTTGCTCCAGAAATTAAAATCTTCATGCCCAGCTGCCCAGCTCTACGGATGGACACCAGTGGTAACAAAACCCTCCTGACTTTGTCAGGTGGAGGCTAAAAATGAAGGAGAAAAAAGAGAAAATGAAATTCCTATTGACGGACCATTTACGTATATTTAACAAACCGATGAGTTAATCATATTTCAATATAACTACCTCTTGAAGTTTTCAAATATTCTGATTAATTGCCTAATAACACTGTCTTGGATATATGAACGACATTGGGTGGATGTAACTTGCCCCTTGTTTTCGTTGGAGGCTTTAGCAGCAGAACAAGGACTTTAGATGCCTTTAGTCGAATGAACGATAGAAATGGGGAAATTAAGTCACTGAATAATAACAGCAAATCAAGCCATAACAATGACCTGCCCCTATCCAGAACAGATAGTCAGTTGACTTATAAGTGAACATTAAATGAACATTGACAGTGTCACAATCTGCAAATGGAAGAATAGGTGAAGCTAAAGATAGTGTTAGTGACATGATAATAAATTTTATCATGAACTCCATCAGTTTTCACAGACACTGAGCATTTCACAGACATGTTTGATCCATTGCTCATTAACAAACATAACCTTATATAAAATGTCTACATCTCTAAAGCAACTTAAAAATAAACAAACTGGTAATGACTCATCAACTGAATTGCCAAACTATTAATGAAGCAAGTGCAACTAAAAACACAAACGTCTTAATGACTTTCTCTTACGGAAGATACAACACCTGAAAATTAAACTTGAAAATTAAGCTAGCAAGCAGCAAATAAGGTCAGCCAACTATCTTTCAAAGTACACCTAGTGAGTTACCTTTTTTTTTTTTTTTTTTTTTTTTTTTTTTAGCCAGTACAGAATTCTAATATGTGTGCAAAGAATTTACCATAAGGCTTTATAATAATTCTTAAAATCTAAATTACATTATTGGTACAAGGTTAAACTTAGAGACTCAAAGTAAGATCATATATAACCATGTGCATCTGTTTTATATGCTCATTTAAAATATTATCATTTACACGGCACCTACTTATTTTTCAAACTCATAATATGGATTGTTAACCATTCAGTTTGGGATAATTATGTCATGATTCAGGCTAACACTTATGTGTGTGTGTGTGTGTGTGTGTGTGACTCAAACATTCCCCAGACTGCGACATGCAACTGTCAGTTAATATCCAGGTCCCTTTTCCAGCTGTTGATACGAACTGACTAGGTCAAAGGAGAAACTTTGTAAGGGGCCCGTGGTCGGTAGGGGAATCGAATTCGGTATCTCATTTGTGCGGCGAGTATGCTTCCTTGTGGCAAACACCAGTACCATCCAGAGAGGATTGACTTCTTCCATGTGCTGTGCTAAACACACAGTTACTTCATCTGACCTGATGTTGTCTCCAAGTACGCAATGTTCTTTTTATTAGCCAATTCGATTTTTTAACAATTCAGTCATGAAATTACAATGTTCTTGGAAGTCTTTTTATGTTCTATGAGAATCTTTATCATGGATTCCTTCTGCTCCTCGGAAAGCACACTTGTGTCGTTTTACGTGTTGCCTTAAAATGTCCATATCTTCAGTATTTGTTTTATTTTCATAGAACACTATATTATAGTGTTCTATGAAAATAAAACAATATATTATAGTGTTCTATGAAAATAAAACAAATACTGAAGATATGGACATTTTAAGGCAACACGTAAAACGACACAAGTGTGCTTTCCGAGGAGCAGAAGGAATCCATGATAAAGATTCTCACAGCATATAAAAAGACTTCCAAGAACATTGTAATTTCATGACTGAATTAAAAAAAAATCGAATTGGCTAATAAAAAGAACATTGGATATTTGGAGACAACATCAGGTCAGATGAAGTAACTGTGTGTTTAGCACAGCACATGGAAGAAGTCAATCCTCTGTGGATGGTATTGGTGTTTGCCACAAGGAAGCATACTCGCCGCACAAATGAGATACCGAATTCGATTCCCCTACCGACCACGGGGCCCTTACAAAGTTTCTCCTTTGACCTAGTCAGTTCGTGTCAACAGCTGGAAAAGAGACCTGGATGTTAACTGACAGTTGCATGTCGCAGTCTGGGGAATGTTTGAGTCACACACACACACACACACACACACACACACACACACACACACACACACACACATAACGTTAGCCTGAATCATGACATAATTATCCCCAACTGAATGGTTAACAATCCATATTATGAGTTTGAAAAATAAGAAGGTGCCGTGTAAATGATAATATTTTAAATGAGCTTATAAAACAGGTGCACATGGTTATTTTCTGTTACAATGTTCGCATCATATGACGCTTGTTGTTTATTCTCTCTATCCCCTGTCGATTTCATTCACCGTAGGATAAACTTTTCTTTCTGAGGTTACATAAGGATCTCATTAATTCCGTCTTGAACAGAATCGTCAGGTAATAGCTTGAATGAATAGAGAATGAGTTAATGAATAGAGAATGAGTTAATGTCATACTATTTTGCGAAATATTTTCCACATACTGGACCATATTTATAATCTGCTTTTTATCAATGAGAGAGGCATGGATATGTTGGTAGTCATTGAAGGATAATACTACTTCTTAGTCAGGGTAAATTGTTAACTTCAATTTAAAAAATGTTGTTTGGTCGATTATTTGTTAGACGCAAAACGCTTACAGCAAGAGCCAGCAGGAAATAGGAAATATTAAAATACACTGGCTTGTGTAATTCCTTAGCATATTGTTATTCATTTTTATGCATCACAGGAAAACTGCCTTAGATCGGTTATATCAAAGCAATTGACTGTGTGCAGATGTCATGTTTATGGATGAAGTTGTCAAATATTTTATACTAATGGTAAGGTGTTATGGATGATATGCATATTGTACGATGATGGACAATTATGTTTAAGGGGTAAGAAATAGTTATTCATCTTATCATATGAAGTTCGAATTTTTCTTTATCTTAACAGTTTATCAAATACAACACTTTAATTATTTTTGGAGCGTCCTTTACTTCAAGCACAGAAATTGAGTGATTTTCAAATGCAGTGTACTTTTTTTTTTTTTTTTTTTTTTTTTTTTTAAGCAGGCGACACCACTAATGTAGCTGACTCTTGTAAACGGCCACGGTGTGTTCTGGATCCTATTGTTGAATGCTTTAACCACTCGTTATACAGGTGAATACGCATAAAATCATGTTCTTTTTTAAAGGAAGTTTGAGGAAATATAAGGGTCAGACTATTAAGTTTAGCTGTGATGTATCCGATGATCTTATATACAAACTGTATTACGAGGTCTGTTCAGAAAGTACCCGACCTTAGGCTCAAAGAAAATAAATAGCAAGCATGTTGAACTATGACACTAATCCCCCTCAAAGTAGACCCCTTCTGACTTGACACACGTAGCCCAGCGTTCTTTACTGCCTGAAATATTTTGAAGTCGGTTTTCAGTATCTCCTGCAGGTGCTTGGTCACATTCGTCATGTTCTCTTCTCTCGGATGAACTTTGCTCAAGACATGTTGGAGTGTGCAAATCACGATCCAGACTTTCTGAAGACTGTTATCACCGGTGATGAAACTTAGGTGAAAGGGTACCACCCAGACACCAATTCACAGTCGTCCCAGTGGAAGCATGCAGGGTCGCGTTGGCCAAAAGAAGCACGACGGGTCCGCAGCGAGGTGAAATGCACTCGCATGTTAACAGTTTTTTTTTCCCGACTGCCGTGGTGTTGTGCATCACGAATATGCACCAGGTCACACTCTCAACAAATTATCACCTCGACGTTGTCTGTCGTCTTCGCGACACAGTTCGGTAGAAGAGACCAGACCTTTGGAAGGCAGCAAGTTGGAAGCTGCACCATGGCAACGTCCTTACCCATTGTTATCAACTGATTCACGAATTTTTGGCCAAGCACAACTCCTCGCGGGGCCGGTAGGCTCCCTACCCACCTGACATGGCTCTCTGCGACTTTTGGTTATTCCCCAAGCTCAAAACTCACCTGAAGGGTTCCCGATTTGAAACGAGAGAGGAGATCATGGCGAATGCGACGAAGCACCTGTAGGAGATACCGAAAACTGACTTTGAAAAACGTTTCAGGCAGTGGAAAGAACTCTGGGCTTCGTGTGTCAAGTCAGAAGGGATCCTACTTTGAGGGGGATTTGTGTCATAGCCCAACAGGCTAGCTATTAATTGTTTTAAGTCTTAGGTCGGACACTTTCTGAACAGACCTCGTATTCACACAGCAAAGACGATACGAATTACAGAGAGGAAAATAGCCTCTTAAGGGTTTTTATGGTATGTAAAATCAATAGCCTTTCCAGTGGCAATCTATTAGACGGATATGATGAACTTATATGGTGTAATATTTGGGATTTGAAAATGTTCGACGTGTAAATGTACAGACCTCAAAATAATTCCTGAAAGTAAATAAAACTGCACCAGCTTGTACGTAATGTATAACAAAACAATTTTTAAGAATCCCTCCGAGTTTATATTTCATGCTAAAGCAAATAATGTGAGGTGAAATGCATTTGCAAGGAAAACTGAAAAAAAGGAAGCAGTATAATACTAATCAGGCTGTGAAGTAATTGGTTATTACCTTCCGAAAGTAAAGTGAAATACGTGAACAAGTTAAAGAGCAAATTTTCTTAATCTGCAGGATAATTTGCCATAATTTGCAGCTAATGTTTATGTTACTTCATAAACAATAGTAGCCCATTTTAGAACTATGCTTCGATGTGAAGGACTTTACTCTTCCCCTTCGAGCAGTGGCCGTGGTGTATAATTTTGCTTGGTGTGTGTGTGTGTGTGTGTGTGTGTGTGTGTGTGTGTGTGTGTGTGTGTGTTTAAAGCACCACTCAAACAGTTTTGATCCAGTAATACCATACTTTGTTGTAGGTACAAGAGTCAAGCAAGGATGCAGTTTTTTTTTATTTATTTATTTATTTATTTTTTAGGATCACAAGCTGAATGTCGCGAGTCCAGGGTTAGCGTTTTAAATTGAGTATTTAAATCTGACATATTTTATCCCCCCCCCCTCTTTTTTTTTCTTTTTTTACCAGCCGCGGTGGGGAAACTTGTATTGTTTTTTATTTGTCTGCCTGTGTGTGTGTGTGTGTGTGTGTGTGTGTGTGTGTGTGTGTGTGTGTGTGTGTGTGTCTTAGCATGATAACTTCGCAACCGATCAAGATATCATCACAAAATTTTACAGATATGTAGTAGGGGAAAAAAAGAAAGAAAAAAAAAAGACCACCAGTTCAAAGTTGGTGAAAGTAGGTCAAGCTCTGTGTGTCTGTTACAACGATAACTTCGCGACCACTCAAGATGTCATCACAAAATTTTACAGGTGTGTAGTAAGGATGATAATCTCCTACGAGGATTGTTTTCAGTCTGTCTGTCTTTGTGTCTGTGTCTGTTAGCACGATAACTTCGCAACCGCTCAGAATATCATAAAATTTTACTGGTGTGTAGTAAGGATGAAAATCTCCTAACAGTTCGATCTCCCACAAGGTCAAGGTCATATTCCGAGCTGCGCTAGATATGTATCGGCTCGCGGCTGGTGTGATTCCCTCCTTTGGGGGTGGGGGATGGGGGCACTAATTTATGACTGCGTTTGGAGAGCTTGAGTGGATGTTATGCTTTGCTCAGTGTGTGTGTGTGTGTGTGTGTGTGTGTGTGTGTGTGTGTGTGTGTTTGTGTTTGTGTGTGTTTGTGTGTTTGTGTGTGTGTTTATGTATATGTTTGTGTGCGTGTGTGTTTGTGTCTGTGAGTTTGTGTGTATTTGTGTTTGTGCGTGTTTGTGTGTATTTGTGTGTGTGTATTTGTGTGTTTGTGTGTGTTTGTGTCTTTGTGTGTGTGTGTATGTGTGTATGTTTGTGTGCGATTGCGTGTATTTGTGTGTGCTTGTGTGTGTTTGTGTGTTTGTGTGTCTTCGTGTGTGTTTGTGTTTGTATGTGTGTTTATTTGTGTATGTGTGTTTGTGCGTCGTTGTGTGTATGTTTGTGTGTGTTTGTGTGTGTGTGTGTTTGTGTATGCTTGTGTGTGTGTGTTTGTGTGCGTGTTCGTGTGTGTTTGTGCGTGTTTGCGTGTGTGTGTTTGTACGTGTTTGCGTGTGTGTGTTTGTGCGTGTTTGTGTGTGTGTGTTTGTGTGTGTGTGTTTGTGTGTGTGTGTGTGTGTGTGTGTGTGTGTGTGTGTGTGTGTGTGTGTGTGTGTTTGGGTTTGTGTGTATGTGTGTTTGTGTGTGCGTATGTGTATGTGTGTGTTTAAGTGTGTATGTGTGTGTGTGTGTGTGTGTGTGTGTGTGTGTGTGTGTGTGTGTGTGTGTGTGTGTGTGTGTGTGTGTGTGTGTGTGTGTGTGTGTGTGTGTGTGTGTTCGTGTGTATGTGTCCTTGTATTTGTGTGTGTGTGTGTGTGTGTGTGTGTGTGTGTGTGTGTGTGTGTGTGTGTGTGTGTGTGTGTGTGTGTGTGTTTGTCTGTATGTGTCCGTGTATTTGTGTGTGTGTGTGTGTGTGTGTGTGTGTGTGTGTGTGTGTGTGTGTGTGTGTGTGTGTGTGTCTGTGTGAGTTTGTGTGTGTTTTTGTGTGTTTTTGTGTCTGCGTGTGTGTTTTTGTGTGTTTTTGTGTCTGCGTGTGTGTTGTGTGTGTTTTGTGTGTTTGTGTGTATTTTGTGTGTGCGTGCATGTGTGTGTGTGTGTGTGTGTGTGTGTGTGTGTGTGTGTGAGAGAGAGAGAGAGAGAGAGAGAGAGAGAGAGAGACAGACAGACAGACAGACAGACAGACAGACAGACAGAGAGAAGAAAATATAGTTTTCATTCAATATTGACCAAGCTTGGCGGAAGGGTTTCGGATCAGCCAACGTGTAAGCCTATTATTTTTGTAGAGAAGTAGGTCGAACGAAAAGGTGACAGTGCTAAGTCAAAGTCTGACTTGCAAAATCTTCCTGAACAGTGTTTATCCAGGTTGGACAAACCCTGTGGGAAGGGCAAAGCAAGACTGGAGTGGTCAGTTTTCAGAACAGTCAACGATCAAGGTCACATGGCAAAATCAAAGTTCGGCCTGTAGGTGTGTGTGTGTGTGTGTGTGTGTGTGTGTGTGTGTGTGTGAGTAACTTCAGTTGATTCGACCGGATTTTAACCAAAGTTGGAAGTGTTGAGTGTCAGCCATGGAGTAAATCTATTGTTCTTTTATTTTTTTGAAGAATCATATATTAATGACCAAAGTCAAAGGGCAAGGCCAACTTAAGCAGTTTTCATTATCTTTAGACCAAACCCTGTGAAAATTTTCAAGGTTAGTGAAGCATAGGGGGATTCGTTTTTATTTTTATTTTTTATTTACTATTATCATTATTTTTTTTTTTGAACAGTTAAAAATCAAGGTTACAGGGAAATGTCAATCGTCAAGATCACTGGGCAATGTCAACTGAAACAGTTCTGATCTGATCAGGTTCAAACTTGATGGAAGTGGTAAGGATTAGGCAAGGATGAATTGGCTCCAATTTGAGAGTAATTCGCTGAAGTTTAAGGTCACAGGGCAAAGTCATATGTTTGGTCTTAGATCAAATGGTTGGTGCAGGTGTTTTCTCTCAGTGGTAATATTATTTTAATGCCACTGAAGGCATTTTTCACTGATCGTGGCAATTTCTGTGATGATTCTGACGACTACTTTTCATGGTTCATATTGAATACAGCATAGATCTTTGCAGTAGGACGGTGTCGGAACATCTTTGTTGATATAAGGAGAAATCTGAGGAGCTTTCACCTTGTTAGGCTTGATTTGATAATATTCCCGGAATATTGGGCTTCTGATAATCTTCATAGATATTTTTTTCACATCTTTACCCGTATTTCACTGTTCATGTGACGAGGCTACGATACATATAATATTCGGGCCTCACAGTAACCGTTCCCAGTGGTGCTTGTGAAACAGTATTATAATTATGAAAGTGAAACATCTGATATTTTCTGTTGATACATGTACTAGATGCATGACTCGTGTATTAAAATCATCAGTGCTTCATTGAGCGCAGCATCTTCAATATTTTCATTTAATTTATATTTTTCGTCCTCACCCTAACTTCCCCCCCCCTCCCCCTCAAAAATGGGTTGGGTTACATTATGGAAGGAGCCCATTAGTCATATTGCGCTAAAAGGCGGACCGCGGCGACGCTGCTGTAATATCATTATTAGTGACTTGTTTTCCCCTGTCTTCTTACCGCCTCCAGACGATTTTATTAAGCTCGGAAGGGCGCCTCGATAGACAGCGAGGTAATGGAGGCGATACCCAACTCTTTCTGTTCGACATGTCTCTCTTCAGCTGGATAAATGCGTAACAGGAATGAAGTGGAAACATTTCACCGAACTGAAGTAGTGAACACATTCCATACCATGACGTACTTTGCATCTTATTCTTACTAATATAAAATGATTTTATTCAGCTTAGGGAAGACACCTTGTAGGGAAACGGTTAATAAAGGCTATGTCTTAATTCTCCACTTTGAAAAGTTTCTGGATGTAACAACACTAAAAATATAAGTACGTCATCGTAGTGAAACAAATACGTTCAACCTTTAGGCGTTAAATTTACTGTAACTCTGCAATCACCATACGATGTTATTACATCTATAAGTACTTCTAGTACTATTGGATTAATGAGAGGTGCACTGAAACCATCCGGTTTGCCTAAGCTGAATATAATCGTTTGAATATGATAGGAATACAGCAAAGAGGATGTGAATATCGACACTTCAATACCCTGTGGCTGGTGTCTGTTGTATTTGATTACTGCTTTTACCAGAGGATCATACTCAGCTTCAGTCTTGTAGAAAAGGGTTTCATGAAGGTTGCATCTAACTCCATTTGTTAAAAAGCGTCAAAAAGCGGAGCAAAATAGTTCTGAGGTAACAAGGATATAATTTGAGAACTATCCCCAATTTAAAATGGTTAACAGAGCTCCCTATACTATTTCCACCGTCATTTGGACCAGATTTTTGTCCCTTTACAGCTTTATTTCGCATCTCCGTGGCAGAGTAAGACAATACCACGGCTCTAAGCCCCTTCCGTTATACTTCTTGACTAACACCACATTCTAGTGATAATCCATGAGCATTCAGTATCTAGAGATGACAGTTTTAGGTTAAGTCAGTGTAAAACCATAGGCAATGCTACACTATTGCAACCCTCCACCTGACCAAGCACATACCCCTCACCTCCCTGCACACCTAACCAAACGCATAACGGCCCTCATCCCTCTCCCCCAGTCTTTTCTTTTAAAGGTGGGCGTAAGAAGAACGACTTGAGGACACATAACTTGGGCCCTTCAGATTCCTTGAGCAGGTTGCATTGAAATTACTTTTTTTTTTTTTCATTATTAGCAGAAAAATACTTAAGACACAGCATTCTACCTATCGAAAGGCAACAGTTCACTATAGGACCCATAACTAAGCAAAATTTCATTACTCTAGAGTGAAAACTATCTGAGTTTTGGCCTGGAAACGAAATATCTACTCCTGGCCAGCCGCCCTGCCGCCCAACTCAACGGACGAACACCTATTAATCCCAGTGATAATAACACCCTCCTCTGACTTTGTCAGGTGGAGGGTAAAGTGGAGTTAAGTGTCTGATGAAAACTGTATCTCAACCCATCAGTTCGATAATCCCTGGTAACCCGAGTACAATCATCTGGGGATAAAAAGACTACAGTATAAATAGAAGGCATCGTACTGAATGGGTCAACCGTGAGTTAAAAATTTGTGTATTGTGTACAGCATGTATGTTTGTTGTAGAATATATCGATTTCTCATTCTGTCTTTTATCTAACTACGTATCACTTTATACTTGGTTGTGTCCGTCTATCTGTCTGTGTCTGCTTATTTATTTATATATGCCTATCCAATTATCTGTTAAACATCAGTGTCTATACCTGTCCATCTATTGCTCTGTCTGTCTATAATCTCTCTAACATATTCTGTCCACATATTAATATCAATCTATGGACTTTTACCTGTCTCTGTATCTTGTATGTTACATCAGTGTGTAGCGGAGGGGAGGAATGATGAAGAGGGTAACGCACATATTGTACACATACTTCTGCTTAAGGAGGTAGATTCTGTGACTCTCTCTCTCTCTCTCTCTCTCTCTCTCTCTCTCTCTCTCTCTGCAAGGATTGATAATTGGCTCTTTGACCGGCGCCAGAGAGTGGCAGTTAATAGGGAAACCGACTGGACATCAGTTACAAGTGGAGATCCCCGGGAATCAGTTCTAGGGCAGATAACATTTATCGTTTTTGAATAATGTCAATATGAGCGTCGTCGGCCGGACTGGAAAATTTTCGGACAAAACAAAATCAGGAGGTAATGTCTCACCATTCGAGAAGATTGAAGAATTACGTAAATACTTGACTGAAATAGGAGAATGGTCCGAGCGGTGGGAAATACCGTTCAGTTTGGACAAGTGCAAGATGAGGCACGTCGGTCTTCCAAATCGACGAACCAAATACTCCTTTTTGGGTAGTGAGATCAGCAGTACTGACTTAGGTGGACTACTCAGCAGTTACCTGAAGTCTTCAAACAGTGTATGACAGGATAAGGAAGCAAAGAGATTTCTAGGTTAGATAAAGAGGTACCTTAGGTACAAAAATATAGAAATAGTGTTTCTCTTTTCACCATTCCTTTGCAGGCCCGAATCTGGAATATGCAGTGCAGTTCTGTAAGCCAACCCTTAAAAAAGATACTGCAAGGATTGAGAAGGTCTAGTCGCTTCTAAATCTTTTCCATAAATTAGGCACATAATATACCAGAGAAGGCTGCTGGCACTGGGTCACATTTACTAAGGACAAGGCATTGGCGTGATTAGCTAATCTAGTTTTTCGCAGTCCCTCATGAATTTGCAAGTACTGACCACCAATATATATATAGTTTAAACAGCAGCTCGATGAGGAACCATGGATGGAAGCTTGACCAGAAGCATTACACCATGACATATCAGGCGGTTTCATCACATATATATAAGATGCGCAGTAAATGGAATCGGCTACCGGCACAGGTTGTTGACAGTTCCTCGATACAACAGATCAATTCTACGTTAAACAAAGTTTTGTTACGTCTGAAATAATAGTAGATCGAATGTTTCCTTTTCTGTAAAATTTCCTAACACTGGCTTTTTTTCTCCTAGTGTGGTACACTTTCTCTTCCGTGCCCGTTCTGCGGATTGGAGAGCTAGCTGGGGCGACCCTCAAGTTTTACTATACTGTACTGTTTTTTTTTTTTTTTCCCTAATAGAGCAGCAACGTAAAACTGTACCTGGCGATTTCATTCATGGCACCTCCAGGTATGGGTTGTTAAACCTTTTGAGGTACTAATAGTCCTTGTAACCCCTTATAAAACTCTCTCTCTCTCTCTCTCTCTCTCTCTCTCTCTCTCTCTCTCTCTCTCCCCACAGCTCTGTAAGGCAAGAGTTAACAGGAATCTCCAGGTTTTCTTGAATGCAAATTGTTAACTGTGGAATAATTTTTGGCTCCTCGAACTGTCTGCAGTATCCTGTGTTTTAATAATGGTGCGTCCAGGAGCTTCACAAACACACACACACACACACACACACACACACACACACACACACACACATTTTTATCGTAATTTTTGTTTTTAGTGAGCTATTTATGTTTTTATATACCTGTCAATTAACCTGCCTAAGGAGTCTTTCAATTAGTATGACTTCTGGTGGCTGTCTGTCTGTTCACTGCCCAACCCTGCAGCCTGTGAGAGGCAGCCTACATTAATCATGAACTATGATGCCTAGACAATACGGTTCGAAAATACGTAGCATCTTTTCCCAGAATTATTTTAAAATAAGCCACACAATCAGCATTGGCCACCACAGCATAAACCGTATTAACATCGGTGGGTACATTAGCTACATTGGCCACTTCAACAACACTGGACACATGAACAACCTTATTCACTTTGTAACACTGATTACCTCCTCTTCAGTACGAGGACACATTATAGGTTTCCACACCAAAGGGTGGTGACCTGCAGTTTTCCTACATTTCATTCTTCATTCTTTCATTTTTTTTTTTTTTTTAAACTTACAGCCATTCCTTATTTCTTCACCAATTTGCTTCAAACCTGACACAATTGTATTTTGGTCCAAGAGCCCGAGACACCTTATATATTATTTATTCAATTATTTATTTATTTTATGTTGTTTTTAAGGGATTTTAAAGGCCAAAGGTCAGATCATATAAGCACGAATTTTTTGAGGTCTTATGTTTTGCCGTGTTCGTTAATCATCATAACAATTTGCACAGAAGCCTAACTGTGTGCTATAACTGTGTGGAGGCCGTACTTCATTCCCTTAGTAGTGTTGGCAATCTTCTTTTTGGTTACTGTGCCTACCAGTAGATTATTTTATTATAAAGAGGAATTTTCATTAGTTGTGAGAGTCTAATTTAGGGCTGTATTCAGTTCAAGAAATTTCACATCTGGAAGCAACAAGAAAATATACTACGGCATATTACTCTAGGAGTTGATAACACTGACCACAGTATAAAAAACACCAAATATATAACTCGTTCGCTGCAGTGCACACTTTTAGGAATAAATTTCGGACAATAAACTAACGAATTTGTTCACCTGAAAGAAATCCACGCAGATGAAATATTGAGTATTGTTAGTATTATCCTGCTCTCTGCGACGGATACATTCGTAATTTATTTAGGATAACACCACACAATCACATTCATCCGTGAAACAATTAAAAAATATATATGTAAGGGTTCAAATCTATTGTGCTTTATCTCTTTATTGCCAATACGTATTTTACTTTATTATCTACAGCTTCAGATAACTTTCTTGAATGTGGGAGATACACTGGGGAATGAAGGAAGATATACAAGCTGTAGTAACTCCCTCACTACCAGATGGCTCTCCCAGACTGACTAAACTCGTCTGTAGATAACAAGAATTATATAAAAATGATACGTTGTTGGCTGAAATGAGTCGCATCTTCCTCAAATAATTACAGTATGTGCCCAGCTAGTTACCGATTCAGGATAAAACGAGATTATTTCTATTTAGCTGTGGAGCACTTCAATAATATAAAGGTCAAAGTTGTCTTAATTATTACAGTATTGTCGCTGGTACTGACACAGCGAGGTAGAAGAGACCGACTCTTGTTGTACTAAATGCTCACATTAAAAAAAAAAAAAAAAAAAAAAAAAAAAAACTCTAACTCGAATTCTTCCCGCTCCTTCTGGCACCTTGCCAAAAACCTTTCTAACGACTTTACCTCATCATCCTTCCCTCCTCTTATCTACTCTGATGGCTCTGTAGCTATTTCTTCTACTGATAAAGCAGATCTCTTCGCTCAGACTTTCTCCTCCAATTCCACCTCAGACTATTCCGGTGCTGTTCCTCCATCACTTCCCCCCTCTGACTTCCTCATGGCTGACATTAAAATTTCTTCAGCTGATGTATTTTCTGCCATCACAGGCCTCAATACTAATAAGGCACATGGGCCTGATGGAGTCCCTCCTGTTGTTCTCAAGAACTGTGCTTCTGTGCGTACACCCTGCCTAGGCAAACTCTTTCGCCTTAGTCTATCAACTTGTACCTTTCCTTCTTGCTGGAAGTTTGCTCTCATTCAGCCAGTCCCAAAGAAGGGTGACCATTCCCAACCCTCTAACTATCGTGCAATTGCTTTAACATCCTGTATCTCAAGCGTTTTTGAGTCTATTCTTAATAGAAAAATTTTAAAGCATCTTTCCTATCACAACCTTCTTTCTGATCGTCAGTATGGGTTCCGTCAGGGACGCTCCACAGGCGATCTTCTCACTTACCTTTCAGACTCCTGGTCATCCTCCTTTCGGGACTTTGGCGAAAGCTTTGCCATTGCACTTGACATCTGAAAGGCTTTCGATGGAGTCTGCCATAAATCTTTAATTTCCAAACTGCCCTCTTACGGTTTCTATCCTTCTATCTGAGCCTTCATCTCTAGCTTCCTTTCTGGTCATTCTATAGCCGCTGTTGTAGACGGCCATCGTTCTTCTCCTAGCTCTGTTAACAGTGGTGTTCCTCAGTGCTCTGTCCTATCACCAACCCTCTTCCTTTTAATCATCAATGACCTTCTAAGCTGTACATCTAACCCTATCCACTCATACGCTGATGACTCCACCCTTCACCTTTCCATTCGATTCCCGCAACGTCCATCTCAGCAGTTACTTCAACAAACAAGGGATGAGGCTATGCACACCTAATGTCTGACTTGGCTCGTATCTCTGACTGGGGTAAAAATAATCTGGTTGTTTTTAATGCATCAAAGACTCAGTTTTTGCACCTATCAACCCGACAAAATCTTCAACAGGTATACCCACTAATATTTAATAATATTCAGCTTAATCCTGCATCATCCTTGAACATGCTTGGGGTTTCATTTACTCGGGACTTATGTTGGAAAGATCATATTACATCTCTTGTAAAATCTGCTTCCAAGAGATTGCGTGTGCTAAGCCGACTCCGTTCCTTCTTTACTCCTGCACAATTGTTGACTCTATACAGGGGTTTTATCCGCCCCTGCGACGAGTACAACTCGCATGTGTGGGGAGGCTTCCCACATAAAGCTCTTCTCAATAGGGTGGAGTCAAAGGCTTTTCGCCTCATTAACTCTCCTCCTCTTACTGACTTCCTTCAACCTCTGTCTCTTCGCCGCACTGTTGCATTTTTATCTCTTTTCTATCGCTACTTCAATGGTCGCTGCTCCTCTGAACTGTCTGTATGCATTCCTCCACCTCTACGACTGGCGCGTAGCACCCGTCTAGCAGCAAACTCTCATCCCTTTTATGTCCAACTCTCTAATCCAAGAGTTAACCGTTAATCCCAGTCCTTCGTTTATGCAACAGGTCAACTCTGGAACTGTCTCCCTCTGTCCGTATTTCCTGCTTCCTATGATCTCCAGTCTTTCAAACGCAGTGTGTCCAGGCATCTCGAAATGATCGGATCTTGAATTGGGCTCTCTCTTGTATTTTGTTTTTCTCTTGGAATGAACAGTTTTGGGGGCTCGTTGCCTTTGCTTCCTTCTTCCTCACATAGAAAAAAAAAATAAAGATGGCCAAATTGTTACACCCTCAATCTCTCCGAAGTTAGTCAATAGATGAGGGAGTGATCGTCGCTACGTTGTGCAGCTTTTGAGCAAATGTGGGGCCTAAAATGGCAAGTCGAAGGTGTTGCCTGAATAAGAGTTAAGGTAAAAAAAATTACTTTTGAGCTTTTTTTTCTTTATATATATATATATATATATATATATATATATATATATATATATATATATATATATATATATATATATATATATGCCACCGTTGATGCAGCTGCCCCTTGTTGCATGGTACCATATTTGTGAAACTGTTATGAAAGTACAGTAGTAAAGACTCATTGTGGTGGTTTAATTTTTGCCTAAATAACATGGCCAAGCCTACAGAAAATCAGTGTTTGGATTTCTTTTTAGGAGTTGCTTGTTACAATATTAGTTTACCCTATACGAGAACAACTGGAAGAAATTGTACCAGTATGTTCAGATACCATTTAAACCATGCCTGGAGTTACCAAATGAAAGCAGACTGGTGTTATGAAGGTAACATTTTAAAAACTCGTGGATAATAATCATTTTAAGGTGTTCCACATCAGTAAAGCATAACATAAAAGTGACATTAATTAATTAGCAGTGTTGATAAAGGTGATCCTTTTCTAGATTAATGTACAGTAGGTGGTATCTCTGTTTATCTGTCAATTTATCCATCTATCTATATGTTTCTGGGTGTATCAGACTATATATATTTATTCATTCATCTACCTGTGTATCTACTCGTATATTGATCAATCAGTCAATCTACCTACCAATCAATCTATCTATATCTATCTCTCTACCTCTCACTTTCTCTCTATAAATAGTGTAAAATGAAACAAGTGAGTAGTTCACTGAGTGCTATTGTCGGTGATGGAGTAACTGAATGGCAGTAGTAGTTGCACAAGTGAGAGGTTTTAGATATAGATAGAAGGTGTGATGGAGTGACTTAATGGATGATGATGATGTATTTTAATATTAATTACATTACATCCACTCTGCCAATAGCCTGTAGTCACTTGCTAATGATATCAGAATGAGCAAGGATAAATTTAGATTATATATATATATATATATATATATATATATATATATATATATATATATATATATATATATATATATATATATATATATATATATATATATATATATATATATATATATATATATATATATATATATATATATATATATATATATATATATCAGTTTACCCTGGGGTGCGTAACAAGTTGCCCCGTATCTGGTGTATAATGTGACGGATGACATACTATGACAAATCTGAAAATAGCCACGTTACAAAAATGCTTTCGTTTGTTTTCTCTATAAATATAATAAAAGAACGTTAAACCTACATCCAGACAAAGAATCGTTATGTTATACCTTTGACACGTGATGCAATGAGGAAAAATATAAAGATTGTTACAACCATACTATTTTTTTTTTTTTTAATCGAGGCGAAGATGCACTTAACAGATTGGTGATGATTGGCTGAATGCAACAGCACTTCATAATCTCCTTCCTCGTTAGCATTATTAATTTAAAGCATAGATTTGAAAGAGAAATTTGCGTTAGTAAATTTTATTCGGACACATTGCATTCGGCCAATCATCATCAACCTGTCAAGCGCATCTTCGCCTCAATTAAATTGAAAGAAATGAGTATACACCCTCCCTCCCCTACTGTATCGACTCTCAGTCGAATGATGCCTTTTTATTATTATTATTATTATTATTATTATTACTTCCAGTCAGTTATACATAACCTAGAAGAGCCTTTAGCAGCAAAGGGACTAATGATATTTTCATGAGACCTCTCAGTTTGAAAATTATCTCGTGTGTCAAAGAAATTACTCTGATGGTTGTAAGAACAAAATACCAAGGCATACTGTGAATGAAAGAGCTGACTTTGAAACATACAGATTGATGAGGTGATCAGGCCATGGAGAAGAGTAACTGAAGAATTCGACAGTACTCGGAAGTGTACGATGGACAGACAGGAGGTGAAGACATCTCTGCCCATTTGTCTTCCTTTTTTTTTTTTTTCTTTCCAGCGCTCTCGTTATGGTATGAAACTCACAAGCAGGATGTATGACATTAGAATAATAGTGTGATGTGCAAAGTCTCACCGGAAAATGGGTAATACCTTAAAATATGGAAATAATTAGAGAAAGCAAAAGAACTATCAAGATCATCTCCAATCGAGGGAGTTCCCCAAAATAGTACAGTGGCTAAAATGATGATGATAGACGATGATGCTCAGTGTAAAACAAGAAGAGGCTGTCTTCACAGAACTGCGGCGAAACACTTGCAGCTAATATTTTGAAAGTGTCTCTCTTTGAAATTCATGGAATATATGAAACTGTTTCCTTGAAATTGCTCTTTATGGCCGAAATCGAAAATTGCTAAATAATCAGTGCTGATGCAACAGCTGACGTGTCAGGTCAACTCAAAATTTAATGCTGATGAATGCAATTTTTCCTTGATCAGGTCAAGATAAGATTTTTTAAAGCAAATCCTGGCGGCATGGATTATTACCACCACTCTCCTCGATAGTCCAGCATGGCCACCTGGAGTGACATTTAGGTGTACTCAGTAATCTGACCTCTCATTAGCCATGCTCATTACCACATTTATGGCGACATCACCGCCTCCCAACCACAGCACCTTGACCGACATGTACAAAGAAAGAACTGCATTATCAAAAGAATATTTCCATGTAATGCTTTCTTCCCATTGAACGTTGAGGGGAATTTATAATAAATAAGTTCACCCACATGAGCCACGGTCATTGTTAGGAATAATACAAAAAGTATTCCCCACATGAAGCACCGAGAACAGAAATCTGCAAGGTTTTTCAATGCCCTTTGTCTAAAGCACTACGGCAAGTCCTGCCACCCTAGTGGTACTTGGTCCTCACCAACAGTGAAGCAAGTGGCAGCTGTAAACTTACTTCAGAGCTAGGATTGCTAAAAATCTATGGATACAGTTATGCTGCGTTTGGAAACAGATTATTTTATAATAATTGCCCTGATTATAAATAAAAGAAACCCCATACTTCTTGAAGATCTGCGAAAGTTGAAACGGAATGCCAAAACTCTTAAGAAAGTCATAAGGCTTGATCAAGCTTTCAAACCACTGTCAGACAGTCACAGAAAATGGGAAAACGCACGATTTACCATTTTTGGTTGAGATATATTAAGTTACTGGTAACAGTTTAAGAATTTAAAAAAAAAAGAAAAAAAAAAGAAAGCGTCAGTTGGTGTATGTATGTATTATGTCGTCTAAAATGCCATTATATATATATATATATATATATATATATATATATATATATATATATATATATATATATATATATATATATATATATATATATATATATCCTTAATGTAGTTGCAGGAAGATTAACTGGACATGGAGAAAAATCTCTATATATAATGCTCTCGAGACTGCTGACAAGAACAACATCTGATTACTGTGCTAGTGCGATAAATTTAACACAAGGACATGTTGCAATAAATGTCTTTTCCGAATAGAAATATTTTATGAATATGAAGTGGTTAAAAACATAAACTTCAATGTTTGTTTTTGCTGGGAGGCTTCCTTACGAAGCATGGCGTAGACGTGATTACCAAGAAACAATGTAAAATGTATAACTGAACTGCCAAAAGTTATGCTTTATTACCATCATCATCAAGTTGAGTATTATCGTCTTGATTACATTCATAATGAAACATAATGAAAAAAGTGGGAAAGGGCTTGGAAGACACCAAATAATGACGTAAAGGATGGAATACATATAATTATATTGGGCTAGACACACACTCAATAATGTATACTTAACACAAAGTACAAACACGAATTTTTTCACAAAATGATCAGATGTTAAGAAATCATAACTCTAGGTAAAAGGATATTCATAAAGACTGGATACAGCCATACCTTGCAAATGAATAGAGAAAACATCTGCATGTCATTTCTAGTTTAGAATGTAAGCTCTCATTTATGGAAGCAGGAGATGTCAACACAAATCAATGCAACACACGTTTAGGAGAGAAATAAACGAAGTAGGACTAGAAGCAGTTGGACAGAAAACAAAATGCACCTGTGCTGCTCTGTCGCCTTGATTTTTGAAACTTCTAAGAAATGAAGGCGACTAAAAGGGTTGGCGGAGGGTTAGTGCCCCTCCACAGAAAACAACTAACTATAAAGACAAACAAGAAGCCTCGGACAAGGACTGACCAAAAGATGACGACCAAGGACCGGACAAAGGACATGGTAATCGGAACATGGAATGTAAGAGGTGCGAATGATGAGGTGAAAGAGAGAGAGATTGTCCAGGTGCTTAAGGGTGCGAAAGTTGATGTATGTGGAGTAAATGAAACTAAATGGAGAGGTGTGAGTGTGAGAGAATGGGAGTATGGATGTGGTATATCTGCAGGAGTAGGTGAGAATGAGAGGGCAAAAGAAGGAGTGTGTATAGTTGTGAGTAAAGGATGGAAGAATAACAAAAGAGAGTATGGATCATTTGGGTCAAGGATTGTGTGGGTAAGATTGAAAGTTGGAATACAAATGTGGGTGACTGTGTGCGTGTATGCGCCAACGGAAGATCGTGCTAGAAGAGTGAGAGAAGAGTTCTGGACAAATGTGGAAGTGTGCATGGAAAAGTTTGGAAGGAATGAGAGAGTGTTTTTGATCAGTGATATGAATGGTAAAGTAGCGAATGTGAAGGTGGATGGAATAGTTGGTGAGTGGGGTGTGCCTGCTGAGATAGATGAGAATGGCAGTGTGTTAGTGAACATATGTGCTGGGAGGGGGTTGGTGATAGCCAATGCCCTCTTCAGGCATAAAATGATCCACAGGTATACATGGCGAGTGATGAGAAGGGTGGGTGGTGAACTGAATGAAAGGAAGGCAATGATTGATTATGTGTGTGTGGATGAAAGGATGCGAAGATGTGTAATGGATGCAAGAGCTTATAGAGGTTGGGGGAGTGGACTTTCTGATCACTACTTGGTGGTGCCCAGAATCAAGATCCAAATAAGATGGAGTAATAGAAGAAGGGAAGGACGGGAAGAAGGAGTATTTGCAAGGAGAGTGGAAAGGTTACAAGCGTATGAGAAAAAGGCAGAATATAAGAGAGAAGTGGAGGAACGATTGGGTAAATATGAATTGGAGCAGATGAGGGACGTGGAAGTTGTGTGCAGGATATTTACAAAAGAAATATGTGCAGCATGTGATGTGGTGTGTGGGATGAAAAGAAGACGGAGGGGAGGTGCAAGGAACAGCACGGTGGAATGAAAAGGTGAGACAGGCTGTGGCACAAAAGAAGAAAGCATACAATGAATGAATGAGAAATAGGGGCGTGGAAGAAGTTGAGAGGTGGAAGAGAGAGTTATATGTAGAAAGAAAGAGAGAGGTAAAAAGATCAGTAAGAGAGAGCAAGAAGAGAGTTGATGAGGAATTTGGAAGGAATTTGAGTGTAAAGTGGAGGGACTGTAAGAAAATGTTCTGGAAAGAGGTGAAGAGAGTAAGACAGGGTGGAAGTGAAGTTAGCCGGGGAGTGAAAGATAATAATGGTAGATTACAAGTGGAGAAGGGAGAAAAAGTGAGCTGATGGAGAGAACACTTTAAGGAATTGTTGAACATAGAGGATGGAAGTGATGCGAATATAAGTGGCTGGGGAATGGCTGGGAGAAGGAGGGAGGTGAGAAGACAGGAAGTAATCAGTAGGATAGAAGTTGTGGAAGCAATGAAGAAAGTTAAATTGGGGAAAGCCCCAGGAATTGATGGAGTGTGTGGTGAAATGTTGAAGCATGGGGGAGAGATAGTAGTACAATGGATGTGGAAGATTTGCAGATTGGCCTGGGAGGAAGGTAGAGTTCCGGAGGATTGGAAGTCAGGTATAATTATTCCCTTGTACAAAGGAAAAGGGGAAAAAGAAGTATATGGTAATCATAAGGGCATTTGTCTTCTTAGTATAATAGGAAAAGTGTATGGTAGGATACTTATTGACAAAGTTAGGGAAATAACAGAGGAATTAGTTGGAGAAGAACAGGGAGGCTTTAGGAAGGGAAGAGGTTATGTAGATCAGATATTCATTCTTAGATCTTTAGTGGAAAAGTTTCTAGAGAAGGGAAAGTAGTTGTATGCGGCTTTCATGGATTTGGAGAAAGCATATGACAGGGTAAATAGACAAGGATTATGGAAAGTATTAAGAATATATGGAGTAGATGGGAAGTTGTTGAATGTTGTGAAGAGTATTAATCAGGGTGCTAAGGCTGCAGTGCGTGTGGATGGTGAACTAAGTGAATTTTTCTCGTTGACGGTTGGGTTGAAACAGGGATGTGTCATGTCTTCGTGCTTGTTCATTCTGTACATGGATGGGGTAATAAAAGAGGTACAAGGTAAGGTAGTGGATGTTGGAGTGGCCCTGGTGAGAGAGGGTAGTGTTTGGAAACTCCCTGTACTGTTGTTTGCAGATGATACTGTGTTGTTGAGTGAAGACAAAGGGGAGCTGGAAGGCTTGGTGGATGAGTTTGGGAGAGTGTGTAAGAAACGGAATCTAAAGGTGAATGTAGGGAAGAGTAAAGTGATGGTCTTTGAGAGAGGTGAAGTCAGTGTATGTACAGCGAGGTTGGATGGTGAGGAATTGGAAAATGTGAGTACGTTTAAGTACTTGGGTAGTGTGATGAGTAAGGATGGAGGTTTGGAGGGTGAAGTGCTTGAAAAGGTACAGCAGGGAAGAAAGGTTGCTGGTTCCTTGAAAGCAGTGATAAGAAACAGGGAAGTGAGCATGGAAGTGAAAAAGTTACTATATGACAGTATTGTAATACCAACTCTAACGTATGGAAGTGAAGCTTGGACGTTGTTGGAAGAGCACAAGTCAAGAGTGAGAGCAGTGGAAATGAGTTATTTAAGAGGAGCCTGTGGAGTCACATGGAGAGACAGGCTGACAAATGAGGATATAAAGGAGCATTGTGGTGTGGATGTGAACGTGATAGGAAGCGTTAGGAGGAATACACTGAGGTGGTTTGGCCATGTGGAGAGGATGGAGGGTGAAAGACTAACGAAGAGAGTGTATGTGAGTGAGGTGGAGGGGGGGAGAGGGAGGGGGAGGCCGAGGATGAGATGGAGGGATGGGGTGGAGAGGTATATGAGAGAGGGGGGTGTGAGTTGGAATTAGGGCAGTGTAATGGCGGGGGACAGGGCGACGTGGAGGCGATTTGTTTGTGGCCACCCCGAACGGGATTGAGGCGTCTGGCAATTGATAGATAGATAGACAGAGAGTGGTTAACAGCACTAGAAATATAATAGACCATAAACAGCAAAATCAATGAAGACATCCGAAGGTTCGAAATAGTTTACACAAAACTGAGGAACTCTGAAGAATAGATGATATCGGGAAACTGAGCGGAAGCTTGGTATAGGTAGAAGACAGATCTATACTTTGAGAGATTAAAATGGGAAAGAGAAATAACTTAAGTGAGATGATAAAAATAACAGTAAGATTAGACTAAAATCAAGGTCATAGACACTAAAACCGAATATTCGCTTCAGAATACTACAAATATCCAAAATGTTGGTCCAGAAGTAAAGGAGGCCCTCAAAGGAAGTTTGGCCCAGAGTTTCGGCACTGCGGAAAACTTTGACATTTAAACAAGAACAGAAAGTAGGAGATGGCGATTTTTTTTTTTTTTTTTTACAAATTTCTTTTTATGAGTTTAGGTATGACTGTATTGGATATACTGGAGAACTAGAAAGTGCTTGAAAGCTTAACCAGTATATGGGCCATTTATAACTCTTCCTTAAAGAGTGACACAAAGGAGTCCTATTCTCCCCGAAAAGGAGAGTATGCTTTCAACCCTGTTAATTTGTTTGTTTGTTTCTTTGTCTGTTGGGAGGATTACTCAAAAACTAAAAGAGAGATTTGCACCATATCTGGTTGGTAGATAGCCCATGTCCCAGGGAACAATCGAATAATTTTAGGGATCGATCCGGATAGTATTACAGATTCTGGGTGCGGAAAACATTTTCTGTGAGACCCTAATCAATTATGAAATAACCTAAGCCATTATGAAGAGTGGTTTGGAAATTACGTTGCCCCTGTCTGAGAGATGCGTTCCGCTGAGTGCCCCTCTAGTTTTTTTTGTGTTGGTAAGGCTATTCTTTATTGCATGTAAACGTTTTTCAAAAGTCCTGTCAAAGTAAATCAGTTGCACACTAGATGAAAAACAACAAATCGAATTATTCTAACTCCTGAAGAAAACAAATAACACGAGTTAGGTTTATACTTGATAAAAAAAAAAATCGAGTTAGTCTTATACCAGAGTAGCAAGGGCACTTGGTATTCCCCGGGTAAAGCCCTATGATCGAGCATATCGGCATTGCATGGGACCAGGGATGGCCACTGCCCTTATGGGAGAAAACCACCGGGAATCCATTTTACCTATTGAACCTATGTTTCTCCTTGGGCCCATTTCCTCAGGGACCGATTCCTACCATGAACCTATTTTCCCACTATCCACTCATCCAACAACCCTTTCCAGCCACCAGGCTCACCCATATATGTGACCCATCCACCTTTCCATCTACCCTGCCTACCCACTCACTCACACTCACCCATCCATCCTGCCCACCCACTCACCCACACTCTCCCACCCAACCTTGCTACCCAGTCACACACACACACTGCCCCACCACGCCCACCCATCCCTGTCCACCCACCCACCCACCTTGACCTACCACACTCACCCTCTCACCCTCCCTCCACACTCACTTACTCACCCATCCAATCAACTCTGCCCACCCACCTGCTCTACCCATCCCAGTCTATCCACCCATCTGGCCCATTGTTGGTAAAAGTAATATAGTTGTAGAAAAAAAAAATCATTGATAAATGGCTACCATGTTTCCACAATGCTGACATTATTATTTCTAATTTGTTCTAATCTTGGTCATCAGGGGCGCCACTTTAGCAAGTGTATTGCACACATTTAATTTTGTTGTAAAACGTTACACTTGTCAGAGCTGTTTACAATTCTATATACATCTCCCTTGATTTCCATTGAGAACAGACAGACAACACACACACACACACAAACACACACACACACACACACACACACACACACACACACACATATATATATATATATATATATATATATATATATATATATATATATATATATATATATATATATATATATATACGGATAATAACAAATATCTTTGTTTAGTCTTATGTTACATGCAAAACATATCATGTTCGTCTTATACTGGCTGTAAATAAGTATGCCTAGTTAGTCTTATACCAGATGGAAACCAATAAATGGGGTTGAAAGTAAGACTTTTAAAGAAATTTGTAAGTAAATATCTTTGAAAAAAGGAAAAGGTGACTAGAAACAGTTGCAAAATTGTAGATAAGAATGGAAAGAAAGATAAGACATGAAAAAGGACGACTATTAATTATTGCCAGTAAAAGTAAGCAATCGATAGACTGATGAATGAACATAGCAAGAGCTGAGTAGAAGGGTAGTTAACATGATTTCGCGGAAGATGCACAAACAAGGAATGTGGTGCCCGAGAACATCAGAAGGACAGAAATGAAGAATGCTGCGAAAAGTTTGAAGAATGGAAAGACAACAGGTCTGAATGAGGCCAATAAAGGAAATGGTAAAATATAGTGGATAAAGCTCAGTGAACTGTTTCGAGGACACATGGCTAAAAGCTTGGGTGACTGAAGATTTACCAAGAGAGTTCATCAATTCTATGATTTTGTCTTTGTACTGCTCACAAGGAACTGCATCCAAGATTAATGCAAAATGTATCACGAAATAACAGTGATAAGGACTGGGATCAAGGTATATTGAAAAACAGTGATAGAGAAAAAAAAATGGTATTTAGTGACTTAAGTACAGGGTGGATTCCGAAAGGCAATGAACGTGTACAGATCAAGCATTTACAGTACGACAGATAATGAAGAGGATATGAGAGAAGGACTGCAAGATATTCATGGATCTACAAAAGACAACCAACTGAGCAAAGAGCGAGGGATTAGGCAAGATGGTGCACGTAGAAGAAAGCTGCTTTTTGCTGTACAGAGATTTTATGGCGACAGCAATGTGTGAGTAGACAGACTTTTGAGCAAGTAGTTCAGAATCCATAAGGAGTGAGAGAAGTGTGCGAATGATGATCCCTTGGTTGTTGTATATATATATATATATATATATATATATATATATATATATATATATATATATATATATATATGTGTGTGTGTGTGTGTGTGTGTGTGTGTGTGTGTGTGTGTGTGTGTGTAGTGAAGACATAACTAGAAACAGGATTTTGATGAAATTTGGCAAGATAATGGGAACTGGACCCCAGATGGATCAGCATCAGTTTCTTGTCGACTGAAATTTTCTGAAGGGGTGTTTTGACCCTTAATAACTTTCCATATTTGTTACATATCACGTAAAGTACGTGAAAAATTCAGCGGAACATTTCTTTGGGATTTCATGCATCTGTGGAGAGAGAGAGAGAGAGAGAGAGAGAGAGAGAGAGAGAGAGAGAGAGAGAAAAGGAGGTTGCATATCTACAGTCCGATGTCCTTCACTTCATTTACTCTTCGAACTGGCGATGCTATTCAACAGAAAATGATGGTAGCTGTGGTGGTGGTGAGAGCTGTGATGATGGTGTTGGTGGTAGTTGTCATGATGGTGTTGGTGGTAGTTGTCATGATGGTGGTGGCAGTAGGTGTGGTGGTGGTTGCAGATGTATTGGTGGTGTTGGCAGCTGTGATGATGCTGATGATGGTCGTGGTGGTAGCCATGATGGTGGTGATAGTGGTGGTAGTTGTGCAGATGGTGGTGATAGTAGTGGTAGTTGTGAAAGATAGTGGTGATAGTGGTGGTAGTTGTGAAAGATGGTGGTGATAGAGGTGGTAGTTGTGAAAGACTGTAGTGATAGTGGTGGTAGTTGTGAAAGATGGTGGTGGTAGTTGTGAAAGATGATGGTGATAGAGGTGGTAGTTGTGAAAGATTGTGGTGATAGTGGTGGTAGTTGTGAAAGATTGTGGTGATAGTGGTGGTACTTGTGAAAGATGTGGTGCTAGTGGTGGTAGTTGTGAAAGATGATGTGGTGGTAGATGTGGTTCTGGTGGTTGTGACTGTGGTAACTGAAATGATAAGGGTGGTAATGGTAAGCTGTGCTGGCGGTGGTGGTAGTAGCTGTTCAGAAACGGCTTTCATTTGGGCAAGTGGTTTGTGGCCCAACTGTGCCGCAAACCACTTGCTTGAAAGTTAAGCTCGGTTCAGAAATTGCTCTCCTTCTCTCCGACAGAGAGAGTATTTTCACTCTTTTTGTTTGTTTGTTTGTCAATTACCAGGATTACTCAAAAACTAAAAGAGAGATTTGGACCAAATTTGGTGGGTATATAGCCCATGTCCCAGGGAACAGTCGATTAACTTTGGGAACGATATTAATTAGTTTGTTTGTCTATTAGCAGGATTATTCTAAAACTAAAAGAGATTTTAACCAAATCTGGTGGGTAGATAGCCCATGTCCCAGGGAACAATCGATTAACTTTTGGGACCGATCCGGATCGTATTACAGATTCTGGATCCGGAAAACCCTAATCAGTGATGAGAAAACCTAACCCATTATGAAAAGTGGTTTGGAAATTATGCTGCCCTTGTTGGAGAGATGCCCCCACAGAGAGCCCCTCTAATTCAAGCGCACCGGTAGGGCCTCGACGCGCTTGCATACTGTATATATATATATATATATATATATATATATATATATATATATATATATATATATACAGAGAGAGAGAGAGAGAAAGAGAAATGGATCAAATGAACCCTAAAAAGAGATGTAGAAATGGGACTGAAGCTGATGATGATAATAAACGGTGAGATAATCTAAATTTGGCGTATGCAGATGACGCTGGGGTGATTGCTAATTGTGAATAGAGGCTTCACTGAAAGAGCGATTCAAACTTTTGTCAATGTCTGTGAGCGATAAGGTTTACAAGTATAACGCAGTGTGATTATGTAAAAATATGACTGCTGAGTGGGAAGGAAAGGGTGTCTTGCAGTATCATGCCGTGGTGAATGGGGAAAGATTGCAAAAAAAAAGTGCAATAAAAATATAAGCACGGTAAATGTTTAAATGATTTGGAGAGTAATGTGGTCCTTGGAAGCAAAGTGGTTGGTGGTATGAAGACCTTGCGGAGTAGAATGGTCATAAGTGGCTGACTGAAAAATTATAACAGGATGATGTTAGTTTCGATACTTCGGAATGCCACGAACATCAAGTCATAGGCGTTCACAGTTGAAAAAGTGGAACGTATTCGAGCTAACGAAATTGCTAATGTTATTTTAGCCAAATGAAGAGTGCCATCCCATTTACCTGATATTAGCGCACAATTTGAATGATCCATCATATTTCATAATGAGCACGAGTAGACTAGCACTTTTGAGGCTATAGACTCACATGCTGAAGCATGGTGGGTGCATAGTCTGGCGTTAAATGTTTTCAGCACTATGTCGTCGAATTTAGAAATTAGACATAAGCCGCATAAATAATACCTCTTACTCGCACATACGAATACACTTTACAGGGATATATGTTGGTCAGTTGCAGCTTTAATAACTTCCGAGATAACCAAGCTTGATGCTCATTTTGGCGATGTCCAACATTTTGCAGCAATACGAGTATCATGGTGAATTTTAAGAAAAGTCCATCAAGCAACACACATGGTATTAATTTTCCCTAAGATTTTTAACGGTGTGCGTAGGTTTGCTGTAGTCTTAATGGTTTCCGAGGTAACACATTTCTATTGCTCAGTAAGCGCATTTATTGGGCTCAGTTTAGAACCTTTTTAAGCAATAAGATAGTAATCTTTGAGAAACATCGTTTTACTAACACCTATTTCATTTTCATAAGATTTCGAACGATGTACAAATATCTGTTCCAATTTTGAAGTCTTCGAAAAACAAAAAAACAGTTTAATGATTGATTGGTGGGCATTTTGGCATTTCTAGTCCTTGTCAACAGTATGTTGACAAATTGTCGAAAGAGTTACTTAGCTAACATATCAACGATGTACGTACATCCTCTGTCAAATAATCTCCAAAATAAAGTTTTGGTGCTATCGGATGTTTAATTTAACGCTTTTTCTCATCAATATTGTGATGCATTTTAGGCCACTGAAGTAACACCTCAAATAGGCGTCCATATCGCGCATGTTAAAACGTATCCGAGTGAATAAAGTTATGTTTTTGGCCTTTTTTCAGCTACATTTAGCCTTGGGAGGGTGCGGGGGGGGGATGATACGAGTAGAAGGCAATGCTCATGAGAATCTTAGAAACGTACGGCAAGCAATAGCTGGTCATATAGCTGATGAAGGAACAATGTTTTGATGCCTTTTTTTATTCCCAGCAGAAATAAACCCGAAAACACCAAAAATATTTCCACTAGGCAACATTAGATCACCAACCTCCCCGCAGCTATTACGACACTCGAGGCATGTCGGACTGTTTTGAAACTGTTATGAATATTGCCTTCCAGGGCTGTGAATCATATCCCCCACTCCCCCCAAAAAAAGCCAAATGTGTGTAATAAATGCCCTGAATACAACCTTGCTCGCACAGACACGTTCCTCACCTGTGGTGTGGATGTCTGTCCTTTTGTAATCTCCATACTACGTTTGTGGTGCGTAGGATAGAAATGATTTATTCACTTTTTAAAATGAAAAATAAAGTATAGTGATCAAAAGGTAGATCAAAATGTGCATGGGTAGTATGGTCACAAAGCAAAAGGATATGCGTCGGTTTGTGAAAAGCATTTAAATGAGGGAATTTATAGGTTGTAGAAAGCCTGGAAAACCAAGAATGTAGGTGGTTGTGTTAAATGACTGAGTGGATAAGCAAAGTATTAAGGGTCAGGAAGCTGCAGAAAGGGGTGAAATTATTGAAATTAATGAACGGATGATGTACAGGAGCTATACCTTGTCTTGCTTTGTCAGCCAACCGAATAATTTTCACTCCATAGGCCTTTCGAACTACAGTTATGTGTGGGAAAATAATCAATTGTATTTATTTGCTTTAATTTATTGCAACCTGTGGCTAAAAATACATATATCTGGAGCATACTAGCAATAAAAAGGAAGGGGGGGTGTCGACGGGCTAGCCAGTGATACTCTTGAAAGATCGTCGACATTCTACCAAGCCTCACTGAGGCAGATTTTGGGCGCAGGCACAAGGGGACAGGCCACCTAATATTTGACATTCTGAGCCTTCAACCTATGCAGGTTTTCTACCACTGCAAACCTTGTTTTCCTGTTACACCTTCTTGATTCCCTCACCTATTGATTAGGGTAAATCGTGTCAGTTGATAAAGAGAATAATAAAAACAGTATTTTTTCATTTAGATATAACATACAAAATAGGCCATCAGTTACCCGGGTAAAGGACGCCACACGCAGGGGCGTAATTTTGGGGGGGGAGCAGCGAGGGGCGCTCGCCCCCCAAGCTTTATGAAGGGGTGTCCAAATGAAGTACAATTAATGAAAAAAAAATGAGGTTGACACCGTGAAATTAAAAATAATTTGGATTTAGCCTCAGTACGTTTTGAGTGAAATATATCGTGTGTGTGTGTGTGTGTGTGTGTGTGTGTGTGTGTGTGTGTGTGTGTGTGTGTGTGTGTGTGTGTGTGTAATAATCACAGTAATTTATTAGGTATATTAAAGGATGTCAATATTAATATGTTCCTAGCCCGCTGTTCACTTAATGAATGCTACTGCTGCTGCTACTACTACTACTACTACTAGTCTCCACCTACTTCGTAGGTGGCTATTGTTTTCGCTGGAATTTTAACTTCCGCCAAAGAGGTTGTGTTTTACCCCGCGTTCGTTTGTTTGTCTGTTTGTCTGTTAGCAGGATTACTCAAAAAGTTATGAACGAATTTTGATGAAATTTTCTGGAATTTTGGGCCATGGACCAGGGAAGAAATGATTAAATTTTGAGCCAGATCCGTGTATGGAGTATCCCGCACAGTATCTCCAAAAGTTCTCAAGAAATTTCAATGAAATATTGTGAATAGGTGAGCAATGGACCTAGAAAGAATTGTTTATATTTGGGGACGGATCAGCATCTGGATCCGGGATTAATCAAAAAGTTATGAACGGATTTTGATGCAATTTTAAACAGTGAATAAAAATATTTATTGCATATACACGATTAAGCATCAAACATATGGCAAGTACAGTTCATCCCTCTAAGCGAAAGGATATCACTACTTGGAGAGTATCAAATAAATTCAGCTTCTTACTGTGCACTGCAACAAGAAAGACAGGAAGGAACACTCAGAGAGTGCAACACACGCCCCCACCATGTCTAAGGGCTTAACATTTGGCTGTGCCCTGTAAACTTGACCTTCTGCCAATTGCTCTAAAATTAGAATTACTTCATTCTTGCCTGACCCACAACATTTCCACCAAGTTTGGTCTGAATCACACCAAAACTTGTGAAGCTAACCTTATCCTGTGACCTTTATCTTGATCTTTTCCTGTGATCTTGACCTTTGATTGTTCTCAAGACTGAATCCTTTTATCCCTCCCTTGCTTTGGACCTTTCCACGAAGTTAAGACCAAATCAGATAAAAACTGTTTAAGTTAACCTAGCTAGCAGACCTTGATCTTGCAGCTAGTGTTCACAAAACCATTTAACCCTTGGTTGATCCTCAACTCATTCATTACTTTGGTTGGCCCACATAAGATCAAAATTTCTTTACTATCATCACAGACAAAGAGGTCGAATCTGAACTAGCTGTGGGACATTGACATTTGACTGACTGATCTGAAAATGGAATCCCTTTCTTGTTTCCTTATGCCAAACACTACCACAAGTTTGATGTAATTCAGATAAGAATGTTCCAACCTGATCTTGCTATCTGATCGTGAATCTTTGACATACTGTTCTCAGAAATATTACGTCAGCCTCTTTCTTGATTTATCCTCAAGACTTCCACCAAGTTTGGTTCAGAATGGATCAAAATCATTGTTATTTTGTTCACACACAGACACACTGGTTGATCTGTCATGCCCTATGACTTTGATATTGCGCTGATTGTTCTCAAAGGAGTATTCCTTTGTTCTTTTATTACCCTCAACCCTTCCACCAAGTTTGGTCTACATCATACATAAACTGCTAAAGTTCAGTTTGCTAGGTTATATATGACCTTGGCCTGTGATGTTGACCTTTGGCCTATTGCTCACCATAACAATAGGTGAGTTCCATTTTTTTCCCCTCTATCACTTAAGCAAATATGGTTAAGAGCGGATACAAAACTGTGTTAGTTATTTGGTAGAACACACACACACACACACACACACACACACACACACACACACACACACACACACACACACACACAAAACCATGCCGACCGTTCTCGCTTCGCGAGTGAGGGTGTAATTATTCTGTGCCATTGCTTACCAGTCTCCTTTTAAGGAGACCGTCATCTTAAAAAAGTAGTATGGTATTACTGAGTGGTTTGTAATATCCAGAATCGAAGGTGCGAGTGTTGTAGTTTGTGCGTGTGTGTGTGCGTGTGTGTTTTTTAACAAATTATCTCAACTAGTTTGTATTCGATTTAACCAATCTTACTGCAAGGGTTGAGGGACAGTCAGTGAGTAAATCTATTGTTGTTGTTGTTTTTTTTTTTTGTCTTTTTTAAAGTCAAAGGTCAAGGGTCAAAAGTCAAAGGGTTACGTCAAACGTTGACCTAAAAGAATCACCATAAAAAGTTGTCAACCAATTTAGACCAAACTTTAAGGAAGGGGAATGAAAGGCAAAAATGAAATGATTTAATCTGAGAACACTTGGTGAAAGGTCATGATTACAAGGCAAAGTCAAAGTCTGACTCGTTTGTTTGTTAACAAATTATCTCACAGAGTGCTGCTCCGACTGCAATCAGAAGTGGAAAGGTTGAGGGCCACCCAAGGGTAAACCAATTTTTTTTTTTTTTTTTTTTAACACTAGGTCAAAGGCGAAGGTTACAGGACAAGAACAACTTGAACTATTCTTTCTCTGCTTGAAACTAAACTTTGCGAAAGGACTGAATGTGAGACAAGAATAAATGGCTTCAACTCTTCAGTCTCAGATCAAGGTTATAGGAAAACGGTCAAAAACCAATGTCAACGCAAACAGTTCTGATATTATCTGAAATAAACATAGTGGAAGTGTGTAGTGTCAAGCACAAACGAAGGTATTTAATTCTGAGAACAAACTATTAGTCATAGCTGCAAAAACATGGTTAACTTTCGGCCCACATGTGTCTGTGTAAACAACATAACTAAACCAGTTTTGATCTAATTTAGCTCAAATTAGTTGGATCAGTTGGGGATCGCTCAAAAGATTGATTTAATTTTCTTTCTTTTTCTTTTTCTTTTTTTAAGGCCAGAGGTCAAAAGTTAATGTCATACGGCAAGGCCAACCTAAAGAGTTTTTAACCCATGTATATTATACTTTGTGAAGTTTATCAAGTTAAAACAAAAATAAACAGATCTAATTTCGAGAACAGTCACTCAAAGGTCAAGGTCACAGGGAAAAATCTAAATGTAAGGTCACTGTGCAGAGTCACATGATACATTATTCATTTGTTTTGAACCAATTTTGGTGGAAGGATGAAAGGTTAGGCAAGAATGAACTAATTAACACTGGAGAGTTATTGGTCGAACGTCAAGGTAATAGTGTAAAATCAAATATTCACCCCTTACAGTAGACCGACTGATTAACGCGATTGTGTACTGTCTGAGAGCTACGTCTTGTTGTTGTTGTTGTTGGTGGTGGTGGTGGTGGTGGTGGTGGTGTTCTTCTTCTTGTAATAATAATAATAATAATAATGATAATAATAATAATAATAATGATAATTATTATTATTATTATTAGTAGTAGTAGTAGTAGTTTTGATCATTTCATTTTTGCGGATACAAAACTGCTCTCCTCTCTTCCTATTTCTCACCATCATCCACTCACTTGATGTAGTGCTGCCTACTTCTTCCTTAGCCTTTATCATTCTTTTTCTGTGCCTGCCCTCCTCTCTTCCTATTTCTCACCATCATCCACTCACTTGATGTAGTGCTGCCTATTTCTTCCTTAGCCTTTATCATTCTTTTTCTGTGCCTGCCCTCCTCTCTTCCTATTTCTCACCATCATCCACTCACTTGATGTAGTGCTGCCTACTTCTTCCTTAGCCTTTATCATTCTTTTTCTGTGCCTGTCCTCCTCTCTTCCTATTTCTCACCATCATCCACTCACTTGCTGTAGTGCTGCCTACTTCTTCCTTAGCCTTTATCATTCTTTTTCTGTGCCTGCCCTCCTCTCTTCCTATTTCTCACCATCATCCACTCACTTGATGTAGTGCTGCCTACTTCTTCCTTAGCCTTTATCATTCTTTTTCTGTGCCTGTCCTCCTCTCTTCCTATTTCTCACCATCATCCACTCACTTAATGTAGTGCTGCCTACTTCTTCCTTAGCCTTTATCATTCTTTTTCTGTGTCTGTCCTCCTCTCTTCCTATTTCTCACCATCATCCACTCACTTGATGTAGTTCTGCCTACTTCTTCCTTAGCCTTTATTATTTTTTTTCTGTTCCTGTCCTCCTCTCTTCCTATTTCTCACCATCATCCACTCACTTGATGTAGTGCTGCCTACTTCTTCCTTAGCCTTTATCATTCTTTTTCTGTGCCTGTCCTCCTCTCTTCCTATTTCTCACCATCATCCACTTACTTGATGTAGTGCTGCCTACCTCTTCCTTAGCCTTTATCATTCTTTTTATGTGCCTGTCCTCCTCTCTTCCTATTTCTCACCATCATCCACTCACTTGATGTAGTGCTGCCTACTTCTTCCTTAGCCTTTATCATTCTTTTTCTGTGCCTGTCCTTCTCTCTTCCTATTTCTCACCATCATCCACTCACTTGATGTAGTGCTGCCTACTTCTTCCTTAGCCTTTATCATTCTTTTTCTGTGCCTGTCCTCCTTTCTTCCTATTTCTCACCATCATCCACTTACTTGATGTAGTGCTGCCTACTTCTTCCTTAGCCTTTATCATTCTTTTTCTGAGCCTGTCCTCCTCTCTTCCTATTTCTCACCATCATCCACTCACTTGATGTAGCGCTGCCTACTTCTTCCTTAGCCTTTATCATTCTTTTTCTGTGCCTGTCCTCCTCTCTTCCTATTTCTCACCATCATCCACTCACTTGATGTAGTGCTGCCTACTTCTTCCTTAACCTTTATCATTCTTTTTCTGTGCCTGTCCTCCTCTCTTCCTATTTCTCACCATCATCCACTCACTTGATGTAGTGCTGCCTACTTCTTCCTTAGCCTTTATCATTGTTTTTCTGTGCCTGTCCTCCTCTCTTCCTATTTCTCACCATCATCCACTTACTTGATGTAGTGCTGCCTACTTCTTCCTTAGCCTTTATCATTCTTTTTCTGTGCCTGTCCTCCTCTCTTCCTATTTCTCACCATCATCCACTCACTTGATGTAGTGCTGCCTACTTCTTCCTTAGCCTTTATCATTCTTTTTCTGTTCCTGTCCTCCTCTCTTCCTATTTCTCACCATCATCCACTCACTTGATGTAGTGCTGCCTACTTCTTCCTTAGCTTTTATCATTCTTTTTCTGTGCCTATCCTCCTCTCTTCCTATTTCTCACCATCATCCACTCACTTGATGTAGTGCTGCCTACTTCTTCCTTAGCCTTTATCATTCTTTTTCTGTGCTTGCCCTCCTCTCTTCCTATTTCTCACCATCATCCACTTACTTGATGTAGTGCTGCCTACTTCTTCCTTAGCCTTTATCATTCTTTTTCTGTGCCTGTCCTCCTCTCTTCCTATTTCTCACCATCATCCACTTACTTGATGTAGTGCTGCCTACTTCTTCCTTAGCCTTTATCATTCTTTTTCTGTGCCTGTCCTCCTCTCTTCCTATTTCTCACCATCATCCACTCACTTGATGTAGTTCTGCCTACTTCTTCCTTAGCCTTTATCATTCTTTTTCTGTTCCTGTCCTCCTCTCTTCCTATTTCTCACCATCATCCACTCACTTGATGTAGTGCTGCCTACTTCTTCCTTAGCCTTTATCATTCTTTTTCTGTTCCTGTCCTCCTCTCTTCCTATTTCTCACCATCATCCACTCACTTGATGTAGTGCTGCCTACTTCTTCCTTAGCCTTTATCATTCTTTTTCTGTGCCTGTCCTCCTCTCTTCCTATTTCTCACCATCATCCACTTACTTGATGTAGTGCTGCCTACCTCTTCCTTAGCCTTTATCATTCTTTTTATGTGCCTGTCCTCCTCTCTTCCTATTTCTCACCATCATCCACTCACTTGATGTAGTGCTGCCTACTTCTTCCTTAGCCTTTATCATTCTTTTTCTGTGCCTGTCCTCCTCTCTTCCTATTTCTCACCATCATCCACTCACTTGATGTAGTGCTGCCTACTTCTTCCTTAGCCTTTATCATTCTTTTTCTGAGCCTGTCCTCCTCTCTTCCTATTTCTCACCATCATCCACTCACTTGATGTAGTGCTGCCTACTTCTTCCTTAGCCTTTATCATTCTTTTTCTGTGCCTGTCCTCCTCTCTTCCTATTTCTCACCATCATCCACTCACTTGATGTAGTGCTGCCTACTTCTTCCTTAGCCTTTATCATTCTTTTTCTGTGCCTGTCCTCCTCTCTTCCTGTTTCTCACCATCATCCACTCACTTGATGTAGTGCTGCCTACTTCTTCCTTAGCCTTTATCATTCTTTTTCTGTGCCTGTCCTCCTCTCTTCCTATTTCTCACCATCATCCACTTACTTGATGTAGTGCTGCCTACTTCTTCCTTAGCCTTTATCATTCTTTTTCTGTGCCTGTCCTCGTCTCTTCCTATTTCTCACCATCATCCACTCACTTGATGTAGTGCTGCCTACTTCTTCCTTAGCCTTTATCATTCTTTTTCTGTGCCTGTCCTCCTCTCTTCCTATTTCTCACCATCATCCACTCACTTGATGTAGTGCTGCCTACTTCTTCCTTAGCCTTTATCATTCTTTTTATGTGCCTGTCCTCCTCTCTTCCTATTTCTCACCATCATCCACTCACTTGATGTAGTGCTGCCTACTTCTTCCTTAGCCTTTATCATTCTTTTGCTGTGCCTGTCCTCCTCTCTTCCTATTTCTCACCATCATCCACTCACTTGATGTAGTGCTGCCTACTTCTTCCTTAGCCTTTATCATTCTTTTTCTGTGCTTGCCCTCCTCTCTTCCTATTTCTCACCATCATCCACTCACTTGATGTAGTGCTGCCTACTTCTTCCTTAGCCTTTATCATTCTTTTTCTGTGCCTGTCCTCCTCTCTTCCTATTTCTGACCATCATCCACTTACTTGATGTAGTGCTGCCTACTTCTTCCTTAGCCTTTATCATTCTTTTTCTGTGCCTGCCCTCCTCTCTTCCTATTTCTCACCATCATCCACTTACTTGATGTAGTGCTGCCTACTTCTTCCTTAGCCTTTATCATTCTTTTTCTGTGCCTGCCCTCCTCTCTTCCTATTTCTCACCATCATCCACTTACTTGATGTAGTGCTGCCTACTTCTTCCTTAGCCTTTATCATTCTTTTTCTGTGCCTGTCCTCCTCTCTTCCTATTTCTCCCATCTTTCCTGTCACTTCTTATTGCTTTTCTTTCCTTTACAGGTGGCTTTACATTGATTGACAAGCCAAATGGTTTCCTGTAAGCCAAGAAACCATTTACAACGCTGGGTGGTAACCATATAACCAAACCATATGTGTTCCCTACGTGTCAACAAGTGGGTTGGTGGAGGGTTAGTGCCCCTCCCCGTAAAACAAATAACTCAAAGTCAAATGGCCACCCCTTGCGGGATTATGGCGTCTGGCAATGGATAGATAGATAGATAGATAGTAGTAGTAGTATGATGATGATGATGATGATCATTATTATTATTATTATTTTTATTATTTCCTTACGTGTTAACAAATGGGTTGGCCTTCCTGTAAAATCACTAACTCAGAGTCAAACGGGATTGTGGCGTCTGGCTGTAAATAGATAGATAGATTATTATCATTATTATCATCATTATTATTATTATTATGGATATTATTAGAATTAATATTAGTATTAGTATTAGCATTAGTATTAGCATTGTTTTGTGGTAGGTGGGGGCGCCCATCGTCCACCCACTTAGTGTAGTGGTACTCTGCTTTTAGGGTAGCTCTGCACTGAGTGGCAAGGCAAATGATTTCCTGTAAACCAGGAAATCGTTGACAATTAACCAATAAATGATCTCTACGTGACAGCAAGTGGGTTGGTGGAGGGTTATTGTCCATTCCCTGAAAACTACTAACTAAAAATACGAACAAGAAGCCTCGGATCAGGACTGACCAACAGGTGACGACTAAGGACCGAACAAAGGACATGGTACGGATTGCGACTTGGAATGTAAGGGGTGCAAATGATGAGGTGAAAGAGAGAGATTGTCCAGGTGCTTGAGGATGCAAAAGTGGATGTATGTGGATTAACTGAAACTAAATGAAAAGGTGAGAGTGGAAGAGAATGGGGGTATGGATAGGTATATGTGCGGGAGTGGGTGAGAATGAGAGGGCAAAAGAAGGGGTGTGTATTGTTGTGTGCAAGAGGTGGAAGAAAAATATAAGAGAGTATGGATCAGTTGGCTCAAGCATTGTGTGGGTAAGATTGAAAGTTGGACTACATATATGGCCGATTGTGTATGTGTATGTGTCAATGCAAGATCATGCAAGCAGAGTGAAAGAAGAGTTCTGGACAAAAGTGGAATCGTGCTTAGAAAAATTTGAAAGGAATGAAAGAGTATTTTTGATTGGAGATATGAATGGAAAAGTAGGGAATGTGAAGGTAGATGGAGTAGTTGGTGAATGGGGTGTGCCTGCAGAAGTAGATGAGAATGGCAGTGCTCTAGTGGACATTTGTGGTAGGAGGGGGTTGATAGCAGCCTATACCCTCTTCAGATACAAAATGATCCACAGGTATACATGGCGAGTGATGAGAAGGGAGGGTGGTGATTTGAATGAACGGAAGGCAATGACTGATTATGTGTGTGGATGACAGCATGACAAGGTGTGTAATGGATGCAAGAGCATATACAGTAGAGGTTGGGGGAGTGGACTTTCTGACCACCACTTGGTGGTGGTGAAAGTCAAGGTTGAAAATAATTGGAGGATAGAAGAGAAGGACAGGAGGAAGTAGTTTTTTCAAGGAGGGTGGAAAAGTTACAAGAAGATGGAAAACGGGCAGAATATAAGAGAGAAGTGGAGGGGCGATTGTGTAAATAAGATTTGGAGCAGATGGAGGATGTGGAAGATGTGTGCAAGATATTCACAGAGGAAATCTGTGCAGCATGTGAGGTGGTGTGTGGGGTGAAGAGAAGACGAGAGGGAGTGCAAGGAACAGTATGGTGGAATGAAGACGTGAGACAGGCTATAGCACAAAAGAAAAAATCATACACTGAGTGGACGAGAAACAGGGATGTGGAGGAAGTTGAGAGACAAAAGAATGTTATATGTAGAAAGGAAGAGAGAGGTGAAAAGATCAGAGAGTAAGAAGAGAGTGGATGAGGAATTTAGAAGGAATTTGAGTGTAAAGTGGAGGGAATGTAAGAAAATGTTCTGGAAAGAGGTAAACAGAATTTGACAGGGTGTTGAAGAAGTTAGTCAGGGAGTGAAAGATAAAAATGGTAGATGACTAGTGGAGACGGGAGAAGTGAGCAGATGGAGAGAACACTGTGGGACTGCTGAACATAGAGAGAATGAAAGTAATGGGATTATAAGTGGCTGGGGAATGGCTGGGAGAGGGAGGGATGTGAGAAGAGAGAAAGAAATCAGTAGGATGGAAGTTGTGGAAGCAGTGAAGAAAGTCAAAATGAGAAGAGCCAGAGGAACTCATGGAGTGTGTGGTGGAATACTGAAGTATGGGGGATAGATAGTAGTAGAATAGATGTGGACGATGTGCAGATTGTCCTAGGAGGAAGGTAAAGTTGAGGAGGATTGGAAGTGAGGCATAATTATTCCCCTGTACAAAGAGAAAGGGGAAAAAGAAGTGTGTGGTAATCATGGGGGCATTTGCTTTCTCAGTGTAATAGGAAAAGTATATGGTAAGATTCATATGAACAGAGGAATTAGTTGGAGAAAAACAGGGAGGCTTTAGGAAGGGAAGTGTAGATCAGATATTCATTCTTAGGTCTTTAGTGGAAAAGTTTTTAGAGAAGGGAGAGAAGGGAGTAAATGGGAAGTTGTTGAAGGCCGTAAAGAGTATGTATGAGGGTGCTACGGCTGCAGCTCATGTAGACATTAAGCTGAGTGAATTTTTCTATTTGATGGTTGGATTGAAACAGGGATATGTCGTGTCTCCGTGGTTGTTCAATCTGTATATGAATGGGATTATAAAAGAGATACAAGGCAGGGCAGTGGATGTTGGAGCGGCCTAATGAGAGAGGGCAGTGTGTGGAAATTCCCTGTACTGTGTTTGCAGATGATACTGTGTTGTTAAGTGAAGACGAAAGGGAGCTGCAAGGCTTGGTGAATGAGTCTGGGAGAGTGTGTAAGAAGCGGAATCTAAAGATGAATGCAGGGACGAGTAAAGTTATGGTCTTCGAAAAAAATGAAGTCATTGATATACAGTGAGGCTGGCTGAGGATGAAATGGAAAATGTGAGTGCATTTAAGTACTTAGTAGTATGATGAGTAAGGATCGAAGTTTAGAGGGTGAAGTGCTTGAAAGGGTACAGCAAGGAAGAAAGGTTGCTGGTTCTTTGGAAGCAGTGATAAGAAACAGGGAAGTGAGCATGGAAGTGAAAAAGTTACTGCATGACAGTATTGTGATACCAACTCTAACGTATGGAAGTGAAGCTTGGACCTTGCTGGAGGGACACAAGTCAAGAGTGAGAGCTTTGGAAATGAGTTATTTGATAGGAGTATGTGGAATCTCATGGAGAGACAGACTGACAAATAAGAGTGTGAAGAAGTGTTGTGGTGTGGATGTGGATGTGATAGGAAACGTTAGGAGAAACACACTGAGGTGGTTTGGCCATGTGGAGAGGATGGAGAGCGAGAGACTGACAATGAGAGTGAACGTGAGTGAGATGGAGGGGAGGAAAGTGAGGGGGTGGCCGAGGATGAGGTGGAAGGATGGAGTAGAGAGGTATATGAGAGAGGGTTGTGTCAGCTGGGAGCAAAGCAGTGAAATGGCAGGAGACAGGCGACATGGAGACGATTTGTTAATGGCCACCCTTTACAGCATTAAGGCGTTTGGCAATAGGAAGATAGATAGATTAGTGTTGTTATCATGATCATTATCATGATTATCATCATCATCATTATACAAGGTGCCCTCTTTTCAATTATCATTCATGCATTTTAAACCTACAGTAATTTCCTTTCCTACATCCAGAAAAAAAAATATTTGATTTCTAATACATGCCAACACCTAGCCTAATGAACTGTGTGTGTGTGTGTGTGTGTGTGTCTACTTTATAATTACGAAATTTGTGTGCGACACTGGATAAGCCGAAACTATAGTGCCCTCGCATGATTGTTATGTTCAGAAGCATCTTGAAGACTTGCCCCGTCTGACTCTAACGAATTTCGGACCGGGGCGTTAAATTCCCATAGATTTTGGCGATTTCGGGAGCCACACCATACCACATCATACCACCCTTTCACACCACACCACATAAAATCATCCTTCCACTCCACATCAAGGACATTAGCTGAGGAGCCCTGAAGTTCCTTGCACTTTTGTCCTTTTTTCCCTCGTGTTCACTTACAACGTATTTCTTAGATCAGTGGTACTTAACCTTTTCACTACCACGCCCCATTTAGAAGTTGGTCTTTCCCTCCACCTCTCCCCTCTTCAACCAAATTGATAAAATTCCCTCCCAGATTTTAAAGGAAAACAGAAAAAAAATTGGTGTTTTTAGTCTTTTTATTGAGCATGAATTCTGTGCAAACAATATACCCAGCATATTTAATGAGGTTACTTTCTTACTAACTTAATGAGATACTTTACACTGCTTCTTAGCTACCAGATCTTGAATGCGTGGTCGAATGCCAGAGGGTGCACAACGCAAGTCCTCTTCAACGTTCAGCCGGTTACTGTACTTGGTCTTGACAGCAGCGAGCATGGAAAATACAGCTTCACAAAGATACGTGGATCCAAACAGTCAGAATCCGAAGAGCTTGACGTGAGATCAGAGGGTAAACAAGAAGGTACTTGACCCAGAACACCTCAAGATCCAGTTCTTTAACGTCTTCCTCAGCTGAAGATTTGAACTTTAACTCAAGAAACTTTTCTTGCACTTCATCCGAAACATTAGCTACTTCACACTGAAATGGGTTCCTGATGAATTTCCAGGCTTCACGCTTCTCATCTATATCTGGGAAGTATCTAATGAATTCTACTTTCAGGTCAGTCAGTTTAGTGTTTATTTTTTTTTTTCAAACTCAGAATCAAGGTAACTGTGAATGAGAGCAGAAGCCAAGTTACTAAAACTGGCTGTATTTCCATCCTGAATTCAACATTTCCAGAAGTCGAGTTTGGCCATGGAGGCTCGAATGATGTCGTGGTGCATGATGATGTTTTTCCCTTGTAGTTTACGGTTGATTGCATTCAGCGCTTCGAAGATGTCCACCAGGTAAGCCAGAGATAGCAGGAAGCCTATAGTTTGGAATTTGTCACGAAGATCTGCCTTCTACTGTGAATCTAGAAATATTGCTACTTCTTCTAGGTGTTTATAAAGTCGTCCAAGCATGTTTTGTATTTCTTTCATAATCATCTTTATATTAGCCACGCTTTTGTTTGAATAACAGATCTAATTAGAGAAATTCCTACTTTATCCAGGCTCGCGCCCACCCTCGAATTTAATCACGCCCCCCTATAGGGGAGCGCCCCCAGGTTAAGAACCTCTGGCTTAGATCAAGGTAACAAGACGTGTGAATTAGATATCAAGATTATACAAGCAGATGTGCAGCACCATTATTTGCAGACCGGCATAAATAAATCACAATGTCCCTTCCTCACACTGCTGCTCATTGCCGAACACATCAAACTACTTAGCTGAAAGAATGTGCAGTTATAGCTTACATTGGAATCCTTTTTTTACTGTTGAATTATACAGCACTTACCGCAAGTGGAAAGTAGTAAGACATTGTATTTAATGGTTTGAAGTAATTATTGCCTCTGTAAAGCTGATGTAGTGTACTGCATATTTCTCGTTAACATAAAGCCAAACAAAAATATCAGGAAAATAATAAATGACTAGACTTGGATGATTCTGAGACTGAATTAACCATCTGGTAGAAAGTTTTATTTTGTAGAAAGAATCGCTGCTCGGTTCAGAGATTGAAAACAAACTCTAACGCTTTCACCTCGATAACAGATATTACTGTAGTTGAATTATTCTGAAAACCTGTTGCCAATTTTATTCAACAAAGAAGAACCTCATAAAATACAAAGGTTAATAAATCAAATACTAATGTACATGAGAAGCTGGTGCATTGAGTTATCATTCCAAGGATTTTGTGATATCAGAACCATGCGTATCTGTGGTGCTAAGATTTGATAAAAATGAAAACGTATAGCAGAATGTATCCGCGATGTGCAGAGAGAAAGAAATGAAGGTGTTCGAGGAAATTTAGGCGTAAGACTGCAGATCAATAGAAACTATAATTTTTCGTTTTCTTATTAACATGTTAAGCACCGTCAGAGAGAGAGAGAGAGAGATGTGTATATAAAATGAAGAGAAATACAGCTCTCGAAAGAAAAACATCATCTTGTTTATTCAGCCCGACAGTTTCGGCGAAAACTTTTCTCCATCATGATGCATTCTACAAGAGAAACATCATGTGGCAAAAGTTTTCAGCAATTCACACCCTTCATAAAAAAAATAAAAAATAAAACGAGATACAAGAATCAGTAATTAAATGAGCTGGTCAGTGTACAATATCGTATAAGTAAAGATAAAAGTCAGTAAACATTACAAAGTGAAACCAAAAACGCACAGGGAAAAGAAAAAAAAAAGAATATAACTAATAAAACCAAGTAAAGCAAAGTCCACAGAGCAAAATAGTATTTAACCTTGTAGTGCTCACATTCATAAGTCAAACACTCAAGGGAGGTCTCGTTGCTGACTAGTGATTCCTTATACTGCAGTGTCAACAGGGGCCCAGCTAGAAGGACCTCCGCCTCGTTCGCACGGGCAGAGAGAACTGGGAATGAGTCAAAGCAGATGGGGTGGTCAGATTCTCAGGAATGTTTTGGTATGGCGCTTAATCATCGTTTGGCTAATGGCCTGTTTGTTCTCTCTCTCTCTCTCTCTCTCTCTCTCTCTATATATATATATATATATATATATATATATATATATATATATATATATATATATATATATATATTCACTTTTTACTTGGCTCAATTGGTTTCAGTTTTTAATTTGTACCGTCTTTTTACCTTCCTTCTTTGGTTGATATATTAACCAGGTCATTTAATTACTGATAAATTTGTCATTTTGTGCTTAGCTGTTATAATGAGCTATGTAAACTGCCTTATATTTTTGCCACATGATGTTTCTCTATCGAATGCTGGTGTTTTTTGTCAATATAAGATTTTGCTTCCTAAGAAATTTTTCTTTCATGCAAGGAAGAAGGAACCAAAGGCCAGGAGCCCGCAAACCGTTCCTTCCAAGAAAAAAAAAAAATACAACAGACAGCCAAATTCAAGCTCCGTTCATTTCGAGGTGCCTGGACACTGCGTTTGAAGAAAGACTGGAGATCATAGGAAGTAGGAAATACAGACAGAGGGAAACAGTTCCGGAGTTGACCTGTTGCATAAATGAAGGACTGGGAGTAACGGTTAACTCTTGCATTAGAGAGTTAGACAGAAAAGGGATGAGAGTTTGTTGCTAGACGGGTGTTACACGCCCGTCTTAGAGGTGGAGGGATGCAAGCAGACCGTTCAGAAGAGGAGTGACCATTGAAGTAGCGATTGAAAAGACATAAAGATGCAACAGTGCGACGAAAAGAGAAAGGTTGAAGGGAGCCAGTAAGAGGAGGAGAGTTAATGAAAGGAAAAGCCTTTGACTCCACGCTATTGAGAATGGCTGTACGTAGGGAGCCTCCCCATACATGTGAATTGTACTCTAAACAGGAGCGAATAAAACCCGTGTATAAAGTCAACAACTGTACAGGGGTAAAGAAGGTACGGAGTCGGCTTAGTACATCTAGTCTCTGTACCATCATCATCATCATCATCAGCCGTTTGAGTATCCACTGCAGGACCGGCCTATCCCGACCGAAGTCGGGACGATACAGCCAATGTATCTCTACCAAGTGGCTTAGGCTGTCTAGTAGAGATTGTATGTAGGGTAAGAAGTGCTTGTAAGTGTAACTGTAGTGTTGGAGTGGCTTTGGATGTGTGTGTAGTCTGTGAACCAAGTGTAATCGGCCCGCGCAAGCCGACTGGGTGCAAACATACTTTATAGTAAGCGACACTGGTTCAACCACAGCACCCATACCGGTATTTGTATGCAAATTCAACCCCGGAAATAAGAACATACACAAAGAAAGTACGGTAGTTTCGTATATTACGTACATTATATCTTCAGAGAGACAGAGACATGGGGATGATCATATTAACACACCTTCAGCAGGGAGGGGCACACAGAAGGAGGAGCGGATTTCATATTTTAACCTGTAGAATAAGACATGGATAGGAAAGAAGGCTCTCTTCACCATTTTAATCTTCTTAAGAGATTAGTCAGTTACTTAACCTTAATCCCTTTACTTCTCCCAAGGTCACAGTCCTTACCTTATGCTGCGTCATATTGTTGTGTATATATACATACACATATGCACACATACACAGATACACTTATACGTATACATACATACACATACATACATACAGATAGATAGACAGACATGACCGGAATGTCACTCAGCCATATTGCAGAACTTCTGCCTATCAGAATTCTTTCATTCTCCGAACTGCATCTCTCTGGAACTCGCTTCCCCAGAGTTGTTTCCTTCCAAATTTCAACCCACAGCTGTTCAAGTCTAACTGTTACAGATATTTTATGAACAAAGGACACCAGTAATCTGGTGTATGGATTATTTTTTTTTATTCATTTGTTTTTCCTTCCTCCGTTCTGTTATTAAAAAAAAAAAAAAATGAAGCGTACTTGCAGCAGGGAGAGGTACACAGAACAATGGAAGACCTAACTTACTTTGACATACCAGGCCTAAACTGAGTTTATATCCTAGCCACGGCAAGCCTATACAAAGAATGTAAGTCTGAGGGATACTGTTTAACTATTAATTCTGTTAATGATTATCACATCTAAAATGGTCATAGATTATGTTTACCTTGTACTCATATTTGCCAGATATTAAGTGTGATCAATTGCATTTCTTCCAGCCTAACCATACGAATCGGAGTGATAATACATGTGTCATTAACTCTCTTATGATCGTGAAATCTCTAGTAGTCTTTTCCGGCAAATGCCAGACAATTTCGTTCAGTTGTAAGTGAATCATAGAAGACTCAGAATGGAGGTACGAAATGTCAGAATTCCTGTAACTCCTTCAGTCAGTCAGATGTCTCATAAATTTAGTTTGCTAGGGCAAAAAACGACTTCATAAACTGTGTAACGTGTGAAAACCTTATATAAATTTTACTTTCCAGCAAACATAACTATCTTGGACAAACAACCTATCTATCTGTTGCAAGACGCCTCAATCCCGTAAGGGGTGGCCACAAACATTTCGCCTCCGAGTCACCCTGTCCTCGCCATTTCACTGCTTTTCTCCCAGCTCACACCCCGTTCTCTCCAATACCTCTCCACTCCACCCCTCAATCTCAACCCCAGCCTCCCCCTCCCTCTCCCCCCTTCCACTTCGCTCGCATACACCTACTCCTCGTTAGTTTCTCGTTCTCCGTCCTATTCACATGGCCAAACCACATCAATGTATTGCTTCTAACACTCTCTGTCATCCTAATCCACACCACAGTGCTCCTTCGCTTCCTCTTTTGTCAGTCTGTGTCTCGACGTAACTCCACACGCTCCTCTCAAATAATTCATTTCAGCTGCTCTCACTCTTGACTTGCGTCCTTCCAACAAGGTCCAAGCTTCACTTCCGTACTTTAGAGATGGTATCACTGTTCTGGAGTCAACATCTTTTTCCATATGAAGTTGTAGTATCACACATTTTATAATAATTTTTAAAGCTGTTTAGTCATAATTAACAGTGTGTAATGAAGTGTGAATGATGAACAACCAAATATCATTTCGCTGTTAGCTGTGGTATAGGAAGAAGGTGGATGGCAGACCACAAGGGCCACCCTGTTTCAATTATAGAATGAAGGTTAGGAGAAGTGAAAAGATATCTGAATAAGTGCGTAAGTGTAAAGTCCTAGGGAACCATTTATTATGTTGGTATATGTGAATGTACTTAATACCATTTTATAGAGGTGTATAATGTGCTAGTAGAGTTGTCATTTATCTCTACTTTTTGCATAAGCCCAGAGTATATGTAATGCTCGGCACCTCACTTTTTAGCTGACCTAAGCACCGCGCCCTAGTCGGCACGGTGAGTGTATAGCGTCAGAGGCCGTTTTACAGTTTTAAAGGGAGGTTGTGTCGCTCTTACATATCTCTCGGGTCGCAGTTATATCATTCTGTGCCCAATAAATGAGAGATTTAATCTGCTCATTTCTGTCACCTTACGCTACCACTTAATAACAGACCAGCTTCCACCTTCTCGTGGCAGAGGACCTTTGGTGGGAAGTGTCGGGCAGTGACGGCGAGTAGCTGACGTGTACTGCAGACAGTGTCGTCGATCCAACACGGTGGTCTAGTTATACTATACAGCAGAACACTTAATATGTAGTCAACTGCTACTCCATACAGCTACATTATTGGTGGCCAGCAGTGCGACGATACTTTATTGGTGCTAGCGGTGGCACGATATTTAGTGCTAGCCGTGTACCGATACATTAAATTGGTGGCAGCGGTGGGATACGATACGTGCTAAAGGGCTTTATGCTGTGAACCAGTAACCCTTGCAATCGCTCGTTCCTGAAGGTGAAACAGAAAATCTTACTCTACTATTGTAAGGGGACTAATTACTAGTGAGTTAAGTGGAGCAGATAAACTGGAGTGGTGAATATTAATTCCTCCCATTATTCTGCCAGTGCGAGATTCTTATCTTAAGCACAAACTGGCAGTTATCTCGCCCTGTGGTGTGCGAGATATCTCCATCTTCAAACGCAAACTGGCAAGAATCTCGCGCTCGTGTGTGAGAGGCGAGATAAGGGGAGTTCAAGCCAGTGCGGTGAGGAGTGGATCAGCTAGCGACTTCTAGCAACTGGCGCGGACGGCCGAGCGAGCCGAAAGGGGGAAGCCGAGAGCGGCCGAGAGGTGCCACGATTGTGTGTGGTGCGTTGTGGCATCTGCCTGGCGTGGTGCAGGACGACCAGTCGCTTGCTAACTCCCATAGCGAGCGGGCTGTTGCGTATGGTTCGAGGAGTCTGGTGGAGTGTGGAACATGGAATGTGGAACATCATCCTGGACTTTCATATCTAGGCAGCGTCCATGCATTAGTAATCCACACACACACACACACTTGAATCAACACACGTTAGTTAGTTGATGAGTGGAAATAAAGGTTTCTCAGAATTCCCTTGAAATAAATATACTTTCTGTGTATTTTATATGTGTTCCATTCTCTGTCACTTACCATAACTATCCTTTTTTATGTCAGTTTATCTTCCTGTAACTGGGAGGGGAATATTACTGACAAGGTTAGATGGATACAGTGAAGTGGGGATGTAGAATTAGGGAAATAGGGATTAGCCAATCCCACTAGACTCAGAATTTTATGAGTGGGTTGAAACATCAAATAAAAGTGCTCAGACATATAGAATGAGTGAAGGACATATTGAGGATCAAGGTGATGAGGATATTTCTGAAGGACAGGATGAGGATTTGAACGTTTTACATTTGCGTTCTGGTCATACTTATTCAACAGTCCCAGAGCAATCAGTTAGATCCAAAATGGCCACTAGTCTTGCTAATGAGGGTAATCCTAGTGAGGAGACTGTGAAAGCTGAGACTACAACAGTACCTTTGGTCACTCAGGATATGCATAATCCAGTCATTAGTGATAGTACTACAACCACTCACATACCTGTGTATACTTCAGATATTTTTAGTACACCACAAGGTTCTGGACAGAATTTATTTTCTGTTCTTTCTTCAAATGCATGGGGTATAAAAACAGATTGCATTGGCATGCAAACCCAGAATCTTAATCAATGGGGCATGAATACTAATATTGGCATGCAATTCCAGGGCCCTTATTCAAATACCTGGGGCATGACTAACAATATGGGCGTGCAAAGTCAGACTAACCCTCCTTTGTGGCAGATACCTGTACCTAATCTGGCTACTGATATAGTACAGCAGCATCCTAACTGTACCGAAAGTCAGGCTTTGGCGAAGGCAGGCATGTGATATGCAGAAGCTAGCAAAGCCTTGCAAACTTCGGGCTGGAGAGATACAGCTACTAGTTCTCCACAGCAAAGGACCAAGGCTGTTAAGCCAGAGGTGAAAAGATGGTGTGTCATACATGGGCATTGTCCTCATGAAACAGACTGTTGCCCCTTTGTCAATGAAAAGAGGAAGAAACTAGGGAACCCAGCTAGTTCGGGGGAAGCTCAGGGCCGCGCGCAAAAGTAATTAAAATAGTACAATCCACCGATGCGTGTGTGGCAGCTATTACTAAGGTGGACTTATTATCTATTCCTTGGATCATAGGGAAAGGCCAACTGTCCCTGATCGTTGATACAGGGTCATGTACAAACATTATTTCTAGTAAAGCATTGGAAAGACTTAAAAGTGAAATGCCTCTAACAAACTGGACATTATCACCACCTGATGTAATGTTGACAGGTGTGACAGGGAGTAGAATGAAGATTGTAAGCCAGGTGCCGTTGACACTGAGGGCAGATAAACGATCTCCTGTGTTACATGCTACGTTTTATGTGGTTGAGGATTTTCCTCTGCCAGCTGATGGGCTGTTAGGCTTTGAGACCGTAGGCCTTAATCCCTCAGCAACACGAACTGGAACTGGCATCCAATCAGGAGCCGTCCAACCAGTTGTGACCCCGACAAGTGAAGCGTCAAGGGAGTCCCCGGATGCACATGAAGCGGAGGGTATGGACTGGAAGAAAGTCAGGGCTATAGTGAGTGGTAATCACCACTTACCCAGTCGAACTGTCTGTAAAATTCCTGTCCGCGTACCTGACGTGTCGGTGGGAACTGATGTAGCATGCTTAACTGAGACTGTGAAACATAAGGCATTGTCGCTGGAATCGACTCTGACTAGCATTGGCCAAGACCAGAAGACGCCCCTCTTCATCGCAAATATGAGTGGTGGCGCAGTTAAGCTCAGAGATGGTTGTTATATAGGCGACTTGATGTGCTATGGTGCCCCCATAAAGGAAGTCGACGACGTGCCGGTGATCTCTCCTGTAGTTACATCTCAAGCAACGACTCAGTCGGAACCCGTACGTCTGGCTAAGGAAAAACAGCTGGAGCAATACGTGAAGGTCATGGATAATGTAGACCATAAAACACGACTCCTAGCCCTCCTTAGAGAATTTTCCGACGTAGTAGCACTTCCAGGAGAAGCGCTGGGTAGGACGGATAGGGTGAAGCATATATTGGTTGTGCCCTGGTACAAATCCAGTTTATGTGCCCGCATACCGTCTACCGCACAGCCAAAGGGAAGCAGTGGATGAGGAAGTTGAAAGGATGCTTCGTGATGACGGTATCCAGCCTTCCTCCTCGCCTTGGAATACACCACTCTTTCTAGTGCCTAAGAAGGACGGTGGTGTGAGACCTGTTGTGGATTTTCAGCAAGTGAACAAACAGTACCGGATCGTTACCCGATTCCGCATCTGCGAGACTTACTTCAATCATTAGGTAAGGGAAATACTGTGTTTACTTGTCTGGATCTAGCATCAGGGTATTGGCAGGTGGAGCTGACCGAAGAGTCGCGTCCCATTACTGCTTTTAGCACTCACTGTGGGCACTTTGAATTTCTCCGGATGCCTTTTGGACTGAGTAATGCTCCTTTAACATTTCAGCGGATGATAAACCAATTGTTTGGCGAGATGTTAGGGCAAGACATCTTAGCGTATCTAAATGACCTATTTTCCTACACCACAGAACGAGGATCAGATAAGATCGTTCCTAGCCTCACTGGCTTTTATAGGAGTTTTGTCCACAGGTATGCCATCATAGCATCACCTTTAACGACGCTACTTAAGAAGGACGCTGCATGGAAATGGTGACCCTCGGAAGAGAAAAGCTTCAACGAGCTCACACAAGCCATGTCAGAAACACCCGTATTAGCGTTTTCCTGATTATACTCAACCTTTCTATCTGGTGCACGGACGCCTCAGGTCTGGGTCTGGAAGCGGTGTTACAGCAGAAGGATGAGCAAGGTAAGACACATACCATAGCGTATGCTAGTAGGGCATTAAGACCCCCAGAGAAGAACTATTCGACGACACATTTGGAGACATTAGCAGTCGTGTGGGCGTTAGGACATTTCCGGGATATTATCTTTGGCTACCGGATAATTGTTTAACTGACCATGCACCCATACACGACTTGTTTAAAGGAAAAAACTTGCACGGTAAGGTTGCGCGTTGGTTTGGCAAGGTAATGGAGTTTGATCCAGAGGTCAGATATTTATCAGGCCGTCAAAATGTTGTAGCCGACGCGTTAAGTAGAAACATTGCTGCTACCATAGCCGAGGATGTTGCTCTTGCTGAGTATTCCTCAGACATGGTAAAAGTGGAACAACGTAATGATGCGATGTGGTCTCAAGTCATCTATATGACTCATTTCCATACAGGGTCTTTTGTATAAGCAACCCCCAGGGAAGGACACTGCATATCAGTTGGTTGTTCTTGCTACCTTACAGCAAGCCGTGCTACAGTTAGTTCATGACGTACCTCAAGCGGGTCATCCCGGTCGCGATAGATGCATACGTGAGGCGAGAAAGAAATACTATGGGCCGACCATGAGGAAGGACATAGAAGCCCACGTCAGTCAATGTGTCAAATGCGCGGAAATACGAGGAACGACGGGACTTTCGACTCCCATCTTAGAGTATCCTCTACCGGAAACTCTGGGATACAGTCTCCATTGATCTCTTAGCGTTGCCGAGAAGTCATCAAGGTTCAAGTTATGTACTGGTGGCAGTGGACCATTTCTCACGATTCACTGTTTTAGCACCTTTACAGACGAAAACTTCAGAGGAGGTGGCGCACGCTTTGTGACATCAGTGATTTGTCCATACTCTACACCTAAGGTATTGCTCAGCGATAATGGCAGTGAATTTCGTAACCAGGTGTTACAAGAAATCTGTCGTATGTATGGAGTAAAGCAAGTTTTTGTAACGCCTTACAGTCCTAAGAGCAATGGCCTGGTGGAGAGAACAAACAGGAAGATACTGGAAGTCTTGAGACCAGTAATAACCTCAAATCAGGAGGATAACTGGGAAGACTGATTACCACATGTAGCGGCGACCATCAACTCCTCAGAAAATTCATCAACTGGGAAGTCTCCTCATTACATCCTTTATGGAGAAGAGAAAGTGTTACCCTACGATTTGTTGGCTGGACCTCCTACTCCAGTAGACAACGAAGAAGACTACGCAAAGGTACAGTTGTTGAAATTCCAATTCATACACAGTGAAGTACGGAAAAGATTAAAAGCCTTAAGAGCGGAGATGATGGCGAAACAACACAAAGGTAGTCAAGAAAAGACGTTACAGGCAGGCCAGAAGGTCATAATCCACAACCCTGAGAGAATTTCCAAGCTCAGACCTAAGTTCCGCGGACCATATACCGTTGTGGAACGAGTACGTGGAAATACTTATAGAATAAAGGATGAAGCTAATGGAACTCAGGAGGCAGTATATGCTGATAGGATCAAACTAGTAAGTCAAGAGCTAGGCCTATCGTCTGATGTGTTGTGCCCTCTGTCTTCGTCGCAGTCTATGTCATCATCCGTACCTGTCCCTAACCAAGAGTATCGCAGCAAGCCACGATCCCACAACAAGAGTGATTAAGGGAGTATCTCCTCTTGCAGAAAAAAATGTGGCTGTGGCTCAAACTCCTCGTGCGTTGCTTGGGGTGGACCTATGGAATGACATCGGACATGGACACGACTGCGTTAATGCCAGGAGCACTGAAGAGCCCACTTGGAGAAGTCATGGTAGTGGAAGATGCAGTATGCATCTACTATCCAATGGAAGGCTGTCTCCAAACGCCAGATATTGTCAAGGAGGTCTCCAAGGGCTTGTCGAATCACAGACAGCAACTACTGGAAGTGGGAAAGATGTTTAATCGAAACCCACGATTGACGAACTCTGACACTGAAGCTTTGTTGAGCTTCAGACTAGGCATATAGACAGGCTCACCGACAGGCTCACTAACTTGCATGTAGCTTTACCTAACGTACACTCTGATCTTTCCAAGCATGTCCATGCACGTACTAAGAGAGGACTTGTGGATTTTCTAACTCTTTGGTACGGCATTAGATAAGGATGTAGTGCAATTGGGTAGACAGATGCATGACTTGACACTGGCCGCTAAAGCCAATAATAGATTAATCATGCATGTGTATAAACAGTTAGATGAGTTCACTAACAAAGCTAACGAGATAATTAGGACTACCAACCATCTAGTAGAGCTTGTGAACAACATCTAAATTAATCTACTAACCCCTAGCTAACTTGGTGTTATTCGCTGAGTACTTATATGCTCTCGACGAGTCAACCACTGCTTTGGAGAAGCATGCAGCCAATATGGTGGACGGCTTAATCGATGCAAGTTTGAACAGGGTTAATGCTTTATTGCTGCCTACTAATATACTAACCAATGCACTTGATATAGCTATGTGGAAGCATGGACTTATGCCACTCTTTATACCAGGCATGGCGGTTCATTACCTTCCCTTTTGCTACTGTTAATAATACACTTGTTGTTATTGAAGAGGGTCTAGAGGTGCTAGTTGTCTCAGATGACAAGAAATATGTAGCAGAAACGACTGTGGATGAATTTGAGAAGTGTCAGGCCTCATTTCTTGATCTCCATGTATGTCCTGCTTTCCATTTTGTCTTCGTACCATTAAAGGTAGAGGAGTGTAAGAGGGCCTTGTCGGACACAAATACTTCCTCTGCTCTGCAACGTTGCACCTTCCAACCCATTCAGCTGAAGTCAGTTTTCCATGTTCATATTCATGCGAAACAGTACTTTTACTTTCCTGAGAGAGGATGTAACTGTGATTTGTGCCTCACAGAATCAATTCCTTACAGTAAAGGGGTACTATGTTGCACCTGATTTTTGTGAGTTACACAGTAAAGAGATAGCAGTTCTGCCTAGCAAGCATCATCTAGCTTTGACAGTAAACTTCTCATCCCAGTTACGACCCTTTTTACCTTCATTCAATGTTACTTCTTGAATGTGAACAGGCTGTCTCATGTATTAAAGGAGCTTACCTTCCTCTCCCACCTGAACAGGACTGATTTAGAGCCTTATGTACTGTCCTATCTTCCTTCATACCTTTCTCCTTCCTATTTTGGTCCTGGCGTTGGTCTTCTACTTATTGTGGTCTTGTCCTGTGTTTGTGGTTTAGGCTACTATTTAAGGCGTCAATTAAGGAACCCACTGAGACCACGTGTCCGTACTCGCGGATTGCAAGTGGATGTTCCTGAATAGTTAGCTACCCTACACTCTGGTTAGGCTACACGGTAGTTAGGACAACAATGTCGACGAGGACGTCTATGGTGTGGCCGAGCGATGTTCTGGAGTCAACATCTTTTTCCATATGAAGTTGTAGTATCACACATTTTACATAATAATTTTTAAAGCTGTTTAGTCATAATTAACAGTGTGTAATGAAGTGTGAATGATGAACAACCAAATATCATTTCGCTGTTAGCTGTGGTATAGGAAGAAGGTGGATGGCAGACCACAAGGGCCACCCTGTTTCAATTATAGAATGAAGGTTAGGAGAAGTGAAAAGATATCTGAATAAGTGCGTAAGTGTAAAGTCCTAAGGAACCATTTATTATGTTGGTATATGTGAATGTACTTAATACCATTTTATAGAGGTGTATAATGTGCTAGTAGAGTTGTCATTTATCTCTACTTTTTGCATAAGCCCAGAGTATATGTAATGCTCGGCACCTCACTTTTTAGCTGACCTAAGCACCGCGCCCTAGTCGGCACGGTGAGTGTATAGCGTCAGAGGCCGTTTTACAGTTTTAAAGGGAGGTTGTGTCGCTCTTACATATCTCTCGGGTCGCAGTTATATCATTCTCTGCCCAATAAATGAGAGATTTAATCTGCTCATTTCTGTCACCTTACGCTACCACTTAATAACAGACCAGCTTCCACCTTCTCGTGGCAGAGGACCTTTGGTGGGAAGTGTCGGGCAGTGACGGCGAGTAGCTGACGTGTACTGCAGACAGTGTCGTCGATCCAACACGGTGGTCTAGTTATACTATACAGCAGAACACTTAATATGTAGTCAACTGCTACTCCATACGGCTACATTATTGGTGGCCAGCAGTGCGACGATACTTTATTGGTGCTAGCGGTGGCACGATATTTAGTGCTAGCCGTGTACCGATACATCACAACACTGTCATGCAGGGACTTTTTTACTTCCATGCTCACTTCCCTATTATACCCTTTCAAGCATTTCACCCTCTCAACTTCCCTCCTTACTCATCACACTACCCAAGTACTTACACGCACTCACATTTTCCATTTCCTCTTCATCTAACCTCACTATACATTCAGTATCTTCATTTCTCTCAAAGACCATAACTTTACTCTTCTCTACATTCACCGTTAGAGTCCTTTATTACACACACCCCAAGACTCATTCACCAAGCCTTGTAGTTCCCCTTTGTCTTCACTTTACAATACAGCATCATCTGCAAATAAAAGTACAGGGATTTTCCAAATATTGCCCTCTTACATTAGGGTCTCTCTAACATCCACTGCCCTACCTTGTATTTCTTTTATAACACCATCCATGTACAGATTCTTCAACCACGGGGACATGACACATCCCTGTTTCAATCCAACATTCAAATAGAAAAATTCATCCAGTTCACTATCCACACACACTACAGCCTTAGCCTCCTCATACATACTCTTTACGGCATTCAACAACTTCCCATTTACTCCATATATTCTTAATAATTTCCACATTCCTTTTCTATCCACTCTGTCATATGCTTTCTCGAAATCCAGGAAGGCGGCATACAGCTTCTTTCCCTTCTCTAGAAACTTACTAAACAACTAAGAATGAATGTCTGATCTACACAACCTCTTCCCTTCCTAAAACCTCCCTGTTCTACTCCAACTAATTCCTTTGTTATTATCCGAACTCTTTCAACAAGTATGCTATCATTTACTTTTCCTATTACATACACTAAGAAGACAAATGCTCCTATGATTACCACACACTTCTTTTTCCCCTTTTCCTTAGAACAGGGGAATAATTATACCAGATTTCTAATATTCCGGGATTCTACCTTCCTCCCAGGCCAATCTGCACATCTTCAACATACATTCTATTACTATCTCTCCCCCATGCTTCATCATTTTGCCACACCCTCCATCAATTCCTGGGGCTTTCCCCTTTTCAACACTTCATTGCTTCCATAACTTCCATCCTACTGATTTCTTCCTCTCTTCTCACATCTCTCATTCTCCCAGCCATTCTCCAGCCACTTATACTCGCATTACTTTCATTCTCTATGTTCAACAACGTCAAATGTTCTCTCCATCTGCTCACGTTTTCTACATTCTCCACTAACAATGTACCATTTTTATCTTTCACTCATCGAGTAACTTCTTTATCACTCTTTCTAACTCTGCTTGCCTCATTCCAGAACATTTTCTTACATTCCCTCCATTTTACATTCAAATTCCTTCCAAATTCCTCATCCACTCCCTTCTTACTCATTCTTATTAATCATTTCACCTCTCTCTTCCTCACTACATATAACTCTCTCTTCCACCTCTCAACTTCATCCATGCCTCTGCATTCCATCCACTCACTAAATACTTTTTTCTTTTGCGCCACAGCTTGTCTCACCTCTTCATTACACCATGCTGTTCCTTGCACCCCCATTCGTGTTCTCTTCACCTCACACACCATCTCACATGCTGCACAGATTTCTTGTGTGAATATCTTGCACACACCTTCCATGTCTCCCATCTGCTCCAAACCATATTTACCCAATCGCTCCTCCACTTTTCTCTTATATTAAGCCTTTCTCCTATCCTCTTGCAACCTTTATATCTTCCTTGTATGAACTACTTCCTGCTGTCCTTCCCATCTTTTATTCCTCCATTTAATTTGAACCTTGACTTTCACCATCACCAAGTGGTGGTCAGAAAGTCCACTCCCCAACCTCTATATGCTCTTGCATCCATTACATACCTTCTTATTGTATTACCCCACCCAGACACACAAAATCAATCATTGCCGTCCGTTCATTCAGTTCATATAATGGCAACTTCAAATGTCTTTTGTCTCCCCAATCAGTTTCCATGTGGGGGAAATAATATTGTTGTGGTTACCGTCAGACTTTTGTGTTCAACGGGTAAAATGTCAACAGTAGTGTTGACTGTACCTTGTCTGCTCTGACTAGAGCTTTGAGGGGCAGAATAGTTAAATGATGCTGTCGTATTGTCTGTGACTCACATACTTTATTCTAATAATGAGACTCAACATGAGTTTGGTTGAAGAACACGCAGTTTTACTCATGTTACCAATCGACTGTAGTTACAAGGGCATTATCTAAGCTGCGTTTACAAGGGCATTATTTGAGCTGCGTTTTTATGCCAATAGTGTTAAAATTATTTCCTTCCCTCTCCGTAAAACAAATAACTCAACGTCAAATGGCCACCCCTTACGGGATTACCGCGTCTGGCAATAGATAGATAGAGAAATACATTAAGGGAATCTTAGTAAGCTTAATTTTATATCCTCCCTCTGGAGCTTATGTTTTCAGTACTCACAGCTTCAGAGTTATTACTCAAACGTTGCTGCGCTAATATATATATATATATATATATATATATATATATATATATATATATATATATATATATATATATATAATAAGCCGGTACACATAGTCGGGGAATGTATGCTTCAGCACTTTACATGTAAGTCATGAATGAAAAGATAACGCGTAAGACTTTACATGTAAATACATTACTTGCCTCCTTTGTATTTGAGGGTAAAGTATTCCATAATTCTTTCACAAAAGGGTGGCAAGGAAGCCATGGGTTCAACAGCTCCTATAACGCTTATAAGAAGTGAAGGATAGTCATGTCTATCAGTGCTTTTGACGGGCTGGCCACTATTGCATGAGGGCCGTTAACAAAGGGTAGTGTTGGGGTACAGCAAAAACAATATTCTGAAACCATTCAGTGAAACGCTCTAACTGTTGCATCCTGGAGTAATCGTAAAGATAGTATTAACAGCCCGTGTGAGATCCACTGCAGGACTGGATCTTCTCTTAGTAAAGCGAGCTTCCAGATGCTGGAGAAGTACGATATGAGCAGTGCTGCAGCCCAGTAATCCTCCTATATACCTCAGTGACCTCAACAGTAAATCCATCCGTAACAAACACACCTGATATCGGATGCCTGAGACAAAAATTTCCTGGTGTGTGTGTGTGTGTGTGTGTGTGTGTGTGTGTGTGTGTGTGTGTAAGACAGAGAGAGAGAGGGGGGGGGGGAATGAAAGAAATGAGTAGAGACAGAGATAGAGCTACACAGAAAGGTTCTCCAGTTGCCACCATGCTGGCCTCATGCCCCGAGTCTGTGCAGGGAAGGAAAAAAGTTGTGAGGTCAAGTTACAGAGTCAATAATTGAGACCGAGTTGTGGCCGAGTCCCCCGGGAGAGCATTATAGTTGTATGAGAGGCGGCCGCTGCCAGACAGAGGAGATAAAACAACTGGATGCCTTTTTCTGTGGGACTTCCGGGGGAAAATAAACCAACTCACTCAGATAACCTCCATCTTAATCTTTTCAGAACGTGACGAGTTTTGTTTTAGTGTCTTTATTTTTGCTATCCTCAGACGATTTTACGCTGATTAGTTGTGGTTGGCTTTATGCCCGAAGATGTATTACTCACTGTATTCCAGATAACATCAGGGTGCTTTATCAAACTTGGGAAACCTCCCTAGTAGTGAAGGAGTTAGTGAAAGGTACATCTAACTTCTCCACTTCGGAAAGTCTCTCCAATGATGCCTCTGTGTCTATATATATATATATATATATATATATATATATATATATATATATATATATATATATATATATATATATATATATATATAAAGTATACGTGTGTGTGTGTGTGTGTGTGTGTGTGTGTGAAAGAGAGATCAATGTTAATACGTAGATAGATATAGTGTCGGGCTAAGCATTCAAATTTTATCTATTACTGCAAAATTATTTCTTAACTGCTGTACTTTATTTTTAAATTTGTTTTGGCTGACCATTAAAAGCCTATGGAATTCAAGCTAAAAAGAAAACGAAAATGAAATATGTTACAAAGCACGGAATAATGCAACAAATGGTAACGGAATGAATTAAGCAAGAAATAATGCATAAGTGTGTACTGTGTTGACTTAAAAGGAAGAACAAATGGCACATTGTTAGATATGAATATATGTGGAAGTGACAAACCCTGATCTTGCTGTGCTTGAGTGAATAATTCGTTTAAGCATTTTTTTTTTCGTTCTTGTTTCATAGAAACAAAGAACTATTATACATTAAGATTAATTGATACAAGAATATTACTGCAACACTGTTCCTAACTGCAGTCTTTCAATAACAGGAAATCACTGAACTGTGTATCACTATTAATCACAGCAATGTGGACCACACCACAACACCCTCAGGCCATTGCAATACTGCACCTGCAAATGAACAATAATACCGTAAATTGCCAAACTTCACTCAACTTATGGTAATGAAAATAAAACCAAAATGAAGAAAGATAATCTAACAACCTGAAATGTTGAGTCAGTTACCTCATCAGTTACCGACCCATCTCACTGCCAATAATTCACCTCCTGTAACTGTGTTGAAGGCATTATATATATATATATATATATATATATATATATATATATATATATATATATATATATATATATATATATATATATATATATATACTTCGCTTCACGTAATTCGTAGATGTGTCGATATCCACAGAAGAAAAAAGCATTACATAATATCCATAACATATGAGTGTATATTATCTTTATGAGAGAAAAAACAGATGTTAGTACTGAGTACAACAACCGTATTAATGCAGAAAGAAAGGGTCTGGAGAATTAACTATTAACCTCAACAAGTCGCTGATCGCTGGTGACATGAAAGATGGGAGGTATGTGTCACGAATCAATTCGCGACATTTCCCTTTTGTGAGAAGCCGCGAACTATTAGTGGAAAACTCACTGTTTTTCGTTCAGTTAACCGCTCATTCGGACGGAAGCTTTGTCAAATCAGTTTTTCATTGTCATACGTGATCGTCTCTGTGTGAGACATTAGCGCTTCCGATGAGCGATTGTTTTGGGCGCGTTTCGCTCACTCGACCGTTAGAAAATACGGCTTAGTGCTCCGCCTTTCTTTCCCACGATTTGAATTCAGTCTAGTGGTGGCTTTGACGGAGAGAGGTCCTGTGCTCAGAAGTGAAGAGAGGTCAGCTAGCATCCCAAGCTCCACAGAGTATCAGTTTCTTCAAACTCCCACCCCCTGGGTGATACAAAGTATTCATCGACTGGTATTTCCTTTGTGTATTTCCTAGTTTTAAGAGTTTAGTTAAGGTGTTTTTTTTCCTAGGCGTAAGTATTTAGCTTTTGTGCGAGTGAGTGAGTGCGTCTCATTTAATTGATTTGAATTGTAACGTTAAATTTATTTTTTTGTAATTAATAAATTTAACAGTTCTTTTCCTTGAGCTTAAAGTAAAATCTTGTTTCATTTCTCCATTATTAAGCTTATTTCCCATATAGCTCCTAGCTTGCATAAACGTTTTACTTTCATAACTGGTACTTAGACCAGTCTTGTTGTATTTACTTAAAATCCGTTGTGCCAGGAGTTAATGCATCAGCAAGAACCTGATGTTATTATTATTAGCATTAGTTATTTATTGTCAGGGGTGATGTAACTTTCTTCAGAGGCTAACAGTACAGTAATTCAGCAATTGTGAGTAATTAGTCTCTGCTGTGTACTGTTGAGAAAGTTTGTAAATTCTCGTTCTGAGAGAATCGTGCGAAGCAGGCCAGCGTAAAGTAATCGTTGTTTGATTTAGTAAGACAATCATTGTCCCTGCTCTTCAATATTATTGAATATTATTATCAAATTAAATAATATATAAGCATTTATATCAAAATTACCGTGATATAAAAACCCCGTGACAATTGGCGACCTCATTCCAGGATATTAACTCCTAGCTCTAAAGCTATTCACGAGATAGTGCTCACTCATTCATATTTAGGTATTTATCATTAAAGTTTATAGGCACAAGCTTACTGGTGTTTACCCTTAATTTAGCAAGTGAATTTTGCTTTATTAATCAATAGAATACTTAACTCTAGTTTATTTTTGGTAACGCCAGACAATTTTATTCGCTTCTGGGAAGTCGCCGTACCATTGTGTTTATTATTGAGTCTTCCCAGTCATTTACATTTTTGATTTATTCTTTGCCAGTTAACTGGATAAGTCACCACTAGCTTGTGTCTGTACTCTTTACTTTTGTTTATTAGTATTCGTCGCTAAGCAGTCAGTACTCAATTTCGGTTTGCTTAATAAATTAGCGAAATGGCTACTGCTGTATTTTTACAGGAAGCCAAAGATATGGGTCTTGCGGACCCAACTGAAATTAAAGAATACATACTCTCACGGTTCAATTACGAGCAAGAACGTGAGAAAGATGCTCGTGAAGAGCGTAGAATTCAGCGCGAATACGAGCGAGAACAGCGCGAATACGAGCGAGAACAGCGTGAACACGAGCAAAAACAGCGCGAACTCGACTTGGAACACGAGCGAGAACAGCGTGAACACGAGCAAAAACAGCGCGAACTCGACTTGGAACACGAGCGAGAACAGCGTGAGGAACGAGAGAAAGAACGAGAACATGAACTTGAAGTGCTGAAGCTCAAGCGAGATTCCTTGGCTTCAGACACGTCTGGTGCAGTTGGTCCAAGCTCCACGAGCGTTCCCCCTGCACATGTCCTGGCGACCCCACGCATCAAGCTTCCTTCATACAAGGAAAGCGAGCGAATCGAGCCGTACATAGCTCGTTTTGAGGACATGGCAGACTTATATCAACTGGATGAGGCAGCTAAGCGGCTTCAGTTTCTTAGTTTATTTGAGGGCCCTGCCCTCGATATTCTCCACAGAATTCGTGGAGACAATCTCACATATGAGATGATGAAAGCTGCACTCATTAAGGCGTATGGTCTCACAGTAGACGACGCCAAAGTTCAGTTCATGCGAGCTCGTCTCCAAGACAAGGAGACAGCTGTTCCGTTCCTTGATCGTCTCACAGCTTACTTAAATGAGTGGATGGAAAAAGATGAAACTCCTTCCACGCGTGAGGGGATAATTGACCTTATGCTGCGTACACAGCTAGAGAGGTCGTGGCCTGCTGAGCTCATAGCACAGCTTAAGATCTGCCAGGTGAAAGATGCCAGCCAAATGGCAGAGAAGGCTGATGCATTCTTTACTGCATACGGGTATCAAGCTCGTAAGCAAAACACCTGGAGCAGAAAAGATACTGCCAAGTCTGGGAAGCCGTCTCAGACTGAATCCCAGCACCAAGGCCGTTCTCAGAATAATGGCCAAGGTCCAAAACCGCAGTGGAAGGACCAGGGGCAAAACACTCAGAAACCTGAGTGGAAGAGGTACAACAAGTACCCTAACCAGCAGCAGTATCAGCCACGCAACCGACCGTTGAGACAAAGTTTTTCACCACCAGCTCAAAAGAGGCAGGAAGCGAATGCAGCCTTCATCCCTCAGCAACAGCACGGTGGTCACGTCCCTACCAGCGTGGGTACTTCCCCACAGTTCACTAGTCCCACAGTGACAGTGAACCCCCCTCCACAGATGGCCAATGTTCCATCTCCTTATAATTCTCAAGGCACAATGTTCGCCGCATCAGTTCAGCAGCCTCATGAGTGGCTAGCTGCTTCCTCCACAGGCCCTCCCACAGGTGACAGTACCTTCCTTGTTCAGCAAGGGTTTGTGGGAGGCATTCCTGTGAAGGTCCTGAGAGACAATGGTTCCTCAGGTTGCTCTGTTAAGCAGAGTTTAGTTCGGCCTGAGCAGTATACAGGTCGACAGATCCATGCAAAGCTTATTGATGGATCAGTGAGATTGTTCCCTGAGGCATGTATCCAGGTGGCATCTCCATTTTATACTGGTACGACACTTGCGGTTGTCATGCCAGAGCCTCTATTTGACTTAATAGTAGGCAATATTAATGGAGTCAAGGATAGTTGCTCCGATGATGGCGCCACTCAGACTTCGGCTGCTGCGGTAACACGAGCCATGGCTGAGGCTCCAGATTGTGTCACCCCAGTGATCATTGAATCGCCGCAAGATCTGATGTGTAGTCAACTTGTTGTGCAAGAACAACAATCTGACCCGACACTTGCTGCCGTGCGGAACAAACAAAAGGGTCGAGTGATAAAGTATTCACGGGGAGGTCGAGCCAAGTTCCTTCGTAAACAAGGACGGCTCTACCGTGAGTCACGAACACCCAAGGGCGAGGTTCGACTGCAGTTTGTCGTTCCCGCCAAGTACCGCCCAGCAGTGTTACAATGGGGTCATTGTTCAGCCTCAGGAGGTCACATGGGCAAAAGGAAGACCCAGGGCCGTATCCGAGCTGACTTTTTCTGGCCAGGGATGGGACGGGACATAGATAGTTTTGTCAGTTCTTGCAGTGTGTGCCAAAGTATCACCACTAATCAGGGACATGCCCTTCCTGTGCCATTTGTAACTACACCTGTAATCTCTGAGTCAGTTGAGAGACAGGGTAGTGGTGAAGTGGGTGCAGACCTGACGTCTCGCCCATTGGCCCCATAGGACACATTATGTCCGGGGCCTATACATACATATTGTATTGTAGGTTAAGGGGGAAGTGAGAACTCTGCAGAGGCGACTTGAGGCTATGGAAGACCCAAGTTTGCACAAGGATTCTCAGCTTCCCGGTACTAATATAAGTATTGTATTGTAGGTTAAGGGGGAAGTTCGAGAGAGAACTCCGCAGAGGCGACTTGAGGCTATGGAAGACCCAAGTTTGCACAAGGATTCTCAGCTCCGATACTAATATAAGTACTGTAGGTTAAGGGCGAAGTGAGAACTCTGCAGAGGCGACTTGAGGCTATGGAAGACCCAAGTTTGCACAAGGTTTCTCAGCTCTCCGATATTAATATAAGTACTGTAGGTTAAGGGGGAAGTGAGAACTCTGCAGAGGCGACTTGAGGCTATGGAAGACCCAAGTTTGCACAAGGTTTCTCAGCTCTCCGATATTAATATAAGTACTGTAGGTTGAGGCACAGGTTGAGGACCCGTGTGCAGTTCGAGGCTATGGAAGACCCGAGTTTGCACAGGGATTCTCAACTTGCCGACCATAATCGTGTGCTAAAATTAATGGCGACCTCGAGTGTACTTTTCATAGCATGTACTGACTGCTAGCCAGAGAGAGTAATTGTAACATAATAAGAATTTTGTCTCATTGACACTCTTGATGCTCCACCTCAATTGGTTTTGCAGGTTCAGCAATGGGTGTAGCAGTTTTGCTGTGCGGACCAGCTGATCGTCTGCCGCACGCTGCCGCCTCTTCTCCTCTGTCTTCGTCGTCGCCATATTATTGTTTACTGTGTCATTTTACACGTAGGTACAGTTACACTACAACTGTCACACCTACACCGTGTATTACATACACCACGCTACACAACAATTAGTTGTCAGTGTAAATGTAGCGAATTTTCGCTCAGTTTGACCTGAGTACAGGATTTTCACCGTCGTCACGGAGTTTTTCCCTCAAGCTTGCTTCTATTAACGTAAATACGAGGTTTTTTCACTCACTGGCGACTGCGATTTTCTCCTGTAGCAGGATAGCACACACACCACAGTGTGAATCTTGTGTGACTGAGTTAGGATTTATATGTATGTATATTGAAATCTTTCTTCTGAAGGAAGAAAGATTTAATTTTCATGGGGCGTAATGTCACGAATCAATTCGCGACATTTCCCTTTTGTGAGAAGCCGCGAACTATTAGTGGAAAACTCACTGTTTTTCGTTCAGTTAACCGCTCATTCGGACGGAAGCTTTGTCAAATCAGTTTTTCATTGTCATACGTGATCGTCTCTGTGTGAGACATTAGCGCTTCCGATGAGCGATTGTTTTGGGCGCGTTTAAGCTCACTCGACCATTAGAAAATACGGCTTAGTGCTCCGCCTTTCTTTCCCACGATTTGAATTCAGTCTAGTGGTGGCTTTGACGGAGAGAGGTCCTGTGCTCAGAAGTGAAGAGAGGTCAGCTAGCATCCCAAGCTCCACAGAGTATCAGTTTCTTCAAACTCCCACCCCCTGGGTGATACAAAGTATTCATCGACTGGTATTTCCTTTGTGTATTTCCTAGTTTTAAGAGTTTAGTTAAGGTGTTTTTTTTCCTAGGCGTAAGTATTTAGCTTTTGTGCGAGTGAGTGAGTGCGTCTCATTTAATTGATTTGAATTGTAACGTTAAATTTATTTTTGTAATTAATAAATTTAACAGTTCTTTTCCTTGAGCTTAAAGTAAAATCTTGTTTCATTTCTCCATTATTAAGCTTATTTCCCATATAGCTCCTAGCTTGCATAAACGTTTTACTTTCATAACTGGTACTTAGACCAGTCTTGTTGTATTTACTTAAAATCCGTTGTGCCAGGAGTTAATGCATCAGCAAGAACCTGATGTTATTATTATTAGTATTAGTTATTTATTGTCAGGGGTGATGTAACTTTCTTCAGAGGCTAACAGTACAGTAATTCAGCAATTGTGAGTAATTAGTCTCTGCTGTGTACTGTTGAGAAAGTTTGTAAATTCTCGTTCTGAGAGAATCGTGCGAAGCAGGCCAGCGTAAAGTAATCGTTGTTTGATTTAGTAAGACAATCATTGTCCCTGCTCTTCAATATTATTGAATATTATTATCAAATTAAATAATATATAAGCATTTATATCAAAATTACCGTGATATTATAAAAACCCCGTGACAGTATGGTCTCCCTTCCCTGAAGTATATAACAGAAACTGAATTATCACGAAGTATGAAACATCACAACTTGAGAAGGATACCTATGAAAATAGTACTGGACCAGAATAAAGAGAAGAATGAAAGTTGGGGAATGAACATCATGTGACAAAATCTTGCCCAAACAATAATAATTTCGAGCTGTATGTGCTAAAACTAACGCACCGAGAGGATTACTACTGACCTTCTGTCCCAAGGTAGCCCTTGTTTCTGTGGTTGTTGCGGATGGATATTTTATTTAGACAAACATCGATATATATTACTCAGCTGAGAGAAACCCTAGTAGGCACAGGAAAACAGGCGACAAGTAAGCATTTCTTTGTTTACCTATTACCTGAAAAATTTAATTAGGCCAACACCAAGCGATTTTCTTTTGTCAGGAGATATCCCAGAAGTCAATGGGTTAATGTGTTCATAGGCTACTGACTGACGCCTAAAATGAAATATTACCTAACTTGACCTCACATTCTTACTTGCAAGTGTAAAGGTGTTTAACATGTTGTTGTTGATGATTCTCTCCTCATTATCGAGGAGACCGGGCCTTGCTGTAACCCGGTTGGTGGTGGTTGTCTTGAGTAAGGTAAAGGGGAAGACAGGGCCTGGGGAATGCCCAGCACACACGCCCTGTCTCCTGGCTGAGTTGCGGTGTGTGTGTGTTTAACATGGGAATTAACTCATAAAATCCCCCTTCCGCTGCACAGTCCACGGGCATTTCCTGATGATACGGTATTGCTACGTGAAAATAAATGGAAGTTGCAAGGTTTGATGAGCGAATTTGGGAGTGTCTGGAAGAAACTGAATTTAAACGTGAAAAAAAGTTAAGAGAAAAGTTATGGTATTAAATAAGAGCAAAGTTATGATCCTTGAGAGGAATAAAGACAAAGAATACACAGTGAGGTTGGGTGGACAGAAAATGGAGAATGTGAGTGCAGTACAGCATTAAAGTAGTGTGGTGAGTAATGATGGAAGATTAGAGGATGTAGTTCATGAACCAATACAGCAGTGAGGAAAGGTTGCTGGCTTACTGAAGGCAGTGATAAGGGATAGAGAAGTATGTGTGAAAAATAAAGATAATAAAGTCGCTGCAAGATAGTTTTTTACTACCCAAACTCACGTACGTAAGTGAAGCCTTGACCCTGTTGGAAGGACACGTCAAGAGTGGAAATGACTTATATGAGAAGCGCATGCGGAATTACGTAGAGAGACAGACATATGACGTGAAGGGAGGTTGTGGTGTTCATGTGGATGTGATTGAAACCGTTCGGAAAAATACTCCGCTACAGCTTGGCTTGTGGAGAGGATGGGGAAAGATAGGTTGACTAGAAGAGTGCATGTGAGGTGGAGGGGGAGAGAGGGAGGGGGAAACCGAGAATGTGATGGAAGGGTGGAGTTTAGAGCTTTATGAGAGAGAGAGAGAGAGAGAGAGAGAGAGAGAGAGAGAGAGAAAGAGAGATGTCAGCTAAATGGCAGAGGACAGGGCCACATGAAGGCCATATAATTTGTGTCCACCCTTAACAAGATTAAGGAGACTGGCCGTTAATAGACGGATTATTATTGTTATCATTATTATTATTATTATTATTATTATTACTTCCTTGGTCTCATTGTTGTTGTTCTCATTATTACTATTATTAGTGGCAGTTGTAAGAGGAAGTGGCGGAAGCAAGGAAGAAAGTCAAAAAGGAGAAAGCCTCAGGAATCGATGGATTATATGGTGAAATGCTGATGCATCGGGGAGAGATAGTAGTAGAATGGTTGTGGAAGATGTGCAGATTGGCCTGGGAGAAAGGTAGAGTCCCGGAGGATTGGAAGTCAGGTAAAAGTATTCCCCTGTACGAAGGAAAATCGGAAAAGGAAGGGTGTTGTAATAGTTGGGACATTTGTCTTCACAATGTAATAGGAAAAGTACGAGTATATGGTAGGATGCTTATTGACTGAGTTAGGGTAACAACAGAGGGATACGTTGCAAATGGAAAGGGAGGTTTGAGGAAGGGAAGAGGATGTGTAGATCAGATATTCACCGTAAGGTCTTTACTGGAAAAATTTCTAGAGAAAGGTAAGAAGTTGTAGGGATTTGGAGAAAGCATATGGCAGAGTGGATAGACAAGGAATCTGAAAAATATTATGATTATATAGAGTAAATGGAAAGTTGCTGAATGCCGTGAAGTGTATGTATGTGGGTGCTAAGGCTGCAGTGCATGTGGATAATGAACTGCGTGAATTTTTCTGTCTGACTGTTGGATTGAAACATGGTTGTGTCATGTCTCCATGGCTGTTCAGTCTGTATATGGAGGGTACAAGATAAGGCAGTGGATGCTGGAGCGGCCTTAAAGAGAAAGGGCAGCGTTTGGAAACTTCCTGCACTGTTGTTTGCAGACGATACTATATTGTTAAGTGACAACAAAGGGGAACTGCAAGGTTTAGTGAATGAGTCTCGGAAAGTAAGAAATGGAATCTAACGGGGAATGTAGGGAAGAATGAAGTTATGATCTTCGCGAGAAATGAAGTCACTGAATGTACAGCAAGGTTGGATGATGAAGAAATGGAAAATGTGAGTGCATACCAGGATATTGTGATGAGTAGGGATGGAAATTAGGAGAAAGAAGTGCTTGAAAGGGTGCAACAAAGAAAAAGGGTTGCTGTTTTTTTTAAAGCAGAAGTAAGAAGTAGGGAAGTCAGCACGGAAGTAAAAAAAGTCACTGCAGGATAGTACTGTGATACCAACTCTAACGAATGGAAGTGAATCTTGGACCTTGTTGGAAGGACACAAGTCAAAAGTGAAAGCACTGGAAATGAGTTACTTGAGAGGAGCATGTGGAGTTACATGGCTAGACAGATTGACAAATGAGGAAGTGAAGGAGCTTTGTGGTGTGGATATGGATGTGATGGAAAGCGTTAGGAGAAATACACTGAGGTGGTTTTGCCAAGTGGAGATAATGCAGAGCGAGAGACTAACGAGGAGAGTGTAAGTGAGGTTGAAGAGGGGTGAGGGAAGGGAAGGCCGATGATGAGATAGAGGGATGGACTGGAGAGGTATATGAGAGGAGTGTGTGAGCTGGGGGGAGGGCAGAGAAATGGCGGGGGACAGGGCGACATGGACACGATTTGTTTGTGGCCACTCCTTGAGGGATTGAAGTATCTGACGGTGGATAATGGTGGTGGATGTTTTATTACCAGTAAAACATTTTTGTCGACGAGGTACGAGCGAGGCCATATAAACCCGAAAGCATCGAAATGACGCCTTACACCTCGGGATGCCTAGAGTATATCGATGGCTATGTGCTTACCAAGTTTCATGCCATTACGAGAAACCATCTGGCCTGTGGCCCTCTTTTGAAGATTTTTGACATGCCGCATTTGGCCCGTGTCATGTGTCACATGCATCTCCTGGGTGCGTTGAAAACTGTGAAAACAAATCTTAAAGAACTGGGCTATTATATGGTGCAAACCACGCGGTGATCGGCCCTGTGGTTGCTGAGATAAAAATTTCTCAAAAGCGTTACAGTCGGGCAGGGTTGGGCCGAGTCGAGTCTGACCGCTCATATGTGAGATGTCACTACTTGAGAGACTCGCGAGGGCTTCGTTCTCGCCCGTAGTTAGTCACCAAGCAGAATGGTATCATTATCGACAACGAGCCCTATACCACTGCGCTTTATTCAGGCCGTGTGTGTGTGTGTGTGTGTGTGTGTGTGTGTGTGTGTGTGTGTGTGTGTGTGTGTGTGTGTGTGTGCGTGCGCTTTAACTCTTAGGCTATTTGGTGGTTTTGAATGAAACTTCAGGTGATTTCGGCTGGTTACTCGGAAGATTTTCCACTATATACAATTTTACAGGCATGATTTTTGGGGGGTCAGCTCTCCTCTCAAAAAAAAAAAAAAAAAAAAAAAAAAATAGGGAACCGTGAGAACAGGGATTTCAGAGAAATCGGCATGCATATTGCAGGGTTGGGAATGCAGTTTACATATTTTCTCTGGATGAAGAGGATTAACCTGCATCAACATTATTATTTTTTGCTGAAGATAAAGAAGTAGAAGCATACGTAGAAGAAAAAGAAGAAGAAGATATTGCCATAATACCAATCACCCTCAGAAAGATGATGGAGTTGATCAGTTAAAAAAGATGAGCAGAACAGACTGTGTAAATACTTTAATATACAGAGACACTGACCTGGCCCCTTTGTCCGCAATACTTCATTTCTGCCTTATTCCTGCTGTCTTCACACAGTTTTATTCAGCTTAAATTCGACTTTTCGAAATGGGGGGATTAAATATAGCCTTTATTAGTACCTCCAGTATTAGCGTTCTTCCTAAAATGAATAAGTAACATTTGAAAGGTAAAAAAAAAAAAAAACTAAACAAATGTCCCTAGAATCAAAGTATTAACACCTTCACTATGATAAAGCCCACATTTTAATCAGGCGTCCAGCTTCCATCAGTTTTATCATAGGAAAGACGTCTTGTTGTGAAGGGGTTAAGAAAAGCTTTATTTATTTCCAGAGGTTCGAAACACCTGCCCAGAACTTATATACGTCATCAGATAGTAGCAAGGATGTATGTAAGACGTCAACGTACTAAAGGGATTACTGATATAACGAGGAATTGTCAGAGTCTGACTAAATGATCTGTCATTAGCTATTAAAAATGTCTTTATGTAACAAAGGCGAGAGGGTTATTGCCAAGATGACTGTAATGACGAGACCACTGAATATGGATTCTTAACCCCTCACTTGCGATGATTTTTTTTTCTTATTCAGACAACCACCAAGCAGTCATATTCAGCTGTAAGGGATCTTTGTTCATGAAACCTTTAGGGAACATTGTGTCTAATTCTTCCACTTCAGTATGTTAATCGTCCGGATATAGTAAGAATAAAATAAAATATAATTTGTCGGAATGAATAGGTTAAATGCCAAGTAATTTGCATTGCCTTGCCAGCACATTTATAACTTTTGAGATTTGGGGAATAAGTTATGCAGGTTTTTAACCAACTTGCAGAATAGCAACGCCTCCGTAGTAGTTAGATGGTATCAGAAACTGTGTTGTTTTTCGTGTGTTGTGGATGCGTAAACATATCGAAGGATGGCCCTGTCCGTCTGCCCATGACTAACGATTTTCGGTAACAAGGTGTTTCAATCCAGTCGACATTAACTGCTTTAGCAAAGACATTTCGCACCATACCTCACCAAATCAGATCACACCACATCACACCGAACATAATCGCCCTCCCACCCCACTCATTACCAAGTCCAGAAGCTCCCGGAACTATAACTCCTGTATTTATATCCTTTAATATTCACAAGCTTTTCACGGCCCTGCCGGGCCGATCAGCACTTACTCAAATGAGTCTTTGCAAATTCACGTTTCCCCTTGCTCGCCACGACCGATTTATGCGTCGACCCAGGAGCAAGTGCTGCTTGCTCTTGCAAACCAAAGAGGAAATTATGGGTCAAAACACCCCTTTAGAAAATGTTACTCGAAATAAAACTGAAATGGGCCCAACTGTGACAATACTGCAACCATCCTGACAAGCTTCATCGAAATCATTTTTTTCATTTTCTGCCGACACACACACACACACACACACACACACACAAAACTAACAGGCCGTTAAACATATATGGATGATT